>NC_054387.1:1308168-1632558 GCF_017654675.1 Xenopus laevis | reverse complement strand
GTTGGCAGGGGAGAGAAGAGAGAGGAGTTGGCAGGAGAGAGAAGAGAGAGAAGTTGGTAGATAATAATAAAACAGTAGCTTGTATTGATAAAACAACCAAAAACTGATTTAATTATAAATCGGAGAGGTCTGTATAGAAAGAGGAGTAATAAAAAGTAACAATAACAATACATTGGTAGCCTTACAGAGTATTTGTTTTTTATATGGGGTCAGTGACCCCCATTTCAAAGCTGGAAAGAGTAAGAAGAAGCCAAATCATTAATTAAAAGTATATAAAAAAAAGAATAAATAATCAAGACCAATTGAAAAGTTGCTAAGCTTCTTTTGTGGTTTTGTGTTAAAACAACAGTAACATTCACATTGGGTGTGAGCTGGAGGGGTTCAGCTGTAAAGAAGGGGGGCTGTATTCCCACTGGTCAGACTGGAGGTGCAAAAAGGATTTTACAGTGAAAGCTGTGACATTGTGACATTGTGTCTCTCTTGGGACTGGCACACACACACACACACACACACACACACACACATTACACATTACACACACACCACACACACCTACATTACACACACACTACACACACCCACATTACACACATTACACACATTACACATTACACCCACATTACACATTACACACACATTACACACACACACATTACAAACACACATTACACATTACACACACATTACACACACACACACACATTACACACACACATTACACACACATTACACACACACACACACATTACACACACTACACATTACACACACATTACAAACACACATTACACATTACACACACATTACACACACACACACACACACACATTACACACACACACATTACACATTACACACACACACACATTACACACACACATTACACACACACACACACACATTACACATTACACACACACACATTACACACACACACACACACATTACACATTACACACACACACACATTACACACACACACATTACACACACACATTATATTATTTATGCCTGAGAGAAAGTGAAACTTAAGGAAGAGTTGTCTTTGTTTGGACATTGTAGGGCACCATTACACACACATTACACACTAGTCACACACACATTACACACTAGTCACACACACACACATTACACACACTAGTCACACACATTACACACACACACATTACACACTAGTCACACACATTACACACTAGTCACACACACATTACACACTAGTCACACACACATTACACACTAGTCACACACATTACACAAACATTACACACATTACACACACACACACATTACACACATTACACACACACACATTACACACACACACACATTACACACACTAGTCACACACATTACACACTAGTCACACACATTACACACTAGTCACACACATTACACACACACACATTACACACACTAGTCACACACATTACACACTAGTCACACACATTACACACTAGTCACACACACATTACACACACAAACATTACACACTAGTCAAACACATTACACACATTACACACACACACACATTACACACACACACACATTACACACACATTACACACTAGTCACACACACATTACACACACACATTACACACTAGTCAAACACATTACACACATTACACACACACACACATTACACACATTACACACTAGTCACACACACATTACACACACACACATTACACACTAGTCAAACACATTACACACATTACACACACACACATTACACACACACACACTACACACACATTACACACTAGTCACACACACATTACACACACACATTACACACTAGTCAAACACATTACACACATTACACACACACACATTACACACACACACATTACACACACATTACACACACACATTACACACTAGTCAAACACATTACACACATTACACACACACACATTACACACACACTACACACTAGTCACACACACATTACACACACACATTACACACTAGTCAAACACATTACACACATTACACACACACACATTACACACACACATTACACACTAGTCAAACACATTACACACATTACACACACACACACATTACACACACACACATTACACACACATTACACACCAGCAGATCCAGTGTGAGATGCAGATAAAACTCAGGAGGAATTTAGTGATTGTGGATGTAGAAATAAAAGTAACACAATCCCGTGTGTGATACAACCTATAGGATGTGTCTCAGGCCACAGGGGGGCAGTATTTCATTGGTCTTTAGCCAATCCCATGTGACCTGACCAATCACAGGTCCAGAATACAGGGAGAACTAATGTGAATAAACAGGGAGAATGTTCCTAAATGTCCCTAATGTTGTTAGAAGTAAAGCAGATACGGGAGAGACTATTGAGCCTGGAGAAGTTCTATATGTCACATTTACATCATTATTCGTTAGCTTTTATTTATAGTGTGGAGACACATTCCACATCAGTCCCTCTCCCAGAGGAGCTTACAATCTAATGTCCCAATCACAGTGACACACAGTGGGGTCAGTTTTATCAGGAGCCAATCAAGATGCCCGTGTGTTACTGGATTATTGGGGCTGTTCAGCTTTAAGTAATACAGTCATATTCTGAGACCAAACTCTCCAGATCTGGTTGCTATGTTCCAGATTACTATAGCAACAGGATGTGAATATAAAAACAATAGCAATAATAAGAACATTACAGCCTTACAGAGCAATCGTTTTTGGCTCCATTTGAAAGCTGGAAAGAAGAAGAGAAATAAGTGAAGAAGTAATGAAGGATTGGCCGGTGTATAAAGGATAAGAAGGAGCTGCAGCAGAACATGATGGGACAATACACTGATGTCATTACAGCAGGAGCAATAATAATATATAATATATAATATATCTCAGCACTTGTCTCAGTCACACACAGTAACACAATTACACTAATATTTGCCTACAAGCCCCGTACCATTAGTTTGAGTGAAGCAAAGAGACACACAGAAAGGCAAATACAATGGAGAGTGTATGTCATGTATGTATTGTATGTATGTATGTAATGTATTGTATGTATGTATGTATGTATGTATGTATGTGTGTATGTAATGTATGTATGTAATGTATGTATGTATGTATGTATGTATGTATGTATGTATGTATGTATGTATGTATGTATGTAATGTATGAATGTAATGTATGTATGAATGTAATGTATGTATGTATGTCAGGAGTCGAGCAACACAAGCCCCAATGTTGGGCACCAAGGTAAGAGGCACTCGTATGGTCTGTTCCCACTGTATGGAATAGTCAGGAGAGTAACACACACACATATATATATATATACACACACACACACACACATATATACACACATATACACACACACATATATATATATATACACATATATATACACACACACACACAGTGAGGAAACAGTTCCCAGCAGAATAAAGGAAGGAAATAGGGGAGCTATAAATATTGTGACTGATTGGAGGGGTCACATGTGCTGCATAACTACATACACACACACATATATATATATATATATACATACATTACATACATTACACACATTACACACATTACACACACAGCCTGTCAGCAAGGAATGGCCTAAGCCCAGAGGAATAAAGAAGGAGCTTCACTAGACCCACAAACAGACACACACCACTCACACACCAGATCTCCAGTTTACAAATTCAGCAGGCTGGTCACTAAGGTCCAAATTCCCCTAGCAACCAGGCATTGATGTGAGTAAGAGACTATAAATAGGAGAGGCCTGAATAGAAAGAGGAGGAATAAAAAGTAACAATACATGTGTAGCCTTACAGAGTATTTGTTTTTTACATGGGGCCCCATTTGAAAGCTAAAAACTGAAGAACAAAAGTTGCTTAGAATGAGCCATTGTGTAACACACTGTCACCTGAGGGGCCCTTTGTTCTGATACACAACTGTATTATGTACATCACTACATTAGTCCATATTAGTCAGCTCAGGGGCCCAACAGTAACATATGAGGAGTATGGGGGGGCCCAACAGTAACATATGAGGAGTATGGGGGGGCCCAAGAGTAGTAACATATGAGGAGTATGGGGGGGGGCCCAACAGTAACATATGAGGAGTATGGGGGGGCCCAAGAGTAGTAACATATGAGGAGTATGGGGGGGCCCAACAGTAACATATGAGGAGTATGGGGGGCCCAAGAGTAACATATGAGGAGTATGGGGGGGCCCAACAGTAACATATGAGGAGTATGGGGGGCCAAACAGTAACATATGAGGAGTATGGGGGCCAACAGTAACATATGAGGGAGTATGGGGGGGCCCAACAGTAACATATGAGGGGAGTATGGGGGGGGCCCAAAGAGTAGTAACATATGAGGAGTATGGGGGGCCCAACAGTAACATATGAGGAGTATGGGGGGGCCCAAGAGTAGTAACATATGAGGAGTATGGGGGGCCCAACAGTAACATATGAGGAGTATGGGGGGCCAACAGTAACATATGAGGAGTAGGGGGGCCCAACAGTAACATATGAGGAGTATGGGGGGGGCCAACAGTAACATATGAGGAGTATGGTGGGCCCAACAGTAACATATGAGGAGTATGGGGGGCCCAACAGTAACATATGAGGAGTATGGGGGCCCAACAGTAACATTATGAGGAGTATGGGGGGCCCAACAGTAACATATGAGGAGTATGGGGGGCCCAACAGTAACATATGAGGAGTATGGGGGGCCCAACAGTAACATATGAGGAGTATTGGGGGCCCAACAGTAACATATTAGGAGTATGGGGGGGCCCAACAGTAACATATGAGGAGTATGGGGGGCCCAAGAGTAGTAACATATGAGGAGTATGGGGGGGGCCCAAGAGTAGTAACATATGAGGAGTATGGGGGGCCCCAAGAGCTATATGAGGAGTATGGGGGGCCCAAGAGTAGTAACATATGAGGAGTATGGGAGGGCCCCAAGAGTAGTAACATATGAGGAGTATGGGGGGGTCAGTGAGTGTGACAATTAGACACAAACACAATTTACTGTGGGACCCACTAACTTTAGGTTTGTGAATGTAAGAAACTGGCAGTGAATGTGACGGGGCCCCACAGAAACAAACGGGGGACAAAGTAAGAGACAATAGAGGTGTCACTATCAGACACAATGTAACCCTTTCATGTCATCTCCACATACAGATCTATGCACAACCCCAGCAAACACTTCTATTAAATCACACGCTGCATTCTGGGTACAACACATCATTTGCATATTCATTTTGCACCCATCATTCATTGCACCGAACCCTTAACTTGTACTATGTCATACAATGGCTAATTCTAAGCAGCTTTTCAGTTGGTCTTCTTTTTTTTTATACATATAGTTTTTGAATTGTCTTCTGACACTTTCCAGCTTTCAAATGAGGGGTCACTGACCCCATCTAAAAAACAAATGCTCTGTCAGGCTACAAATGTATTATTATTGTTACTTTTTATTCCTCCTCTTTCTATTCAGGCCTCTCCTGTTCATATTCCAGTCTCTTATTCATATCAGTGCATGGTTGTTAGGGGAATTTGAAGCCTAGCAACCAGACTGCTGAATAAAAAGCAAAATAAGTAAAAAAAAAACACAAATAATACAAAATGAAAACCAATTGCAAATGGTCTTTTTTTCTTTTTTATAGTTTTAAAATTATTTATTTACTCTTTCCAGCTTCTAAATGGGGAGGTCACCGACCCCATCTAAAAAACAAATGCTCTGTAAGGCTATATTATTTCTCTTTCTATTCAGGCCTCTCCTATTCATATTCCAGTCTTTTATTCAAACCAATGCATAGTTGCTAGGGGAATTTGGACCCTAGCAACCAGACTGCTGAAATGACAAACTGGAGAGCTGCTGAATAAAAAGCTAAATAAGTCAAAAACCACAAATAATAAAAAATGAAAACCAATTGCAAATTGTCTCAGAAGATCCCTCTGTACATCAGACCAATTGTTGATTTAAAGGGGAACAATCCTTTTTACCATTTAAGTGCCAGCAAATCTCCTGTCCATGTCTCTGAGACATTCGAGCAGCAGATGTGAATAGTTTACAGTCCAAAGGCAACAACTGGTGGAACAGTAAGTTCACCCCAGGAAAGCAGATATTTGTCTGGCAAATGCAAAATGGCTAACGGTGTCTTTCTTCTCCCAACTGTCAGGTATCAAAGCTGTTCCCAACTGGGCAGTTCTGAATAATGAACTGAAAACTCTCACTTTGCATCTGTCACATAAGTCACCAAGAACAAACATGCGGAATATAAATGCCAGGGCTCCAGAGTTCTACTACCAAAATAAATACCGTCTGATTTATGTGGGGTAAAAGCAGCACCTTTTTTTATATATGTTTTCTAAAAGTACATTTTATGAAAAATCCTAAATGTGTAGTACAGCAAAGTGCAAAGCTACGCTAAACATAGGGGTTTTTTCTGAAATGGTCACAAAGCTTGCAATTGAACCCATTATATAGCCCAGACTTGATAAGGTTCCAGCATAAAACAGCCTAAATATGAACAGCAGGGGACTCCTGAACACTTTCATGGCCAATATGTAACATATGACTCTGCACTGCTGCAATAAAAGGCCCCAGTAAGTGTATTATGTGCCATAAATGCCCCTGACAATATGGAGACCATAGAAAACCATAGATTTCCCAAATCTACACATTCTGATAAATCCAAAATTGGTAAATACATCTTTCCATGGCAAAACATTGCAGTTTTTATGAAATGTCTGAAATGTGTCACAAAGCTTGCAATTTAGCCCATTCTACAGCCCTGGTTTTATAACACACTAATCAAGCACGCCAGCAGACAGAGTTTAAGAATACAAATAAATGATTCAAATCCAATATCCTCACCGAGTATAATAATGAGCAGTCAGAATCGCAGTGTGATTATTTTGGGTTGGCCGAATCATTTCTACAGACAGAAAGAAGCGAATGACACGTGCGTAGATGTGAGAATGCGATAAAATGGGTAAAAATGAACGTAACCTACAGAAAGTATTGCCCTGGGGCCGGGGGGAAGGAGCAAGTTGTGAGGGAGAGGTTTCTAAGTGCTTTCTTCTAGGGATGCACCAAATCCACTATTTTGGATTCCGCCAAACCCCTGAATCCTTTGTGAAAGATTCAGCCGAATACCCAACCAAATTCAAATTTGCATATGCAAATTATAGGTGGGAAGGGGGAAAACGTTTTACTTCCTTGTTTTTTGACAAAAAGTCACACGATTTCCCTCCCCACCCCTAATTTGTATATGCAAATTAGGATTCGGTTCAGCCAAATCCTGGACAAATCCCAAACTGAATCCTGGATTTGGTGCATCCCTAGTTTGTTCAGTTGTAGAGGCAGAAGTGCAGCAGAATGTGGAATGTAAATTGGGTGTCATTTTGGTACTTTTATGCCCAGTATGTAGATACTATATGTTATGTTCTATGGCACATAAAGGGTTAATAGCTGAAGGTGTGTATGAAGGGTTAATAGCTGAAGGTGTGTATGAAGGGTTAATAGCTGAAGGTGTGTATGAAGGGTTAATAGCTGAAGGTGTGTATGAAGGGTTAATAGCTGAAGGTGTGTATGAAGGGTTAATAGCTGAAGGTGTGTATGAAGGGTTAATAGCTGAAGGTGTGTATGAAGGGTTAATAGCTGAAGGTGTGTATGAAGGGTTAATAGCTGAAGGTGTGTATGAAGGGCATGAGTGAGTGTGACACAAAGCAGACACTGCAGCTATTATGGATATTGTATCTGGAAGGAGAGGAGTTAGTGTATAATGTATATTTACTATATAATACACAAAAGCCATGAATATCCTGTAAATTATATCCTTATAAACAGTGAGCAGTGATGTCATCAGTTATAAACGGTGAGTAGTGATGTCATTTCTGTCACATGACTCACTGAAACTTGTGTATTATAATAAATAAAGTACCCCCAGTTGTAAAATATGAGGATATTAGAAGTTACCTCAGAGTTCCATGACCTGTATAACTCAGCCTTCAGCCTCGTACTTTTATATGGTCATGAAACTCCTCGGTAACTTATAATATCCTTATATTTTACAATAGGGGGTACTTTATTCACTATATAAAGAAATCTCACACTTTGCTTTCTATGCTTATAAACCAAGAACTTGCCATAAACCCAAATAAAACAGCTCCTGTCCCACTAGTCCATATAGTGCAGCCTCCTGCCCCCCCCCCCACATTCCTCTATACAGCCTGTTACACACACACACACACACAAAGTGTAGCCTGTGGCAAATAAAAGTAGAGGCAACGGGCCGAGGAGAGGGCCGAGCCCATCAGGGGTCACTAGTGAGTGGGTACAAGTCACAAGGAAGGTGAGACCAAATGTTTGTGTAAATGTGTGTTTTGTGCAGCTGATCCAGTACTTGCCCCCAGTTTGAGTGTAGACAAAAAGCAAATGATTGGCAAATATGCCTTGGCCTGTGGCACTAGCCGTGTTGGTAGCCAGACTGTGAGCAGTGATCAGACTGGTGGTATAAAGCCCCGATATGAGAAAAGAAGAAGCCGACATTTCCCAGACTCACAAGTTCCTCAGAGGGGCGTCAGTCCTATAAGTTGTTTCACTAGAGACCCCCGCGTTACTTGGGCTCCTTCTTCCCCCAAAATGTTGGGGTGTAAATCATTAACATGTGGGGTTACACTGCAATTCCCTATTGAAGAGGACAGAACCCCAACAAGTGAATTGGGAGAAGACTTTATTAGAACATGTGGGTTTCCATTGAATGCAGAAATGCAGCCAAGAAAGCCCCCAGTGAACACAGAAGAAGGAATAAAGTGCCCGGGGGTTGAATATCCTTATGCCTTGTAACTGACCCTGGGGGTTGTTCTGCCCTCCCCTACATTGATGCTGCTAATCCAAAGGGGTCCCTGGGGCCCACCACATACTCGCCTGTATTGCGAGGGCTGAGCAGATAAAAGGATTATATGAAACTGGAGGATTACAGATCTCATGTGTGGAACTATCAGGCCTCTCACCTCAGCAGCAGTGAACAAAGTGTCAGTACCCGGGTGTAATAAGAACCGAGTAACGTTGAGGGATATAGTTGCACAACGCTGTACTGCTGGACCAGTGGGGAGACATATAGGCAGATGGCACTTGAGCTAAATAACTGCCTATTATTATCCCTTCCTCAGTCTCCCATTAGTGTTCCATTCCCCAGTGAGCGGCCACTTTGTTTCCACAGCACCAGTGAGTGACGGCACAATGTAACCCATCGCACAGCACCAGTGAGTGACGGCACAATGTAACCATCACACGGCACCAGTGAGTGACGGCACAATGTAACCCATCACGCGGCACCAGTGAGTGACGGCACAATGTAACCCATCGCACGGCACCAGTGAGTGACGGCACAATGTAACCCATCGCACGGCACCAGTGAGTGACGGCACAATGTAACCCATCGCACGGCACCAGTGAGTGACGGCACAATGTAACCCATCGCACGGCACCAGTGAGTGACGGCACAATGTAACCCATCGCACGGCACCAGTGAGTGACGGCACAATGTAACCCATCACGCGGCACCAGTGAGTGACGGCACAATGTAACCCATCACACAGTCTCCAGTAAAGGGGAAGAATCCACAGTGAAGGGGCTGCTGTTGCTGCACAGGCGTTTCAGAGAGACAATAAGAAAATCACAGACTTAATGATACTTCCCAATGGCTGACATTTGAGCAGCACATTCACATGTTTGCAGTTGGACTTGTACTTTAGAAACAAATTTTAATTTAGTTTAATTTTTAATGAACTCTTTGGCTGCCACGCTCATTCTGGACTCTTTTAGCTGAGCCCCATTCACTTGGGGGGTTTTACCTTAAAAAAAAGAATTGACTCAGGACGACACAAGCTTACTAAACACATGGCCGCCAACTCCGGGGCTCACTCTCAGTGTGGGAGCCTAGCGCTGGTTCAATTTAAAAAACAATGACTGTTACCCCCAGCAGGAGTACGGGTGCTATTTGCCCACACCTTTGGTTGGGGATAATATTTTTTAGCATCAGGTGCCCTTTAAAGAAAGAGACACTAAGGGGCAGATTTATGAAGGGTTGAAATTTTCAATTCAACCTTTGATAAATCTACCCCTAAAGTCCACATAGAATGGATTTGTTGAGACAGGAGAGGAAGAACTTGACTGTCATGTTGAGACCACCCTTGCGATGAGCTGGAATAACAAGTGTGAGTGGGGCCTGATCACCTAAACAGCGATCAAATGGTGATGTAACAATAGAAGCAGAAGCCACAAGTTCACATGAGTAGCCTTGGGATTGGAATGAGACATTCGGGTGTACAGATCATTTTGCCCACGTAATTTGCTCAAACAAAGATTCTTTATTGATATTAAGCAGGTTGGTAGACTCATATGAAGCCCAGGTAGACTCAGTAAAACTAAATAAAAACATTTAAATAAACATTGTCTTTGCATGTGATTTATCATTTTCTCAAGGTTTCACATTACCTGTCTGATCCCCCACGTTCCTCTATGAGTGGGCAGCCATATTGGTGCAGCAGTGATCCGTTTCAGTAACAATTACTTACAAAAGCAAATCAAATCGGCAAAAAAACATCAACATGAACAAGAGGTAACCTTTAATGCACATGGATATATCGAAGAGCAGTAGTTTTGTGTATCACTTTAATTAGGGTTTTGTATTTCACCCACAGCAGTGGCCCCTGGGTCAGACTCATGGCCGGGCACCGCTCAATCCACACACACAGGCCCAATTTTGTTTTAGCACATGAATCCCGAGCATTGATAACTCTCTGTCATTCTATATACAATAAAATACACATATATATATTTATGCAGGTCTGGACTGGGAGTAAAAATAGGCCCTGGCATTGGGTTGCCACCTCACCCCTTTAAAATGGAGCACATATGGAATCCACAGGCTGCACGGCTAATTAGCAATTCATTTAGGGCTCTTACACAAGGGCGTTTTCCCTGCGTTGCGATTTTTTCCGTTCAGCCGCAGGGGAGCGCAGGAGTTAACGCACTCAATTATTGTGAAGGAGGCTGTACTCACACAGATACTCACACAGACGCATGTGAAAGCCAAACGCAGGTGGGACGCAGCATGTTGTATGAAGAATACATTTCCTAAGGAGGATTTTA
This sequence comes from Xenopus laevis, assembly GCF_017654675.1. Taxonomy (NCBI): domain Eukaryota; kingdom Metazoa; phylum Chordata; class Amphibia; order Anura; family Pipidae; genus Xenopus; species Xenopus laevis. Next base: position 1,621,410 of record NC_054387.1, on the reverse strand, counting down.
CCTGCATTTGGCGCATACATGCGTCTGTGTGAGTACAGCCCCTTCACAATCATTTTTTTATTTTTAAAGGGGTGAGGTGGCAACATACCCTGACATTCTAAGCACTCAGAGGCCCCTATAGTCCTCCACCAGCCCACTAAATAGTGGGACCATACGGCAGCCCCTCTGGCATTTGCCAAAACCCACAGATTGCCAGTCCGTGCCTGTATATAGGGTTGTCGCTTCACCTCTTTATAACTGAACACACATGGAATCCACAGGCTGCATGGCTAATTAGCAATTCATTCAGATGCCCATAAATCAGTTCAGTCGGCAGTATGTATTTAAATGAATAGCTAGCCATGCGGCCTGTGGATTCCATATGTGTTCAGTTTTAGCGCTTTTACACGGGCGGTTTTACCTGCGTTGCTCTTTCTTCCGTTCAGCCGCAGGGGAGTAGACGCACTCAGTTATTGTGAAGGGGGCTGTACTCACACAGACGCATGTAACGTAGGTGGGACACAGCATGTTGCATTTTACTTGCGTTCAGTGTGTGTGTGAGTACAGTCCCCTTCACAATCATTTTTTTTATTTTTAAAGGGGTGAGGTGGCAACATACTCTGACATTCTAAGTACTCAGAGGCCCATATAGTCCTCCACCAGCCCACTAAATAGTGGGACCATACAGCAGCCCCTCTGGCATTTGCCAAAACCCACAGATTGCCAGTCCGTGCCTGTATATAGGGTTGTCGCTTCACCTCTTTATAACTGAACACATATGGAATCCACAGGCTGCATGGCTAATTAGCAAATTCAGATGCATGGCTGCACATTAATCAGTTCAGTCTGTGAATAGCTAATTAGCCATGCGGCCTGTCGATTCCATATGCGTTTTACCTGCTCTCCCCTGCGTTGTGATTTCTTCTGTTCAGCCGCAGGGGAGCGCAGGAATAGACGCACTCAGTTATTGTGAATGGGGCTGTACTCACACAGACGCATGTAATGCAGGTGAGACACAGCATGTTGCATTTTACTTGCGTTCGGCACTTACATGCGTCTGTGTGAGTACAGCCTCCTTCACAATAACTGAGTGCGTCTATTCCTGCGGCTGAGCGGAAAGTGCAACCGGCCGTGTGTAAAAGCCCTTAGAGAGGCGAGAACATTAGACATAAACACATTGTTTAATACACAAGTAATAGTAAACGAGGGTTATTATGTGGAGATTCGTGACCTGTGTGAAGAGAAATAACCAACATGTCCTTGTGTAAAACTAACCGCCCTCCTCAATTCAATAAAGTCATATCAAATCATTCTTAAATCATTCATTGTGAAATTGAGCTTTAAAAAGATACAAATGGAGAGTTGTGTGAAGAAGCAATAGGCACACTTGTCCTTTAAACATACAAAATCCCCTCAGAGCAATAAAATAAAACAATAATAATAATAGAGACACGAGTGGAGCAGCAGAAAAGCAGAATAAACACAGAGAGAAGTAAAATGAACAACAGGTCGGTCCCACCACATAAATAAATGAACTCGCACTTGTGTCAGTCACGTGGTTATTAATGGAGGAGGCAGAATGTAACAATGACGACTATTAATTCACTGTCACACCGAGTGAACGTTTATTTATCAGCAACTTGCTACAGAAAATACCAAGGCCCAAACTCTCACCTGTTCTCCTGAAGTCTTCCTCCCCCGCTTTATCTCCGCTCCACTCGGTCACCGCCCACTGCGCAACTCCCCCCCATTCTCCACATACATCAACTTCCTGCTTCCTGTCAGGGCCACACGCTCAATCAAACGTAGTTTTGTTTCCAACATGGCGCTCTTTTCCACAGTGGAACGCAAGCCACAAGAGGGCAACTAAAACAAGGACACGGCGCTGTACGTTCTGTGTCACTGAATTAAGAGCTCTGCAAAGTACACCAATCACCTACAAAGGGGGAAATGGCCTAATTAAACCCACTTCAGTGGCCAAAGGCTTTGTTTCCAAGATGGCGGTGTGTTCCAGAGTGGAATGTGAAGCACAAAATGGCGGCCAAAGCAAGGAAGCCACTGAAACTCTCAAATAAATATTGTGAGGCCTGTATCACCCCATTAATACTTCTGCAAGGCCTTACTATTAAATTAAATAACTCACTTATATACCTGTAGTTTCCTCCTCATCTATTTAAAGTGACATAACCTCCAATCTTCAAAAAGGAGGAGCTGATCTTAAAACCCCCTCAATGATGTATAACAATATGAACTTGATTTTCTTAAAGTGACACAAACCTACATTTCTAAAAGTAGTGAAAGCCCACTATTTTGAACTCCTGTTAGTAAATAAGCCCTTCTATAGGGGGTTGGCCCTGCAAACAAAGTACATTGAGCTTGTATACACCGGACAGTAATGGTTATACAGCAAGAGCTAAAACACACTTGGCATAAACAGGTCTATTGGCTCCTGTGATGATCCAGTATCACAGTTAAATGATGGCTCATCCCAATGTTATTAATAGGGACAAAAGATAAATAAATAGGAAGGCTGGTATTTTTTTTCCAGGAAAGGTGGCAAGCCTCTGCCTCCAGGTCATTCGTTTTGCTGTACCTACATGTACTTCATATGGGTCAGTCTACCAACATGCTCAATATTGATAAATAATCTTTGTTTTAGCACACTGTATGGGCAAACATGATCTCTACACCTGCCTCTCCAATGTCTCATTCCAAAAGAAAGGGTACTAATATGAAAAGTTGGTCTCTACCCTTCTGGGAAGACTTTCCATTAGCTGTTCGCACATTGTTGGTGGGATCTGGTTCCATTCAAACACAACAGGGGGTTAGGGTTGCCACCTGGCCGGTATTTTAGTGGCCTGGCCGGTACAAATGATGGTTGATCCAAATGTTATTAATAGAGAAAAAAAGATAAATATATATGAAGGCCGCCATTTTTTTCCAGAAAAGGTGGCGACCCTACAGGGGGCTGTTTTTGGGCATCAGGCCCAGCTCACGGTTGGCACCCCAATTTATCTCACAGGTGTTCAGGTGGGTTGAGGTCAAAGCTCAAAGTTCTTCCACTCCGCATCTCAGCAAAGCCATTCTGTATAGGCCTTACTTTTTTCCTTTTGTAATTATTCTGCTGAAACAGGAAAGCGTCTCCCCAAACTGTTCCCCCTACAGTCGGAAACACATAATTGTCACTGAATGAGGTAGTGGCACCTGTGTCAGCAGTGGCGTCTGTGGCTTAAATAACCAATATCAGTAACTAGAAGGGCTACATCATCCCAGCCACACAGAGTTTTTCCCTAATCAATCCCAGAATTCTGTGCCTGCCAAGATTTTGTGCCTGTTACTGATAATGAGCAATCTGGGAATTTCCACGCATTTATCGTACATGAACAAAAAAGTTGTTATTATCCCAGCTTGGCTGAGGCTCGCTATTCAACCAGAATGAGAAGTTCATGCCCACGCTTTGCTACAAGCTGAAATGAGTGCGTTGGCTAATGTATATATAAGGCAATGACTGGAACATTGTTATTGTTCCCGGTGCCAAAGAGACCAGTAGAATGTCTGAGGGATTTTCTTCTGCATACATTTATTCTGCCCTTATTTTATAGCACTTTAGGTTCTGTCTATGCCTTTAAATGAACATTTGTGTATGCAATGATACAATATTTGTAACAAAAGGAAAGGCCAAAAGGAAAGGGTTACATAGACAACTGTTAAAATCAGTTGTATCACCAAGAGCAGGATGCAGGACCTGTTTTTATTATTTTTGCTTACAACTTAAAGGAGAACTAAACCCTATTTTCCAAAAGGCTTCACCCAGAGGGCCCCTCATTGCCCCGTATCTTACTCACATAGATGGCCAGGATTGGTCGAAAGCCAAACATTTGGTTGCTCGGGGGTTACAGCGTATGTCCGCTTATGCATATATGTTAGACGGCAAGCTTAATAATGTCAGTTTGAATCAAGTCGCACCTTTTTTCTCTCTTCCTTTTCTTTGTTCTGTGAGAAAGGACAGAGCCACCCGTCACCCCGTGTATGGAACAATAATCATGGGGAGAAAAACATTGCCAAAGAGGTTTAAAGGGGAAGGTGGAAATGTTTCCAGCGTTATATTTAGCTCAGGTTAAATTGTTCCTGTCTGTACATGACACACTGGAATGGTTTTCCCACAGACTGCACTAGTTTCTTTGATATATAACTTGGCCAGCACACACCACCCCAGACACTTTTCCTTGGACAGTTATGTATTTCACATTGAATAAGGTACACTTGGGGGAGCATTTCTGCCATGAAGAACTCACCTTAGACAACACACCTGCATCATCAAAACCGTAAAAGTGGCACTTTGTTGTGACAGTTGTTCTCCAGCTGCCACCATCTTCCTGCTTCTCCCTGCTGCTGCTTCTATCTCAGATGCCTCTCTGCTTGGGGTGTGCTCCAATTCTCAACAGGACACCCCAATGCATGATGCCTCTTGAACTCATCCCTTTCTACAGTGCTTTTTGTACATTATTTGAGTGCAACATCTCTGATTGGTGTATGCTCTAATTCCCCAAATTACCCCCTATATCACCCAATCAGTAGTTTAGGGTATCCAAAGCCTCCTGTGACTCTCCAAGAGTCTCCATTGTTTGTTCTTTTATGATGCATGTTTTTGTATAAATGGTGTAGAACCTCTTCCATTTCTACATTTCATTAGATTTTCTTTGTATATAGTATGTTTTTTTTATAGCGTTGCTTTTAATCTCATGTTCGTCTAGTAAACATAAGGAAAGCAAAAGTCCAACCAGCCATTACTCAATGTCGTTGGTCATGCTCAGCGTATATAAAAGAAAATCTTGGTAACCTTGGTCCCTATGGTTAATAAATGAGCCTGTCAGTATCAGAATCCTGAGTAGTAACCTATTTGAACTTGAGATAAGAGCCAGATGTTGGCTACTGAGATTGCTCGGCAGTTCACAAGGACCTATAGCAGTCCGGTCAATGCTATAGATTTCACAGATGACTTACTGTAATGCTTCGTGATGTTTGAGTATAAAATGTAAATGTTGAAATAATCAAAAAGAGAACAAATGATTTAATTTGCAAATGATTTGTGATTCTGTACAAACAGAATGGGGGAACTGTACAAGAACATTCATTATTTCCCCTTATCAGATAAGGTACACTAGATTTCTGAGAAGTCACAAGACTTTCAGCCAAGGAAACTGAGGAAGTTCAAGGTTCCCGATATGAGAAACAAGGATTTGGGAAGAATATTTATAGATAGCGAGAACACAAGTAGAACAATAGATATTGGTGGCCAATAGATTAAGAGAAAAGGAATAAGCAGGGAGGGTAAAACACACAATACACTTGAAGTAGAGGCAGAAATGGTGGAGTAAGGCATAAGACAACAGGGCAGGGATAGAAATAAACGAGGGCGATGACAGAAAGATAAGATATTGTAAGATATAAAAAGCAAATCTTTAAAAAGATCACCTTGGCATGCAAAGCACATTCTAGTCATGTGAGACTTTGACCTTCTCCATCATAAAACAGTTTGACTTGTGTGATACAGGAGGGTGAGAGTAGAAACTATTTGGCGGGCCGTGCATTCAACCCAACCCGGTCCTTCACTGTCGTCCTGTAAGTGAAACCATAGGAAAGTGGAAAGAAAGGTTATGGCAAGACAGATAGGGATCCATAGAAAGAAATCCAATGGCACACAGGAATGATGCAAGCAAGATAGCGTTGCGTATTTAATGCGGAGTGCAACGTTCCGGGGTAACAACCCTTTATCAAGCATCATAAAGGGCCATGAGCGAAACATTGCACTCCGCATTAAACACTCAAGACTATCTTGCTTGCATCATTCCTGTGTGCCATTGGATTTCTTTCTATTGTTTACTACACGTGAGGTGGCCGAGCCTCTACCTCTGTGCACCAGGTATCTTTACCTGAAATGAAGTCAGGGTGTGGAACAATGAAGGTTTGCACAAAACTGAAACAGAAAGAAGAATCTGGAAACAGCAATATGTTCAACCAATAATCATTACACAAATACTGTTTGAATAAAAAACATATAGACCATGTTGTGTAGGAAGTATATCTTCTCTCGGGGGTAGAAGTACTAGAGCAAGGCAGAACCCCTCTAGAACCCTTACACTATCACTTGCACCCTTGTTCATCTTCCATGGTGTTGGGTTCTGCACCTTGCGCTGACATATGGAGGGGGTTTCAAAATATTCTCTAATTGGGGGGAGTGAACAAGCTATAAATGTTCTCTTATATGTTGTCTGGTTCTTGTATTAATAATCCTCCTTTTCTACAATGAAAGCCCTAGAATGGAGGTTTGGCCTAGTGGTGGTGTGTGGGCCAAACTGGAACCAGTTGGGCGGGTTGGGTGCAACAAACACACATCATGGGCAGGTCATGGCCATACTCTACCCATGGCCAATCCATCATCGGCATTCCTCACTTCATCCTCCGGACATCGATATTTATATAATATTACTATATTTCACCCCACAACGTTCGATGTCGGACATGGGTGGGTTGGGTGCAGGTATATAAGTATATAGAGAGCTAGTATAATGCCCCTTTAAGCCCCACTTTAGGAGCCCCGTTTCCTAGAAGAGTCCAATGATGTTGCGCCTGTGGATTTTCTCCCGATTATCAGTAATGGGTTCAGACACTGTTGACTAATTGGGCTGCCTGTGGATTATCTACTTGTTATCATTAGCAGGCTTAGACAAGGCAGGACAAGCAATGTTCATTAGACTGTGGATTTTGAGGGAAAAGCCAGACAGTTGTGGGTTTTTGGCTAATATTAGGTATTTATTCTCATGTTGGTAACCTGCTGTAAATTTCAGCCTTCCTAAATCCAAATAATCCTCAAAGGAAACACTCAAAGTTTAGAAATGGTGTATTCACATGGTATTTACAAGACAAAAGCATCATGGCTTCTCATTATGTACAGAGTAAACAAAACCATGTGACTGCAGTGCTAATGATACATACATACATCCCATCTGCAGATTGTGCTTACAGAATCTTTATATATATATATATATATATACACAGAGAAGATATGCATAGCATTATGGTATTCTGGGTGCCATTAAATCGATCAGTTAGTGCAATTTCTTTCCTGGTAGAACTGGAAAAACAGGCCAATGTAGAGCTGACAGTTGGTTTGGGAAGGTCTGTAGGGATGAATACATTATACGCTGAGACTTTGTACTCTCAATGTTCTAATTCATTGCACTGCAATTACAGCAAAGCTTCTTTTAAAGGAAAACGATAGCATAAGAAATAAGGCTAAAAAATGCTACACGTTATATGTTGAGCTGCCTTACATGATCACAGCCCCTTTAGTAGAGAAGACTTGTGCCAAACTAAAGAACACAGCACATCTGGCCTTAGGGACCAACTAATTAGATGTTGATGTTAATTCAGAAGCCAAATTACATAAAAGCTCAGAGATCAGAGCATTATTCTGCATCAGCCTTCTAGTATCAGCTTCAATGACAGCTGAGCCCCATCATCTGTTTGAAAATCCCTAAGCTTAGCATCTGACTAGCAGCCCAGGGCCCACTGAGCATGTGCGGTGCCGCTGACACTCAAAAGATGGCCCAACAAGATCCAAGATGGAGAGCTCCTCTCCTTAATGAACAACATATACAGTATTGCTGTTCCACTGCTATTAATTGGCAGTAGGTCTGTTGAGGTAAGAAACTACCTGAAATATTCAGGAAGAAGCAGAGGCAGCCAGAGCTTTCTCTGTTTGGCAACATTTAGTCAATGTAAGCTCTGCGGGCAAGGACCTCCTTTCAGCTGTGTCTCACTTATTCTATATAATGTTGCATATTTATTGCCATCTTTGTTTCCCCTGCTGCCTGTTGAATGAACGTATTGTAATATCTTAATTGCAGTGCTCCAGATACAAGTTGCCCTGTACGAAGCTATACAGACATATCTTGGCAACGAAGAGGTATCACCACCCGCAATTAAATGAACGGAGCATTAATACATTTTACAAGTTCTAAAATTAGATTCCCCGCCCAAAAAATTACACATAGCAGCCCGAACATTATTGCATTTTAACCTGTAAAAAATAAAAGAGGAGTTAAGGCAAATGTTTTTGTCCCTCTGAGGTCACACCAGGACACACTGTGTTTAGCTTTTGAGAGATTTCAGATGGAAAATTGTCTAAACAGAATTGAGGAGAACAAATGTTGTGAAACCTATTGGCTTGGTACAAGTTGGAAATGCCCAGTGGAAGGAACCTTGCTCTATGGTGGTGTTTTTGTAGCAGTTTTGGTTGAAGCTGCACTATGAGGTCCTACATTTGGACAGGGTTCTAATGATCTCATAAGAAGATTTCAGACATTTTAAGAACATTGCTGCATCTAGCATAGTAAATACATATTCATACCCAAGTCTCATGGTAACTGACCATCGAGCTTAGCTTACAGGAGAAACTAGAGCCAATGGGTATTTTTCACAAATTTGATCATTATTACTCTTAGGCTAGACCCCACCCAGCCAAAGTTCTGGGACTCAACCTTGTGTAGGAACCACTTTGGTTCCAACGTGGGCAAATCCCTTTATTTAAAGAATCGCGTCTCATGTGGCATCAACCTCTTGTCTCATTATTATAAAAACTATGACTTGCACAGGGTCAATTTAGATGCTACATTGGGTGGATCGGTTGCCAATATCCCATTTTAATGACTTTGCTGGTGATAGATCCCTAGAAGTATCTGACATGCCTCCAGAAGTCATTTTCTCAGGCTATACCTTGCAGAAATCACATATGGGAACTGTATGTATGGACTAAATCTGCTACGTAGCATGGGCCAATGGTATTGTAGTATCACACAAAATACACAACTGTTGCATTCATCATATGAAGAAAGACAGGGTAAAGCAAATATTCTAAGCCCTGCCTTTACTTTTAAAGCAATAAAAATACTTAAAAAATACAAATATTTACATATATAAATAACGCAGGAAGTGAGAACTGTGACATGGGTGAAAAGTAGGACATTATTCTGTTATTATAGCCTAGCGATTCACTCTTCAAGCTGGTATGACAACATGGCAAGCCACAGAGGGAGAGTGCATATATAAATGAACGAGGAATTTTGGCAATAAACTGTCTCAAAGGTGCAGCTTGTTGTTTTTATGTTTTTAATAGCACCCTATTTCTCCACAAAGGCACATTTCACCTACCCCACTGGCTAATCGTTAGGTTGAAATGAAACATACCCTACAGATATACAGTGTTTTGTATCCTCCATTTATTTGCCCTTATAAACCATAACGTAACAGAGCTGACATATTGCTCCCCTTGGACAAGTGATTGCCCCACTGAGGAACAACATATGACTGTTGGTGCTACGAGTCTCTCATACGAGGCAAGAAATATGTCAGCTCCTATCTAGCTGGAGAAAATGTCACATTGTGCTTGTTTATAAACTGGAAAACAAATGGAAGATGATTGCCATATATACATCGGGTATGTTTTACCTTTAAGGCACTCAGGAGATAATGTTGTCAAGAAGAGTTCACCCACTATGTTAAACATCTGGCACATATTTAATGGGCCTCACGCCTGGCCAATTTGTTGAAACAGCAGAGACCTTAATGCGAGGGCATTTGGCGTTTGTTTTTCCGATGTCTTTGCAGAGGAGAGTCTGAAATCCTAGAGTAACAATAATACACAAATGTTTGTTTCCTAAGCCAAGAAGCCATGTTCTGTATCCCAGTTACTACGAGGATTATCTTTTGAGAAATGGAGATACTTTCCAATAAAGCCTTGTTTTTGTAGTAACAAGTTTAAAGCAGAAAAGTTAACACATTCCCTACTACACAGTTAAATCTCCTTTGACGAGTAACCTGGTAGATTTGCTACTATTAGATGAGCTGGGAACCACCTTGAGCTTGTAGGTTGTGCTTTGAGAGTATGGGATGGAGAGCCGGTGTCCATCAGGTCTTCGGATTTCCCTGTTGTCCCGTGTTTGACTTTGGAGCAAGAAATGATTGGTTCTCTCATGCTCCCGGTTAGACCAGTTGTCCCTTTCGTAGGCTGGAGGTGGGCTTGGGCCATCAGCCTCCACCGACCTACACTTTCCCTTTAGCAGAATGTGCAGAAGTTCACACACACTAAGAAAGGCAGAGATGACGCCCACCACAAAGTAAAATTGAAGGAAAATTGTCTTTTCTGTGGGCCTTGATACAAAGCAATCCACAGTATGCGTGCAGGGAGCACGTTGGCAAAGATATTGAGCGTCCACCCTAAACCCATAGAGAAGCCACTGTCCGACAAGAAATCCGACCTCTGCTAAAATCCTCATCACCACATTGACGATATAAAAGGTACGTATGTGTCGCCCGCGCTGGTCTGCCCTTGTTTTTGACCTCACATTAGTCTGCTGCACAGCTCTTGCGGCTTCCTCCTCTTCGGCGTCTCTTCCCATCTTGGAATTCTGATGCATGGAGTAAATGACGAAAAGCACAGCTGGGGCCGATAACAGCACAATGTGAAAAACCCAAAACCGATAGTGGGAGATGGGGAAGGCACGGTCGTAGCAGACCTGTCTGCAACCCGGCTGCATGGTGTTACACACAAACTCTTCTTGCTCGTCTTCAAACATATCACTCCCAACCGTGGCCAAGATAAGGATGCGGAATATGAGCATAACCACCAGCCAGAAACGTCCCACCATAGGAGAGTGCTCCTGCACTGCATCCAGCAACGAGCTTAGGAAGCCCCACTCCCCCATGTCTTCTCTCTTCCTGTAAACTTGCTCTGTTGGGGGAACAGACTTTAATTAGAAAATCAATTAGAAAATCAATCAGATAATAAAACACATATACTCAAGTTGTACGTTGTTTCATGTGTGCGGTTAATGAATACAAGGTTATGGGTCGGGTGCCATTATCATCAGACAAAGATTAAGTCCCCTCCATACCTGGAGCTTCTGGATAATTGTCTCCTCAGCCACTTCTTGTGAAAAGCTGCCAGATGTGGAGATATTTGAAGCACATAAAGCCAAGCGATGGCCTCAGATGAAGTGCTGCTAAGATTTACATGTATTTTCACTGGGAATTCTCTTTGGCGAGAAAGAAACAGCGACTCAGCACTACATCGGCAGTCTTGCTAGCGAGAGCAATATTTTAAAGGCGCTGCAGACCCAATAATAAAAATTTGCCTAATGAAAGAAAATGTAACTCTAAGCAACTTTCCCCATATAAATTCATTACAAGCTCCATTCCCCACAATGCCTTGCACACTTCTCCTTCTTCTCTAGCAATCCCTTAATCTCATTGTGACCATAATGAAATCTTGGCCGGAGGAGAGCTGACCATCAGTTGCACCTATAGACCCTACGAGATCAAATTCGATTAGTGCAGATGGAATTTCGTGTTTTAGCCCAACAAAAAATAAATAGTAACAGACAAATACATGAACGGAGAATTTAAGAATAAGTAAGATCTGCATTTCAGCCTGAGACGAATCTATTTATGACAATGGAAGGAAGATTCGTTTTATATTCTAAAGATATTTAATGATATTAATATTTCAGTGTGTCAATCCTGTATATGAAATTGGAAGCTCGAATGTGCCCCAAAATGACAAGGATTATTAAAGCTTCTGTAAACATTTTAATTATTATTATACATAAGGTGATGACTATAACTATGAATGAATTGCCCGGTGCGTGCCAAGGTCTCCCTGGTTTAATCATCCCTGAGATTCCTTCTTCATTCTCTATACAGCTCCGCAATGTTGCAATATTATCATTGCTGGGCTGGTGAGAACACTTTAAAGGAATGAAATTAAAAAAAATAAATTAAAGAAAATACAAATATTATGCTGTATGGGAAAACCGTTATCCAGAAAGTTATGAAAGGCCGTCTCCCATAAACTCAATTTTATCCAAATAATCCAAATTTTTAAAACTGATTTCCTTTTTCTGTGTAATAATAAAACAGTCGCTTATACTTGATCCCAACTCAAATATATTTAATCCTTATTGGAGGCAAAACCTACTGGCTTTGTTTAATGTTTATATGATTTTATAGCAAACTTAAGGTATGAAGATCCAAATTAAAGAAAGCCCCAGGTCCCGAGCATTCTGGATAATAGGTCCCATACCCGTATATGTGGATTGAGCATGATAAATATACAGGTATGGGATCTGTTATCCAGAATACTTGGGACCTGAGGTTTTCTAGATAAGGAATCTTTCCAATAATTTGGATCTCCATACTTTAAGGGGTTATTTATTAAAGTAGGAATGAAAAAAAAACACGTTTTTTCAACTATAAAATCCAAATTTTTAGTGGAAATTTTTTTTCAAGATTTATTGTACCCCAGAGATGGGTCTGAATCTAAAAATCCGCATCTCAGACCTCCCGAGGTAGCATAAAAGTCAATGGGAGAAACTAAGTTTCTGTGGTCTACTCTGGAATTAGCCAGAAAATCTGACTATTTTGGACAAAAATAGCCCTAAAAAAAAAATTGAACGATTAGGCGGAAAAAATCCCCATAAAATCGTACGATTCGGATTTTTACTCGATTTTTCCGTGTTTGTCCCTGATCCGATTAATTCGTAAGTAATAAGGTCTAATGGTGTATTTTAGTTTGGTAGTCTGGTTTTGATTCCAATAAGGATTAATTATATCTTAGTTGGGATCAAGTACAGGTATAGAACCTGTTATCCAGAATGCTCGGGACCTGTTTTTCAGATAAGGGATCTTTTGGTAATTTGGATCTTCATACCTTAAGTCTACTAGAAAATCATATAAACATGAAATAAAGCCAATAGGCTGGTTTTGCCTCCAATAAGGATTAATTATATCTTAGTTGGGATCAAGTACAGGTATGGGACCTGTTATCCAGAATGCTCAGGACCTGGGTTTTTACGGATAATGATCTTTCCATAATTTGGATCTACATGCCTTAAGTCTACTAGAAAATCATATAAACATGAAATAAAGCCAATAGGCTGGTTTTGCCTCCAATTAGGATTAATTATATCTTAGTTGGGGATCAAGTACAGGTATGGGACCTGTTATCCAGAATGCTCGGGACCTGGGGTTTTCCAGATAATGGATCTTTCTGTAATTTGGGTCTTCATGCCTTAAGTCTACTAGAAAATCACATAAACATGAAATAAAGCCAATAGGCTGGTTTTGCCTCCAATAAGGATTAATTATATCTCAGTTGAGATCAAGTACAGGTATAGGACCTGTTATCCAGAATACTCGGGACCTGTTTTACAGATAAGGGATCTTTCTGTAATTTGGATCTTCATACCTTAAGTCTACTAGAAAATCATATAAACATGAAATAAAACCAATAGGCTGGTTTTGCTTCCAATAAGGATGAATTATGTTGGATCAAGTACAGGTATGGGACCTGTTATCCAGAATGCTCAGGGACCTGGGTTTTTTCAGATACTTTCTGTAATGTGGATCTTCATACCTTAAGTCTACTAGAAAATCATAAGGATTAATTATATCTTAGTTGGGATCAAGTACAAGCGACTGTTTTATTATTACACAGAAAAAGGAAAAAGCCACTAAAATGAGAATGTTGGTAAATGGGCCTCTAAATGCTTATTTTTTTAATGTATTTAATACTGAGATTTACCCCTCTATGACCGTCTCAGTCCCTTATATAAAATGAGCCAGTATTAAATACGTTACAAATTTGGGTATCCTATTTAGTAACTTTGCTTGGCTGCCACTTAACAGGTCTTTTTATAAATGTATTTAAAAGCAGTATGGATTTGTGATGGAACCCGGTCAATTGCTCATTCATCAGTGTCCATGGGAATATCGGCTTATAGATTCCCCGGAGTCAGTGGTGAGGATGTGCGGCAATCTGTCTTGTAGACAACTAGACAACATACCTGCGCACAAATGAATACAACTGGCAACACAAATGAATTATTGTGTGGATATTGCTGCACACAGGACAGGTAATTAAGGCTTTGCTGCAATAGCAAAGGATGAAATACTTAAATAGGTTCAATTAAAACGTTTTTTTTTTCATTTGCTGGTTGTGAGCAATGACTTACTGTATTTGTGTTGGGCTGCTGTGAAGGCTGGCAGTTGAAACTGGCATTTAGTGAACACTAGACCTAAGTGGAAATATGGGAGGGGAGGTTGGTGCGTAGTTCAAGCTCATCTAAATCTACATTTTCTGTAGGTGAATCATCAGAAATTGGCCTTTCGCATTTGACAATAAGTCTAAGCTACAATTTAAATAAGATATTTATTATGGCTGAAAACCATGTATTATGTCTAATATTGCGGAAAGCTCCGAATCGCAGGGTCCGTTTTAAAGCTATACTTTTGAAAATAATTATTAAATACACTTGAAAAATGATTTCCTTTGTCATAAATACCTTTATGAATTCATGAATGAATTCTTATTGGTGGCAAAACCAGCCTTTTGAGTTTATTTCATGTTTAAATTATTTTTTTTTAGCAGACTTGAAGTGTGGAGATCCAAATTACAGAAAGATTCCTTATCTGGAAAACCCCATGTCCCGATCATTCCGCATTACAGATCACATACCTGTATTATTATTATTATTGTTGCAAACGATGTATTTTAGAACACGCGAGACCTCGGGTTTTCTGGATAAGAGGTGTTTCTGTAATTTGGATCTCCACACTTCAAGTCTACTAAAAAAAATCATTTCAACATGAAATAAACCCAAAAGGCTGGTTTTGCCACCAATAAATATTCATTCATGAATTCATAAAGGTATTTATGACAAAGGAAATCATTTTTCAAGTGTATTTAATAATTATTTTCAAAAGTCTTTGTACCTTAAAGGGAGTTATTTATCTAAATCCTAATTTATCGCATTATTTTCTGAAATATACTCCGACCAAAGCCGCATGGGTTATTTCCCCTTATTTTTCAATACATTTTCTCTAGTGTGGGAAAAAAACTCATGAAAATCGTACAAATTGTTAGTATTTTTTTTTTTCTGGATTTTTGCCCGAAAACCACAAAATCTTTGGATTTTTTCAAGAAACCCAGCGCAGGATATCTTCAGGACTTCTCCCACTGACTTATATACAACCTCGCACGGCTGAGATGCTGGATTTTTGGATTAAGACTTTTTCTATCCTCTGGGTATAATAAATCACAAAAAAAATTAAGG
The DNA here is from genome assembly GCF_017654675.1 of Xenopus laevis. NCBI lineage: Eukaryota > Metazoa > Chordata > Amphibia > Anura > Pipidae > Xenopus > Xenopus laevis. Next base: position 1,606,258 of record NC_054387.1, on the reverse strand, counting down.
GTTTTTTTTCACTAAAATTCAGATTTTATGGTCAAAAAAACTCAGGCTTTAATAAAAAACCCCCTAAGGGTACTAAAATATTATTTAAACATGAAATAAAGCAATAGGATTGTTCTGACACCAATATAAATCCGTGCAGCTCAGCTGGGATCAAGTACAAGGTGCTGTTTTATTATTACAGCGATTATCCAGTTATTTGGATAAAACGGAGTCCTGTGATTTGGAGTTTTTTGGATAATATTTAAACCCTTTCCCTCGTTGCAGTTTATGTTTTTATAGACAATACACAGGGGCTGATTTATTATGCTGCAAAGTTCAGGTTTGGGGGGGATAAGATTATTTATAAAAAAAAAAGGAAGTTTTTGATTTCCTTTCATTTCCTCTTTTTCCCTTATGATTGTGGCTTATTAAAAGCTTGGCAGATTTTCTGGTTTCTGGTTGGACAAACGGATGCAAGAGAACAGGAGCGAATGAAAGATCCCTTGCAGCACAATAAATCAAATAAATGTATTTGAGTTGGTTACGTATCATTTGAGCCTCATTGGTGACAATGAGAAATAAACAGGAGTTTCACACCTAAGCTCTATTAAACACACACACACACTATGCTGCAGACATATCCCCCATCCTCCAGGTTGAAGTGCTGGGAGCAGCAGTTCAGCAGCTCGGCGCTGAATTAATTGGTGTTGGATCTAGTGTATTTCTCCAGGGAACTGAATACATTAGGGTTGCTCTTTGTACTTAGCAAGATGTAAGCTCTCAGGGCCAGAGTGATTTATAGAGGAAGGCGGAATTATACCAAGTGTTTTTGTGATGCTGTGACACGGAGCTCACACTTTGTTGTTGGATCTTTGCTGTGGCTGCAGTTCAGTGGTTACCCAAAGGTTAATATTGGAAACCATGAAGTGTGTATTTTGGGCATATATTAGCCCCGCCGCAGTATTACAGTAATTACAGGCAGAGGATCCTACGCCCCCTCCTTATTCTACTGCACTTTTCTCTGGGGAAGTTGAATAAATTTGGCTCTAAATATAAAAAGATGAGACAGAATTTGGTGCCTTCTGTTATGATTTTCATCTGCTAAGCAGTTAACCCCTTCAGCACAGCGCGCGGCCGGTCAGGCTTACTGCAGGGGTTAACGTCAGAGCCTCCCTCCAGCTCTCTCTCTCTGGGGCAGACAGATAAAGGATAAGGATGTCTGTATTTAGCACATACCTCTCAACTGGACTGTACAGACATCAGACACAGGTCTGTCCTCTTGGACTCAGGGAGGGGACAGTGGCACGTCTGCTGCAAACACAACAAGCGCTCGCAGGGTTAAGTGGCACCCCAGATGCCATCATTGGCCTGATCTGATCAGATGCAACAAGACACACGAGGAGGAGGAGGGGAGAATAAGTAGCTGGTAAAGAAGGCAAATGAGAAATGGAAGCCTTGAGTGTCAGCTCCTGGGCACTGTTATACAGGGTAAAAGCAACAAAGTGTACTTGCAGCAGTGTAAGAACATAGGGCCCAGCCTGGCACCCCTGCACATGCCCCTCATACTCAGCCTATAGGACACGCACATATAGTAGCTGCACATGGGCACTACACACCTACTCCACCGCATAGACCTGAGCACCAACCTCCCACTTTTTTATAATCGACATTTATTCAGTATCGACCTCCCATCTGTTCTTCACACACACAAGTCACTCATTTTGTCATAATACAAAGATAACGATTGCTACTGGGAACCAATCTCCTTCTGATCCACAGACATCAAGTACCTACCTGTCATCTCCAGGTGACACACAGTGTATGGCACTTACCTGCCGTCTCCTCCCAGTACCTGCCTCTTATATCACAGCTCCTCACTGTCCCTCCTCATACACAGACACCAGGGACCTGATCATTTCACTTTCTCTTACTGCACAACATTGGGGACCTTGTCCTCTCACCTTCTGCTCATAAATAAACCCCGGGGATTTCCATATCTCACCTGCTCCGGTTATAAAGGCCACACTTACCTTTCACTCCTTCCTTATATGTCAACAGCCTCCTCTAAATCCACAGATGGCACCTCCTGCCCCTTTCCTCATCCCAATAGAGAGACAATAGACTACAAACATTATACTTGTAATACAAAGTCATTGGAGGTCATACATACTGACTGATATTGATAAAGGGGCCTCCTTGTAATACACAGGCCTCCTAATATATTGACTAATGGAAAATGTAGCACTGGGCTCATGTCAATACACATAGTCTAACTCTACACACTCACAATCTCTCAATACATAGACACAATCATTCTCCCAATAAACAGGCAGTTCCAGTGTTAATATATTAATATACAGACACCAGAACACCTATATCTAACGTCTAGGACACGAGACTCCAACTATTTCCTAATATTATAAACTCCACTTACCAAATCTTTGTAATAACAAGGGATTGGACATCAGAAAGACAGATTTACACTTCAGGTTCAGGTTCTTCTCCTAAAATCCAGACATCTGGACATCTACCTGCTCCCTATAGATATCAGGACACATTGCTTTTCGCTAATATCCAGGCTTTATCCTTAAAGCCATAGGAGGGACAGACACGGACACACAGCAGTCACCCAACAGCAATATATTGTGAGCACAACAAGCAGTTACTGGGGCTTATGTGCAAAGAGCGCAGCACATGCAGGAATGCAGTTGTGACAATACAGGAGGAAAGCCAGCGCTGCATGACTCTGTCCCTGATGCTCAGCAGTCTCTGCATGTTGCCTGCAGTAGTCACCAGCCCTGCCTCAGACTGTCCCTGAAAATTCATAGCTAGGGGATCATGGTATGTTAAACAGAAACCTGCCCCAATCCCAGTATTACACAGAGAGACCAGCATTAGATACATATCTCAGCATTAGACAGAGAGCCCAGCATTAGACAGAGATCCCAGCATTAGACAGAGAGCCCAGCATTAGACAGAGTGTTCAAAATTAAACAGAGATCCCAGCATTAGACAGAGAGTCCACATTAGACAGAGTCCAACATTAGACAGAGAGCCCAGCATTAGCCAGAGATCCCAGCATTAGATTGATATCTCAGCATTGGACATAGAGTCCAGCATTAGACAGAGAGCCCAGCATTAGACAGAGAGCCCAGCATTAGACAGAGAGCCCAGCATTAGACAGAGAGTCCAACATTAGACAGAGAGCCCAGCATTAGACAGAGAGCCCAGCATTAGACATAGAGCCCAGCAATAGACAGAGAGTCCAACATTAGACAGAGAGTCCAACATTAGACAGAGAGCCCAGCATTAGACAGAGAGTCCAACATTAGACATAGAGCCCAGCATTAGACAGAGAGCCCAGCATTAGACAGAGAGCCCAGCATTAGACAGAGAGCCCAGCATTAGACATAGAGCCCAGCAATAGACAGAGAGTCCAACATTAGACAGAGAGTCCAACATTAGACAGAGAGCCCAGCATTAGACAGAGAGTCCAACATTAGACAGAGAGCCCAGCATTAGACAGAGAGTCCAACATTAGACAGAGAGCCCAGCATTAGACATAGAGCCCAGCAATAGACAGAGAGTCCAACATTAGACAGAGAGCCCAGCATTAGACAGAGAGTCCAACATTAGACAGAGAGCCCAGCATTCCCTTACAAGCAGTAATTCTAGGAGAGCTGTGTACCTGCTGGGGAACATGGAATGAGGGATGTTCTTCTTCTCTGCTGCTGCTGCTGCTGCTGTCAGGTCTCACATCTCAGAGTGAATAGCCATAAGGCTCCGCAAGCTGCTTTCACTTCATTTTCCCTGGACAGTTTCAGGCTGATGGAATATTTAGGCTGTTTGCTCCGCCTTCTCTTAAAGTGATAGCACCATTCCTACCACTCGCTGGCTTCTCCTCTCTCCAATCCATATAGAATAGAGTTGCAAGACTCATCCACCTCCCACACAAAACCCTGGTGCTGCACCTCTCTGTAAATCTCCCAGTAACAATACTTCCCCTTACATTCCAAGCCTCCACATACTCTCCAAATCATCCACTTTGCTCCTCTAATCACCTTACACTTTCTTCTGCCCCAGTAACCTCATGACTTGCATGCCTACTGGACTTCACACCCAATGGAATTCATTACCCCACAGCATCCAACACTCCTCTGTCCTTTTTAAACTCTATGAGACCTTGAGCCATTCAAAAACTGAGCTCAATGTCAGTGATTTCAGCCTCCTTGCAGAGAGTAATAGGGTTCACCATGAAAGCATTAATCTCTGTATTGATCTATGTGCATACTTACAGACACTTGCAGGATTAGGCCACTTGTTCTAGTGAAGGCAGGTTGTGATTAGTCAGGACTGATTTCTCCAGCTTCTCTAGCTTTGCCAATGCAGGAACCATCTTTGTGCAAGAAGCCCACCACCTGTCATGGAGGCAATATATAATAAACATACAGCCATTCATATAATACATTTTATAAGGTAGGGACACGCATGTGGTTAAACAATATTTACACAAATCAGCGCAGAATAAACTCACTTTAAAAGCTCTGTAGTTGGGTGTCCCAGCCCAATGCAGAAGACGTACGGGCGGTGGCACCAAATGTTAATATATCACGATCAGCTGTGTTCCTATGGAGGCAAGGAGATGCAAATATATTAAGAAAGATGTCTACTGATACGGGAAATATATGTATTTATGGCAGATCAAAGATTCCAGGATATTTCTGGGTGGATAAATGAACTGGTCTGGGCTCTCCCTATTCAATTTTCTTGCCTCCCATTTCTCTCCTAGGCCCTGACAGCCTCCCAGCTTTATTCCTTCTGAAGAGCTACTGGGAACTTGTGATAAGACAAGCGCTGGAAATCAGCTCCCCCTCAACTCTCTCTCTCTTGGAGGGGCCTGTGCCAAGATTCCACTCAACGGATGTTTTGAATATTAGAGTCTCAACAAGAATATGCCACTGTAAACAAGAATATGCCACTTTCATGAGGTTATGGGCAATATCCAGGCTATGTATAGCATAATATAGTCATTCATATCAGGGACAGTTAGCGGTCGGGACCCCAGAAATTGCCTGATGAGGGCCCTTAACAAATCTAGGGAGGTCCAGCATGCTGCAGTTTTCTTCCTGTAGTAGCACAACTAATTTTGGTTGCTAGGAACATGGAAGTGGGTACAGCCAACACAACTGTAGGGTTCCCAGTTATTACAGATAACTAATATTAGTTGCCTACTGGAACCCTGGACCTCCCTCCACCATTTCTGGGTTCCACTGGAGAGAGAGAGAGGGAGAGAGAGAGAGGGAGAGAGGGAGGGAGAGAGAGAGGCAGCCACACTAAGTAAAACTATGTGAAAGTACAATGAGCAGCTTTGGGTACCTCTAATGAATTGTCAGCAATACGATCAGAGGGGCCCTCCAGGCACTCTAGGAAATCCACAAGTATAAAGTAAAAAAACACTGTTTATTTCAATTCACTTAATAATTAAACATCTGCAATGGCCCTACGCGTTTCATGCCCTACAGGCACTTAATCACTAGCTCTATTCTCTTTTTAATCTTCCATATTTTCCACACATAAATAACTTGCACTTTCCTATTAAATCTTTACTTCGTCATTGTCCTATTATCTCCTATTTCATTCCATTAAGGCTTTTCACTACGGCTGCTTTGCCTTCACCATTTTTATTATTTCTATTCCATAAACACAATGGATAATTAAAAAAATAAGACTTGAAAGGGTGGGGGGGGGGGAAAAAAACCATAATGGAGAAGAATGAAAAGAACGAGTGCATTTCCTAAGTCTCAAAACTATTTTTATGGTAGCCACATTTTATACGCGGCTTACGTTTGTTTCTTTAGCCGTGAAGGTTCGTTTACATTGTTGTATAAATACATTTTTTTATTAACACAAACCAGAATGGTGTCAGTGGAAAGCAAGGCCCATAAACTCTGGTCTCTTGAATGTATAAAATGCGTCCTATGTATAGATGTGCGCGGGGGCATTGGTATAACGGTTGGACATATATTTACTTCTGGTGCCCATTGCCTTAACTCTTTGTGCTTACTAAATGGAGTACGGATGGCGGTGCAAGCTGGCCATTTCTACTTTATGGGTGGCGTATAGGCTGGATGTGGGCACACCACAGATTTCAGGACACGCATATTAAACCCAGGCTCTTTACCCATACACTGTTCCTTATCCCCAAATGTTGCCCTCTTTCCGTCATGTCCTTTTTGGCTTCAAGTCTTTTCCTATGACCCATCATTAGATGGTGACTCCAGTCTTCTGCATCCACCAAGCTTAGCAGGGGGAACCTCCTTCCCATAACTCTGGGTTTACAACATGGCAGGCGATTTAAAGAATCCAGTGGCCCATCTTCATTTGGTGGCAAGGTATGTTCTGTGCTCCATTTCTCAGAACTTGAAGCCTGGATGGGAGGATCCACAAGCTTTATCTAGTCAAGTCTAATGAAGAGGTGTGGAATGTCAGTTATCCAATATTCCAATTCTGGTTTTTGGGCATTCCAGTCTATAGTTTGTCATAGATATTAATAGATCAGGGCTGTGGGTGTATACGGTAGGTAGAAGCATAGTTCCAGATTGTGTAAACTGGGTTCATAAGAACTGATTGAGACTGAGTATGGTGTATCATCTGTAAAGTATGTACAGGCAGAGTTGTTACTACAGAGCAAGTATACTCTGCAGTTGTGGGGGTGCCCAGGAGTTTAGGGACCCAGTACGACCCTAATTAGTGGTCATTTTCAATATAAATCGGCAAAATTGGTCAACTTAGAGCCCTATGTTTAATTTGCTGTGGGGCCTAGTAAAACCTAGTTCCGCCACTGGGAACAGGTTAATTCATAAACCTCGGAAGCTCTGGAAAAACTCTTGCTAATCTTTTTATTATGTTATATTCTGATTGTATCATGGTGTATCCAGGATTTGATTACACTGGAAACACTGAATCCATCATAACATTTAAGCTGCTGCTGCCTCTTGGCGGGTTTTTTCCATCTCCCCTAATAAAAGAGGTACATTTTTTTTAATTGGATCCTTTGGGGAGCATTGATCAAGACAGGGTAACTCTGAAGACTACATCAACATAAGCAAATGTTATCTCCCTAAAAACATGAAAATGCTTTTATCTTGCTGGAGAACCTTCATTTTCTGTTGAGTTTGTAAATGCCCTTTAAAATTGATGGTTTTGTTAGTTCTAAACAGTGTCGGACTGGGGTGTCCAGGGCCCCCCACCCCAGCAACCTCCTCCACCCCCTTCCCCCATTCTTGCACATGCCACCACACCTAACAAAGAATGGCCGGCAGATTTATTCATTTTAAAATTCAGTTGCAAACAAACAAAAAAAAACCCTCAAGATTAAAATTTTCCCCATTCCTAATTAAGCAGCTTTAACGTAGCAACAAAACCTTGAAGAATAAAATATCTTATGGAATGTGGAAAAAAACTGCTCCCATTGATTCTACAGAAGGTTTTAAGTTTTTCAAATCTTGAATTTGGAGAACTCTAAGAGTGTTTTTTTTACTTGCTATATGTTACAGCGCTAGGGCATTTTTAGTTTCCTATGAAGCTGTGAGAACTCTCCCACTCAAGAAACAGAGTCTCAGGGTCCATTGAGGGCCCGATGATGTTGAAGGCATCTGGATTTCCTGTGCCAAGATCCTTTAAAATGCATCCGTGTTATATATCCATGATCTCACATGTTGGGGTCGTCCATGCAGGCGTTTCCTTGCAGATACAGGAGCTTTCAGAAGCTGCTTTTCCGCTCTCTGAAAATGATCTAGTGCATGTTGCACAAAAGTGACTTTCAGGTCAAAGACCAAGAGTCAGAGAAAGACGGGGGATTCCAGTTTTTCACCCAGTGGGAAACTGAAGTGGGTGTCGGGTGCCAAGAACATGGACAAACCCTAAAACACTAACAATACAAAGGAGATAAGAAGCAGTGACTGCAGCTGCCAGGAGATGACCAACCTCACGTACTCTTTTCCTCTTAAAGGGAAACTATGATTTTAGTAAGTAAGCAAGCCACTCTGCTAGAAGCTCCAGTCTCAGAAACAAGGCATAACAATTACTTCTAAATATACAAATTGTGATCCAGAGACAGTTCCAGTTGTTTTGTTTTTTCCCTCTGGATAAGAGTAAATTCTAACTAGATCATGTCTTCCTTTAACAACCTCAACTCCAATGTCACTTCCCATGTCCGTAGACCAGCCGTTTTCAGGCTTTTCAGTCAAACCCCCTCAGAGACAGAACTTGGCCAAGGATCACCTTTGCTCATAACAAGGAATAAAATAAATATGTAAGATTCAAATATGTTTTCCACCTCAAATGGTGTATAAAGGAGAACACACAGGCATTCTCCAAGCAGCTTCTTCAGTTCCCCAACACTCAGTTCAACTGAAACATTATAAAGAAAACTTAGAAAAGTCCAGTTGCTTTAGACATAATTCTACTAGATACTGTCTATCATGACCTGGATGAATGAAAATTGAGACACCAGTTACAAGTTTTAACTGGGCAAAAGTATTACTGTCTGCTTCCCTGAGCCCAATATATGGTCCCCAATGGCCAATTTTTGCATAACACGTGTAAAACGGGCACAAATGTCAGCAGCAGACTAAATGCCGCTTTCTCTGTGACAATGATTCTAACCTTATACACCATTATTTATTAATTAGCCTGATTTGGAGACAAATGCGGAGCAGTGCCAGGCAGACCATCCCCACCAAAACATTAAAGAAGAGAAGAGTAAATATTGGTGACACTTTCCCCATTGGCTTGGTATTTGGCAGAAAGACTGCAATATTTAGCACTAATTTTCCATGTTGTTGAAGGCATCAGGGAGGGTCGGTGCCAGTGGATTTTCCATATATGTTGGAGAGGATTAACACATATCCTGAGATAATAGTCTGAACACAACAGGCTCTGTGTATCTGCTGGAAACAAAAATAAAAGGCATGTGGTTCTATCTATCTGTCATGCAGGCCAGGCCTAGAATAACTGGCAAATGTAGGGGATACAGAGGGGGAAATCTCTGCTCCCGTCTGGTGGCCTCATCACAAACAAGAGATAGATGGAGGGGTTGGTCAGGAATAATATTAACCAAACAGAAAACAAAGTGGTGATGCCATGGAAAATAATATAGATATACACGGGCATTTAAAAGCTGAATATCTTCTCAGCTCATTCACACCCCCTAACAAATGATATCTTGGGTCAAGACTGGGATCTTGGGTCTGAGGACAGATAACAGACCAATGTGCTACCAACAAAGAAGGTAAGTTTCCTTGTTGTAGAAAGCGGAAAGTGAATTCAACAGTTTTGGCACTTTTACTTCCTAAAATTATATCAAGAATAAGTTAAGCGACTCCAAGGTATTTTAAGAGGTCCAAGCGCTGGTCCAGGGAGCAAAAGCTGAAGGAGGTAAATATATGGCTTAGGGGGTTGATGTATTTTATTTTTTACTATTTAATTAGGATATGATATGAAAATAGGAGCAGCACATGGGGTGGGTTAAGCTAATATAATAAGGATGGTAGGTATGGAAAAGCCTCTACCTGAATGGCTCACAGATCTCAAACTACAAAGTGCCTAAAGCAATGGCTTCTGTAACGATAAGCAATCTGCTTTCTTTCATTTGAAATGGGTGGATACAGGTTCTAGGAGGAAATGAAAAATATGAATATTGGTGATATATATGTTTGTTTTTCAGGGCTTAAAGAAGAAAAGGAGCGGATTTACAGAGGCACTTTGGCTAATTAACGGTTGAACAAGGCACTCACCTAGGGCCACGGTTAGTGGCCACAATTTGTCCAGACCACAATTAGCTTTGTTGCAAGTTTTGTCAACAAAAAGCTCTCCCATTGGACAGGATACAGAGAAAGAAAAGTTTGTTGGATATGGAGAGAAGATGAGGCCAACCGAGATAGAAAACATAAATGGAAGGCCATGGTGAGGAACGGAAGAGCAAGGGGATAACGAAATTGAATGTACTTTTTGGGGGGCAGCCTTGGTATGCTTTTTGAAGTTGGTGGCCCCAAAAGACTAGGGTCCAATTTAGCCTTAAATGTGGCAGAGCCATTTAGCTTCCCCCTTTATCTGGGGTTTCTTGTTGGATCAAAACCAAGGGGAAGGGGCAACAAGGTCTATGAACAGAGCGGGGAAAGAGAAAGGAGGAACATCTCATTGTGAAAACAGTTTTAATCAAATAAAATTAAAAATCAATGGCTACAGAAGGTGCCATAAGAAGTAGTGCAAGTAATGCTGCTGACATATTGGGTCGCAGTAAAAGGGCCCTGGAACTTCTCACTTTGCAGCTGCTCCAGTTCCCTCTCTGAGAGGTCCGGTTCACACTACAATATCCTGATTGTTCTCACCCTTTTCCTAATCAAGGATAATGAGGAACTTCTGACATTTCACACATTACACTTATATACTGTGGGAATAGTTTTTCCATCTTTCTAAAAAACCGTTGGTCCACACAGGCTGTAAGCACCATCTCATCCTTTTCCCCAAAACAAGCAGAACGTGCAGACTTTCCTCTGAGGGCAAGTTGGCATCCGCATGGCACAATCTCTCCATACACAAGCCAGGCCTAGCGGGTCACTGCAGAACTGATAAGGGAACCGGTATCACTGATAACACCCGTTTTTTTCCTGCTGCTACAGAATCACTCCGAGAATAGCACAGCAGCTCCCAAGAAAGTGACTTTGATGCTTGTCAGGCTGGGAGAAGTTCCTCTGCTTGGCTTCCACTCAGTAGACACTATCTTAAAAGCTTTGTGGAAAAACTGGCAAGTCGAGTCACACTGTCCTGCCTTCCAATAACACTACACATGAACCTCTTCACTGCAGTGCTACGTACAATGATATTTGGGATGTGAATGTGCTAGTGCTTCTACTGATGCCACAGACTAAAAATTAATCTGAGCCTCATACAGAAGATGGGGGTCATTTATGACAGGCAGAACAAGGTGGAAAAAAAAACAGGGAAAACTCAACATGCGTTTTGCACTTTGCTCCCTGCCCTGAATGTAGATGAATTGCCAAAGGTCCCTGTGCTCCGAAAGGGACACCTGCATTCAGCCATCGATACATTGCTCCCTGGGATTGGCAGCGATGTATCAATGAGGGGCAGGGGGTGGCAACTAAGAGTCCACTAACTTGTGAATCTTCCAGGCCTGTACTTACCACCTTCTGGTTTGAACCCGACAGTCTGGGTTTTCCATGCATCCTCAGACCCCCATTCCTCACCTGGTTCCTGACAGATGCCCTAAAGTCTAAATGAGGAGGAACTACCATACAGGAGACCCGGCCAGAAGAGCCATATTCCTGTGTAGGGTATAACTAGAGATGACCAGTTCCAAAAATTCAAAGAAGATGACATGCTCCATACTCCTACCTCACCATTATCAAAAACTGCCTTGCGCCTGGGACCCCCCACTTCTGCAGCCGGATGGCCAAGCAGTGAGACAGGGAAGCTACAGGTACTAAGCAATTATACATGAGACTGTTACAAACGGGTTAGAGATTTCATTATGGAGCAGGTAAGTTATAACCCAACAGGGTCTAAAAATGGCACCTGTATAACAGATATGTCTTTACTTTGTGATAACATAAATGTGCAACGCTAAAAACCACCCCTAAACGCAGGGCTGCCATCAGGGGGGACAAGTGGCCTGGGCCCGGGGATGAAGGGGGCCCGGCAGTGCTGCACTTTTCGAGCGCCTTAGATTTGCGGCCATTTTTGATTCCGAACAGCCGAAAATGCGGAAGTGCCGAACAGCCGAAGTCCCGAAGCAGCGATAAGACCCGAAGTCACGAAAACAGCCGAAATTGAAGTCCTGAAGCCACGAGTTCAATTCTACCGAACACCAATTTGTGTTTTTGTTTTTTTTAATCCCCTGGCCACCAATGTATTATTTTAATATTCTATAGGCCCCTGCCACCAATGTTTTTTAAAAAAATATTTTTTATACGGGGCCCCGTGATTTCTAATGGCGGCCCTGCCTAAACGTATTTAGGTTGCTTGTGGTGGACTCCAGCAAAGCCCTAAGAACTCACAATTGGCTTGTCACAGATCTACCAGCCATTGCTGGAATCCATTTGTGATAAGAAAGCTCTTCTGAAAGGAGATTGTCTATAGAATTAAAATTGCTTCTCACTCCCTATCTGTCTCATGTATCATGGGTACCTGCTGATGCTGGGGGGTCCTCCAAAACACCACGAGTTGGCAGCCTTGCTTACTTCTTTACTGTAATGCAAGGAGAACATTTACATCTGGTCTCTCTCTCAAAGTCCATTGCAAAGAATTTCAGTGTAACTTCACACGTCTGTGTTATCCAGCCGACGGTTTAGCCGTGTGATTTGGCGCATGAGGTGTTGACATGTTGACATCTATGAATTCCTGCTGCACTTACTGTACCAGTCCCAAAGCCTGGTGGGGAGTTACGTGGGTTCGTCTCATTCACAGAAACAAGGGACAGATCAACAGTTGAATCATTTTTCCCCTTTAAATTCCTAGGTTACTTTTTTTTTTAATCTTGACATCTTTCCACTCAGGTGAGGACATTTCCCGAAAACTAATACAAATGTTACAAAACAGCAATTTTTATTCTCCACTGTATGATTATTAATATCAATCAAGTTACACACTACTTTGATTTGCCATAAAAGGCCAATAATTAGCCCTTCCAGTATCAGCCCAGTATCCAGATATGTGAAGGCTTTCAGTGTGAGTGTACCTCAAGTTATTTGGTGCAACTATATCCATCCTCTAATCAATCAATAAATGTGTATGTGCCGCTATGGACACATTTGCCTCCCCGCTATCACTTTTCAATGCCCAAAGTTCCTATAGTTAATACATGTTACTCACCCTGGATGGAGCCTTGTCAGTTATGCCTGGTTATTTGCATTTGACATTCCAACAAAGAAACAGTGGCACCTAATATCTAGTGCCTATACTCCCAGTGGTACCTAATATATAGTGCCTATACTCCCAGTGGCACCTAATATCTAGTGCCTATACTCCCAGTGGCACCTAATATCTAGTGCCTATACTCCCAGTGGCACCTAATATCTAGTGCCTATACTCCCAGTGGCACCTAATATCTAGTGCCTATACTCCCAGTGGCACCTAATATCTAGCGCCTATACTCCCAGTGGCACCTAATATCTAGCGCCTATACTCCCAGTGGCACCTAATATCTAGCGCCTATACTCCCAGTGGTACCTAATATCTAGCGCCTATACTCCCAGTGGCACCTAATATCTAGCGCCTATACTCCCAGTGGTACCTAATATCTAGCGCCTATACTCCCAGTGGCACCTAATATCTAGCGCCTATACTCCCAGTGGCACCTAATATCTAGCGCCTATACTCCCAGTGGCACCTAATATCTAGGTGAAATAAACCCAATAGGCTGGTTTTGCCTCCAATAAGGATTAATTATATCTTAGTTGGGATCAAGTACAAGCAACTGTTTTATTATTACACAGAAAAGGGAAATCATTTTTAAAAATTTGGATTATTTGGATAAAATGGAGTCTATGGGAGACGGCCATTTCATAATTTGGAGCTTTCTGGATATCGGGTTTGCATGTGACAATCACATGCTTTTGCATGTGACAATCACATGATGACATCACCCTCACATTATGACATCACAGTACAAAAGTTTATATGTAACACCGCCACGTTATGATCAGTCTGCTTTCAGACTTGGTGACTGACAGAGGTGAGTCAAGGTTTTAGACAAGTTCTAATTTCGGCTTTGGCTTTTTGGCTAATCACATTATGACATCACAAATCATCTGGTCACATGCTTTTGCATGTGACAATCACATGCTTTTGCATGTGACTATCACATGCTTTTGCATGTGACTATCACATGCTTTTGCATGTGACTATCACATTATGACATCACCCTCAAATTATGACATCACAATAAAAAAAGTTTACATGTAACACCGCCACATTATGATCAGTCTGTTTTCAGACTTGGTGACTGACAGAGGTGAGTTAAGGTTTTAGACAAGGTCTAATTTTGGCTTCAAAATTTATTGTTGTTTTTTCTTCAAAGAGTTTTGTTTTTCACATTATATTCACAATATTATATTTATTTATTTATTTATTAAACACACAGTCAGTAGAAAGTTTACGACAGTTGTTTGTATCTAAATGACGTATGATGTCATAATGTGATTGTCTCATGACAACAGGTTATAACTGACACAACCACACTTGTACCAGTCTGCATTTACACTTGCTGATTGGCAGAGTTGAGTCAATATTAAACAAAGTTGTTCTTTAGAATTGTTTGTTGTTTTGCAGAAATATCTAATTCTGTTTTGTTTCTTACCATTTAGGCTAATTATATATCTGATATATGATGGCTTCTGTTAAATCACCACGTCTTTTGAAAGCAATCAAAAAATCAATAGTCAAACCCTTTAAAAAGCTTTTTAGCAAAGAAAAGAATAATAAAAATAGTATTAAACCAATAAATGAAGAGAATGACGATGATGAAGGCCAAACGTGCTGTTTTCCCAAGTGCAAAATCTTGAAGAGATTTAAGAAACAGAAGGAAAAAGTCATCTTCTCACAGGAGGTGTCAGTAGAAACCCAACCTCGTCCAGAAGAGAAAAATCTAAAGAAGATCAAGAAACATGTTTCCTTTGCTCCTGAAACCAATGATTGTCTCCCAGAAGAGAAAAATCTAAAGAAGATCGAGAAACCAGTTTCCTTTGCTCCTGAAACCAATGATTGGCTCCCAGATCTCAATCTGACCAGGAAGCACAAAGAAGAATTACAAGGTAACGCTTGGCTGGATGACACAACCATCGACGCAGCACAGAAACTTCTGAAGAGACAGTTTAACACAGAGGGACTTCAAACCTGTGTCCTGTCTGAGATTCGTTTCGAAGCTGTTCATGGACCCTCTGTTCAAATTCATTTTGACAATACGAGGAATCATTGGCTGACCAGCTGTTTCAAATCAGACCATGTTGAAATAGCAGACAGCATGAAAGCAAGCAAACTTCCCTATCAAGTGAAGAAACAAATCAACGAATGCTATGGGCAAGTTATATGCGAACCTACAAAAACCATGAAGCAACTCAATGTAGATCAGCAGCAAAATGGCTATGACTGTGGGGTTTATGCCATTGCTATTGCATTCGAGTTCCTGTCCAATGGAGACCCCACTTGTAGGTACGATGGGAAGATGATGAGAAAACATCTAATTAATTGTTTAGAGAGGGGAGAGATTACTGCTTTCCCCAGAAGATTTGGCTTAACGGAAAGCAAGAGACTGCCCTGTAAATCCTCTATGGTTATAAAAAAGAGAGAGATAGAGGATGAGAAAGGGCAGAAAGAAGTTGAGAAAAAGAAAGAAGATGAAGTGAAAGACAATTTCCTTAAAAAGAAGGAGTTGTCCCCTTTGCTCAGTTTCAGAATCCACTTTAACAACATGTTGCAGGACTGGTTCAGGTTTGGTTTCCAGACTTGGAACAGATTATCTGCACAGTTGTACTTGGGCAGCAATTGGCAAGACTGGTTTAGGAGAGGCTCATGGAATAAGTGGTACAAGTGTCAAAAAACCAAGAAGAAAGGAAGAAAATCACTGAGCTTCCAGGAACCAACGGATGCCGCGGCCTCTTCTGCTGACAACAGAAGTAAAGTGATGGCCTTTATAGCTGGCTCCGCTACAATGGTGGCATTTTACTTCTTTTGGAAGAAGCCATAGACACAATAATGCTGCTGCTCCTCAACCAGTGGCAAGGAAGGAGGGGGGGCCGCTGCTAATTTTGCACCAGAGCCCAAAGATCTACAGTTGTCTACATGCCACTGAACGCCCACATTATATTTATTTATTTTGTATATATTTATATTTTATATAAAAAACTGTTTAAATATTTATATTTTATATAAAAAACTATGTTTAAATATTTATCACCTGTATATATTTTTATATTTAATAAATATTACAAAACAGATCATGTCGTGCTGATTAATTGCTACAATGATTTACCGTGTTCACGTTCCCATGGGTGAATTAAATCAAGCTGCCGCCTCTCTCCGTCCACATCTCCGTGGTCTGGTGTCATTTCTTTGGGAGTGGGGGCTTGGCAGCAGCGGTGCTATGATGGGGAGACTCCTGGGGGTCCTTGGAGTAAGTAACGCACAGAAGAGAATTATTCTGTAAAGGAGAGGGTGGGAAAGAAACAACACAGCACAAGACATTGGCACCTCCACGTCACACAACTAAGCCAAGTACTTTTGTGGCACCTCCAAGTATTTGGCATAAGGGGCAACAGGTTGCTCATTCTACTTTAGACCCCTTGCGTTGAAGTTTCTAATTACAAGGTCACCCCTATAAAGAGTGATACATCCCTGGGATCGTGGATTCAATGTGAAGTCTGTATATACTCCCTCAGCCAGTGTGGGTTTCTACTGGGTATTCGGGTTTCCAGCCACCCCCAAAAACCTGAATTCATTTGACTCAGATGAACATCCCTAATGTCACGGAGACCATATATAGTGGGGCAGGAATGGCAGTAATAAACTCTCAGCGTGTAAACATTGTGGCGCCATAGAAAGGAAAATAAAAGAACGAATAGAAGAAATGACATTCGACAGCATAAAGACCACACTTGCAATCACACACTTCACTACTACAAATCCTTTATTACAAACCATCTACAGGTACATAGAAAATATGTACAAAGGACAAACAGGGGAAATGTTTATGTACAGTTGGGATTAAACAAATCACTTGGATAAAACATTCCATAGTGAACAGAAATAAAAGCCAAAAATCCTCCATCAATTCTACAAAAAAAGGCGAAAGGGTCACAATCTCTAAAAATTCCAACCTGTGAAAGGGGTTGTTTCCCTTTCAAACACCTTTTTCAGTTCAGTTTTCAGATTGTTCACCATAAATCACTTTCTTTTAGTTCTTACAGTTTTTCCAAAACCTATGTTTAAAGTCTTTGTCTCTGGTGTTTTAGTCAGGCAGCTCAGTAATTCAGGCGCAGGTTCTGAACGGTTAGTTTTACAAAATTGAGTTGATCCATTTCTCAGCAGTATCTGTGGAGTATTAGAATTGATACAATAGTTGCCTGTAATGAAACTCAGAGATTCTGCTCAGCAGGGACAAATTTAGAGTTGGCGACCCTGCCTCACAGAGCTGCTTTAGAAAGTGAAAACTGAAACTTTACATTTCAATATTAGGGAAACCGTCTCACATAGAAAATATTTGTAAGAAGTCTTTATTTCTGGTGAACTGTCTGAAACCAACTGAATACAGGCCTATTCCGTTTTTCATACACAGAGAAAACAATTGCTGGGGTGGCAGTCGCTGCTATGGATTTCCATCTACTCAAGGGCAGTTACATACAAATGTAGATTTTTCTAATTCTGAGTAGACCTCAGCTAGTTTAGGATTGCGGTTATTAGGGTTTATCTCCAGGGGGAATATTTAAGGCTAACGTGTCACAAGGCTGATGTGTAGAATCTGCCAACCTAAGTGGATCTGCTCCGTGTGTTATTTGTAGGGATACACCGAATCCAGGATTTGGATTGGAATTCTGTCTTTTGCAGCAGAATTTGGATTGTGCCTGGCCAAACTGAATCTGCATATTTAAATTAGAGGCAGGAAGGGAAATTGAGTGACTTTTTCTCATGCAGCAAGGAAGTAAACACTCCCACTTTTTCCTTTCTTGCCCCTATTTTGCATATGCAATTTAAGTTGATTACAACAACAGAGTAGACAGCCGATTTTAGCAACAAAATGCATATGTTTGCGATTGTGCGCTGAAATTCGCTGTATGTGCACAGGCACACAGTGGAAGGAGTGGATCTCACTTAGATCAGCTTCGTCTGCGTTTCTATGTCGGCAGAGTAACAACCCCACGTGACATTAGCCGAAGCGCTGCAAAAGGGAACCACTATTTTAAGATCATAATAAGCTTTGCCCTATTTCTAATTTTATGAAAGTCAAGAGACGGTTTCAGTCGTGTGTTAAAATTTCACCCACTAACGATGTCGGTCCCCTGTCGAGTCAATGGAATATTCCTAGACTCTTCCACAATCCATATTCAGTTTGTAATTGCTTATATTTTCTGTATCACAAAAACAAAGGGGAGGGATAGTCAACTTTCCCACATACAGAGGGATTGGCTTCAATTACTCCGAAACTAAACCTTATGAGTGAAATACAGCAGAGAAGTAAGGTAAAAGTTATGGTTCTTAAAACCCAAGTTAAAACGTATAGGCCAGGTTTCACTTACAGTACTATTAAAGGTGTTCAAATGCTACAAGTGCATCACCTTGTGTAAAAGCAGAAAGCTGCATTATAAATACACAAAAAGAAACTGTTTCCTCATGCGTTAAAATCAAAAGTCATCGTCAGAATCCTCCAGGTAGGTGACGGGTTTCTTTTGGCGACCTGCCTGTGCGCGAGGTACAATATTCTCCATTTCATCGGAATCAGAGAAGTCAATGATCACACTGTCATCTTCCATTGGCTTTCGCTTCTGGAAAGAGAAGAGGAAAAGTAAACATTTACCCTCAAATATAACAGAAGCTTGAATAAACATAACATAAAAGAATGAGGATGAAGGCAGCGTGTGTTTTATACAGGAAATACAGATTTACTTTACTAGTATGGGATCCCTAATTCGTTAAACAGGATTTGTTACCGTTAAATCTGTTTCTCTGTAGTCGACAAGGGGACACAGGGAAAAGGTGGGGTTAAGATCCACCCTCCGAAGGCAGGACTCTTGATAATTGATTAAAAGGGGGCGTGCCCTAGGGTCTGGCTTAACCCACTGCTACGCCAACCTAATCAGTTTGTACCAAAGAGACTGCTGAACAGAAACATAAAAACTAGCTGAATTGAGTAAATCAGGGAAGAATTCCCTCATGGACCAACATGGTCAACATCTCACCGCGGGGCGGGAAGTCCTGTGTCCCCCCCCATCGACTACAGAGAAACGGATTTAACGGTGAGTAACAAAAATCCTGTTTTCTCTGTCGTCTCAGGGAACAGCTGGGGACTTATAGCAGCCCTGAGGGTGGGAGCGAGAGAGATAGTGACAAATTATTGTACCACTGACTAACACCTTTCGGCCAAAGGCTGCCTCCGAGAAGGAAAAGGTGTGTAGACTCTAGAATTTGGTGAATGTGTGATCAGAGGACCAGGTATCCGCTCTGCAAATCTGATTCAGGGATGCGGAGTTACACCATGGCCAGGAATTACCCATTAATCTAGTGGAAAGTGCTCGCAATACTTCTGGTGGTGGCTTCCCCTTGGATACGTAGGCCTCATGAATGGTTTCCTTCAACTAATGTGCTATGGAAGTCTTGGATGCCACCATACCTCTTCGAGGTCCCGTAGGAACGACAAACCGTTTCTGTGAACGTCTGATTTCTCCAAGTACCAACGAAGGGCTCTGATTACATCTAGGTTATGAAGACGCCTTTCCTTAGAGTTCTTGGGCTCCGGACACTACAATTTCCTAGTTTATGTGAAATGAAGACACCCCCTTGGGTAGGAACGAAGGGACCGTGCGTAGAACTGCTTTGTCCTTGTGGAAAACTAGATAAGCTGGATCACAGGATAAGGCACTGAGCTCAGAAACTGTCCTGGCCGATGAAATCGCCACTAGAAACACTACCTTCCAGGTGAGCCACTTGCCAGAAATGGTCCATAGTGGCTCAAATGGTGGCTCCAGTAAGGCCTCAAGGACTATATTTAGATCCCATGCTGGGGTCGGAGGGCGAAAGGGAGGTGCCACATGAGCTTCTCCCTGTAAGAAGTTATGAACGGAATCTTCCAGAGCCAGTCATGAGTGAAACAAGAGAGCCGACAATGCCGATACTTGTACCTTCAAGGAACTGAGCTTGAGGCCTAGCTGTAGGCCGCGTTGCAGAAAGGATAGAATTCTTGTAATGTTGAATTCAAGGAACGGTAGTGGAGCGTCTTGACACCAGTTCCAGTAGCTGCGCCACACTTTGTGATAAGTTTTAAGAAGTAGGTTTACGTGACTAAGATCGTGGCAGTGACCTCTTCAGCCATGCCTCGTCGTCACCAAATGTCTGCTTCAATAGCCATCCCGTCAAAGCGAATAGGCCTGGTTTGTGATGAGCTATGGGCCCATGACACAGGAGGTCATTCCTGATTGGAAGGTAATTGGATGTGCCACCGACAATTCCTGAAGATCGGAGAACCGAGGGCCAGTAAGGAGCTATCACAATGACAGTGGTTGTTGACTGTTATCTTTTTGAGGACCCGAGGCAAGAGGGGGGAATATGTAGGCTAGGTCGAACTGCCAACTCTGTGTCATGGCATCCACCCCTACAGCCAACGGATCACGGGATCGTGCAAAGAACCTCTTCACCTTGCGAGTGGATCTGGAAGCCATCAGATGGATCTGGGGAAGGCCCCAATGGCCGACAAGTGGGGAGAAGACCTCTGGGTGAAGTTCCCATTCCCCTGGATCCAGCTGATTCCGGCTGAGGAAGTCTGCCATCCACATTCACGGAGTAGACAACAGGAAATCAGATAGTCTCACTAGATTGTGTTCCGCCCACCTCAATCAATTGGGCTTCCGCTAAGGCTGCCTTGCTGCAGGTTCCCCTCTGCCTGTATATGTATGCAACTGTGGTGGAGTTGTCACTCTGTACTCACTGATTTTGCGTGCAATTGGTGGGTCTAGTGAAGGAGAGCCAATAGCACCGCACGCAATTCCAGAATGTTTATAGGAAGTTTTGCTTTGGACGTGGACCCTGTACTGACAGGGTGTTCCATGTTGCCCCCCAGCCCTGTAGGCCGACATCTGTCATTATTACTGTCCAATCTGGAGTCGCCCAGGATTCGTCCTTTGCTAGGTTGTCTCGTTGTAGCCACCACTGGAGGGAGTCCCTCGTTGATTGCAGTAGTGTGATCTTTTGGTAGAGGGAGCCTCCTTTCCTCCGGACAGGATGTTGGCCTGCAGGGGACGCAGGTTTATCTGAGGGAACGGTACCACCTCTAAGGAGGAAACCGTCAATCCCAAGACCCCCATGGCCTGGTGAGTGGTAGGATGGTGATTGTGGGCTAATTTGCCAATCTGGTCTCTGATCCTCATCTGCTTGTCTGGTGGTAGCGTGACTTGCTGTGTGAGGGTGTTGAAATCCCTTCCCCCTTGTCCTGGACTTCAGAAGGTCGTCCAGATAGGAGTACTGAAGCAGACTGCGATGTGAGGGAAAAGGTGACGGCAACCAAGAGGCAGGTGATAGCAGCTAGACTGGCGTTGTTAGGGGAGAGCAGGCAAGTGAGAAAACTCAAGTTACTCTAATGTATTGGGTGGTCGGTATAGCCCGAAGGCTAGGATGAGACGGTATGGTATCCCACGAATGAGATACCCCTCATTATGCATGTAGTCCTGCTCCAGGGGACCCCTCACCGTCAGGTGATCTGGCTTGACTTGTGTGCAGAATATCCAACCTCCTAGCAGGACACTTGAAAACTGATTAGGTTGGCGTAGCAGTGGGTTAAGCAAGACCCTAGGGCACACCCCCTTTTAATCAATTAAAAAGTTTCCTGCCTCCGGAGGGTGGAGCTTAACCCCAGCTGTTCCCTGTGTCCCCCTGAGACAACAGAGAAATACATTATACAAAAAAAGTTGCAAATTAAGAAATAAGCCATTTTGAGCAAATATTTTTTTATATTTAAAAAAAAACAAACATTTTCTTTGTTCTTAATGGGAACATAACTGCATACTGGGTTTAATGTTTAAATCATATTTATTTTTTCTTACCTTGGCTGCTGCAGTTGTAGATTTCTTCTTTGGCCCAAAATCAGACCCAGAATCACTATCAGAGTTCTTTCTCTTTTGTTGTTTAGTTGCTTTTGAGGTCTTTTTGGGGGCCGGAGCAGCATCCTCTGAATCAGATGATGGTTTCTTGGCAGCCGCTTTAGATTTGGTTGCTTTTGGTTTAGTTAAAGCATCCAAAATGGATGGCTGTTTGTCCTCTGGGGAAAATATAAATAAATAAGCGTTTTACTTTAGGGTTATAGGACATTTATTAAAAGTTTTAAAAGTAGAACTTGAATTCACAAGTACATGGCAAACAATACAGATTTAAATCTGTTTAAACCAAGATGAAACAAATAAATATAAACTGGATACAAAAGGCAAGAGACTAGCACATTTAAAAAATTAAAATATCAGTAGAAGAAGAGAAGTTCTCACCGTTCTTCGGTTTCTGGACTCGTTTCTTAGGTGCAGGTTTTACTGCAGCCACTTTAGCACTGGACACTTTTGCCCTTGGAGCTGGTTCGGGGGCACTGGGAGCAGGAGCTGGTGCACTGATCATGATGGGAGTATCCTCATCTATTTCAATATCTGGAACTAGGCAACAAATACAGCAACCTTACAACATATACTTCAAATTCCCAAATCAAGCTGTATAATACTATAATACGATCAAGAGAAAGATAAATTGTGTACACAGGGGAGAGTAAAAGTATTGTTATGAAAAATACCTCAATGTAGAACTAATAAATGGCCCAAGAAATATTCTCGATAAAACATACCTGCTTTGTTTTTTGGTGGAGCATTTTCTGGGCTTTCAGTCTTCTTCGCTTTCTCTGCTTTCCTGTTAAAGTTAGAACTATTTAGTTGGATCACTGACCTCTGTGAAGCTATAATTTTGCTACTTTTTGTCTTTCTATTCACACTCTCCATATTTCAAGGTCAAGCATTCAAGCTCCTGCCTGGTTGCTAAAGTAAAGTGGACATTTCCTGATCTTCCAAACTAGAGAGCTTCTTATCAAAAGCCAAATCATTGTAAACAAAGTGAAATGCAAGTTATCAACATCATACGAAGAGTTCAGTTAAAGGGCAATTCAACCCCAAATTATAATATATCAGAGCTTCTAGCCATGTTCAGTTTTCAGGATGACCCAGTTTTCTGCTTACAAATGCCACCAAGAATTAGAATAATGACAACTCTATTGTGCCATAGAGGTAAGTTAGGGAAAGTACTCACTTGGGTGCAGCTCTAGGTTTCTTGATGGGCTTTGCAATTACAAAGGATTCGTCTTCTGAATCAGATTTTGGGTTGAAGTCGCTGAATTCGCTGTCGCTCTTGTCTATAGATTTCTTTAAGCTGCTTTCCTCTTTGGCACTTTCTTCATCAGAGCTCAATATATAATTTGCTTTAGCTAGCAGCATTTAAAAAAGCAGAGTCATAAAGCAGAACATTTCATGTGGTTCAACAACAAGACACTGCAAACAATCAGTGAATGCCAAACAGCGATGAGATCTTAAAGGGAAGTTTAAACTAAAATACGTCAGACTCCAGTGATCTCACTTGCCTGTGATAATATTTCCCACTCAAATACATTTATGTTTCCATTGGGATTACAGCAGGAATAGTTACATGCACACAAACAGTCTACTGAAAGATCAAGGAACAGTTGACTTCAATTGTTATCCTGGTGCAAGTGTAGAGTTCCCTTATATGGGCTCTCTCTATAGGGACACAATTTTGTGCCAGCACTTTCACCTATGCCACTGATTAAAGAGTTCTGTAACACCATGCTAACATTATGCCCAAACAGCAGCTTGCTACTAGAATTTGTCTCACCTGCAGCATTTCGTCGTGGCTGAGCAATACGCGGCACCAGCTCTTCCACATCAGACTCACTCTCTGAATCCAGGAATGCGCTCTTTGTTTCTTTTTTCACTGGCTTGAATGGTAATGTTGCCTGCTTCTTGTCTTTAACAGCCTTCGTGCCTTTTATTTAAAGAGTAGTTATACAGATGTTACACTGCAGCACAACACAGGCATGCAAACAGAGAAGCTTTCATTAAAAACAAAGCACACACCTGGCTCTTTCTTAATTTTTTTGCTTAATCTTTCAGCAAGTGTTAGGCCTTCTGGACTTTGTTCTGGTGAATTTAAGCTGTCACCTTCACCACCATCATCGTCAAACTCCATCTTCTTGGCAACATCCTCTCCCTAACAAAAAATTATTTTTTTTGTATATTTGCAAAAAGTTACATAAAACTGCTCAAAGAGGTTGATTATTGTAGAGACCACAGGCATTAAAACCAAAACAGCTCATTTTACCTTAATCTTCTTTCTTATCTTTTTGGTGGCTTCCTCTTTCATGGCTGTTGTGACTCTTGGGATAACACGCCTACCATGTGGAGATGGCATAATTTCCTGCAACTGCATTTTCTTTACTTGCGGCCTCCCACTCTTGCCTTTAACCACTTTGCCTGCTAATGACTGGGACTCTTCTTCCCTTTCTTTAGCTTCCAAACTCTGTCAAACAAAGATAACTCAAACTCAAAAATTACATAAAACAGGCAACAGCAATTGTGGCAGGGTAGTTGCTTTACTTACATCTAGCTCATCAATGAATGCAACAAGGTCTTGTTTATACAGGTCAGTAGGAGATTTCCTCTTTAGATCCTGAAGCTCAGTGTTCTGCAAACAAATGACAACTTTAATTGAAAATGCCATTTGCCACAGCCAGATTGTGATATTCGAAGACTAAATTATTTAACTCTTATTAAACTGATATCAACACACCCAATTACACATTCAACAAATAAACGCTACAATGTAAAAACAACAAGCAGACATTTCTCTCATGATTATCTGGCTACAGAAATACATTGCTGTCTCAAGAAACCAAACCATCTTTTGTTTATTTCACAAGCAAGTATCTTAAATAGAGTTAGGCACATCAGACAGGGTCATTTTACTTGATAAGATGGAAAGCATGAGCTATTAATCATTTAGACCATCTGTGAAATTGCAGTACAGAATATTTTTTAACCCCTTATCCATAAATACAAACATTAAAATGCTCAAGTAAACCAGTCCAGGTGAGTTGATATAAAAGTGCAAGCATTTAATTTGACACTGCTTCTATCTGTTGAATGACTGGGAACAAAAAAATACACATACATTCACACACAAGAAAAATCTATTAACTGCTGGGTCAAACTCTAAAGCATTGTTCATAGTTCAATTTCAAGTTTAAGTTTGAAATACACTTGTATATGGCGTCTTACCTTAGTGTCCCTCTGCTTACAGAGCTCCTCTTTCTTCTCTTTGGTTAGGTACCACAAAGGCATGCTGAGTAGGTAATTGAAATCTGGGCCAGTTGCATTTGCCTCAGCCTCTTCCTCTTCTATCAGTTCCCCTGCTTCTTCCTGGGGAAGTAGAGGTTCGCATGATGTTAGCTGTTCTAAAACAACTGGGGTGCCCATATTTCATTATCCACTTCAGTAGCATAAGCTCAGTAATTGTAGAAAGCAAACTCATCACTGCAGATGGCAGAGCAAATGCACGAAGATGAAGAATTTGCAATAAAGCATCCTCATCTTAAAGCAGGGGTGCCCAGACTTTGCCATTCTGTGATCTACTCTAGCCACCTGGCAACTGTCATAAGATGTGCAGTCTACCATTCAGTGAAAGCCACAAAAATACACTATGGTGGTAAAAAAATGCTGTTGTTATGGTTTTCCAATTAAAAACACTTAGCAGCCTTATCAGCCCATTATGAAACATATTTATGCATGACGTGGGAGAAAAATCCACTGTTCACTAATCAGGGTTAAAAAGGTCATAGATAATCTCAAATGTAATTAAGGAAGAAGTGACCTTTCACTACATCTAGTGGTTTTAGAGCAGCAATGGTCTGTCTGACAGCCCTGCTGTTATATTGCTAATTACTGCCTTCATGAGAAAATAACAGACCAAACCAGATGCACTGACCTGACTGTGTGGGAGGGCAGTGAAGCTGCTGCTTAGGTTATCAGGAGAGCAATTGGCTTCGCTTCCTATTTTCGCGCACTCTCTGCTGCTGTTCAGTAGCAGGTGATATGGGGAACAATTTACAGAGGCCAGACGGGATTAAATTTCTATTCTGCTTTGAATCTACACAGACTGATTGTAGGAGCAGCCGCATTCAAAAGCTCTGGTATGTTAGGGGAAAACATAGATCACGGTCTACCAAATCAGAGTGATCGACCCGCGACAGATGTCTTAAAGCATGTGAACATGCCCATCATAGTGAAAGGTTTGTGCATTTCTACCAGACCCTTCATTCGCTGTATTATACATTTAAATCATCTTTTGTACAGATAAGCTGATGATACAAAGGTGGTGCATGTTTTTTTTTTAAATTTCTTACTCGGTGCAAGTGAACACAAACACTTTTTGATTAAAATAAATAAAACTAGTGAGCTCTTTATACTGCTGTATTGGGGGGGTGGAGAGGCTTAGCAAAAGTTTCATTACACGAGAAAGAAAAATGTATTGCTTTTGATTTGTGAGGAAAAATTGATCAAGACATGGACATTTTGCATAGAGATAAATACCTTTTCCTGAGTTTGTTTCCAGGTTTTGACGGGGTCAGAATCATATCCTCGTTGGACCAGCATCTGAATAAGCTCTTTCTTTGGTTTGTTTTCTGGAAAGGAAGTTTTCCACTTGGTTAGATAAAAAAAATCCACAACATAGTGTGCGATTTTGTTAGGGTGTCCAATTCCTTACCAATGACTATCTTGCCCTCTATTTTTTCCAAAATGAATCTGGCTTGGTTTGAGAGCTTTGAGGCCTCTGCAGTTAGCATGCCCACGAGCCAATCCTTTCTAAGGCTGTAGTATTTAACTCGAAGGTCAAAAAATTCCCGTAAGATGTCAAGAACGGTTTCATATTTCCTCAAGCACCCAACGTGGTCAAATAGCACCTGAAAAATAACATTGCCTGCACATTAAACATGCTACTAGAATTGGTATAAGGCACATAAAAATGAAAAAGTACACTGACAAAATTGGTACATTGAAGTTTCTCTAGAATAATGCTCTCCATCAGCTCAACAAGCTTGCTCCTGCAACCACCTCTCAGTTGTCCAGTCAAACCCAATCTTGGTATACAACCTCAACTCAGTATCTTACAATATATTCGCTATCAGTGGAGAAAGTCACAAACTGATCCAGACCTCCACCGCTAAGTTCATGCTCTATGCAGTTTTTATATTGTTTTCAAATAATGCATCAATACATATAATGGGACACATTTCAAAATAGAAACTTGTAATTACATTTAGGTGTAAATTCTTCAGAAATGTTAAAAATAAAATGTATGTGCCTTTTGAGCACATTGCCATCCTGTGGGAGATGAGTGCAGGATAAACACCTACCATAGAATTACATGTAAGAGAGGCCTGCAGCTTGAAGACTTTGTGAAGGCCGGCAGCTTCAGCCTCTGCTAGCTTTTGCTCAGTCATTTTAACCAGAAACCTCACAGTGGTATCAGTGTGGTACTCCTTATAGTCAGTAATCAGAGGTGGTGTTTTCTCTGTTCCGTTCAACATAGGTTCCAGCACCTGTTCCTTATAGTTCTAGGTGCAGAAGAGGATGACAAAAAGGTCAGGTACATACCACTTGGGAAAAAAGGGGGCAAATATACTCACATAAGCTACTATATTACAGATATTGGGCATATATGTAGGGAATAACCCCTCCCTATTGAATATCCAGTAATAACCGAATTTTAATACACAAGTTTAAGGATGCCATAGAACGAGTGGCTTCACTAAGAACAAATTTAAGGCCATTTCCACATAGCTAGGAATCCTCAAATGGTAAATAGCACAAAATACAAATACAATTGCAGAAATCCTCAAATGGTAAATAGCACAAAATACAAATACAATTGCAGAAAACATTAACACAATGCATAAAAATCAGTGGTCGCAATACCTGAGTCCATGTCCTGGCTGGAAGTTCTGAGATTTCTATAGTTGTGCTGTCGAGCACAGACACCTCACCATTCAGAATGAACTGATTTGGGCCAAGTTCCTGAATCACGCCTTTGAAATTTTTATAACTGGGAAGCTGTTTGGCAGAAGAAAAAAAAAAAGTGCAATTTAAAATTCACTTTCGCTACTAGAGAGTGAAATTTGTCTCTCAAATCACAGCAGAACGATTCTGAAGTTATTTAGATATCTGGACTGTCAAATGCTAAATGACTAAAAAAAGAAATTAAATATCTAACCATTTGTTGAGGCTCGTCTCCATCCAGCATACGACGAATGTTGTTCACAATTTCACGGGTGTCATAATTGGGAAGTTTGCAAGACCAGCCAGTGCCAATACCCTCTGCACCATTCACCAGAACCATGGGTATGATAGGAATGTACCACTCTGGCTCAACTTTCTGGTTGTCGTCATACATAAACTTTAAGACATTGTCATCCAGTGCAGGGAAAAGCAAACGAGCCAGAGGGCTGACAAAAAAAAAAATGGGTTACAGCTTAGTCAAAACAACTCCATGATTTACATATCCAGGGAATTTTGTGGCAACACCTGCAGAATTAAGGAAGCTATAAATGGGCTAATCAAAAACCAGATAATCAGAACAGCATCATATTTTCACTCCCATCATATATAGCATTGCACCAAAGCCATGGATGACTGTACATGGACATAATAAAATCTGACATGCCTTATCAATGAACTCATAACAATAGTACATAGATATCAGCTGGTATCACCTGGGAAGCACACATGTAACAATGAATTTATTTATATGTAAATATCTGGCCTTGAGCCGTTTGCTTGGCTAAGGTAAAAGCAGTCTGATTTCTTACGTGTGCATCAGCAGGCTAACTGCCCATTTAGACAAAGGCACATTGCCACTGAAAGGTCATATTAAAAGAGGGGGAAATGGTCTTGTCCTGATATAGCCAAATACTGGTCCAAAGTCCTTAAGATTTGTTTGATCTCTTAGAATTTTGCAACATTGTCTGCCTACTAAATTGTCTTCTGGGGGTCATGGATGAGCTTATGGCATCTAAGTACACCAATAGATTCAGATCCCTCTTGTTTTATGCAAGAAAGAATATTGCTTTGCACTGGACGGGCCCTCGCCAACATCAGTTAAAACATGGAAGCAATTGGTCAATAAAACCATACCTTTAATTAAACTAACCTCAGAAGCAAGGGGCACACAGAGAAAACTGGATAAAATTTGGACCCTATGGTGTGAAGCAGGATTAGACTAATTTCCTTGTCTGAGAGCCTAATGCAGAGTACCTAACTCAATATACCCCTCAGAATGGTCTTATCCACTTGACGCATATGGTAATGTTTGCTACTCACCTTAACATGGTGAAGATGTATCGAGGACTGGCAGCATCTTTGCCACCATGCAACCTAGTGCCAAACTGACCAATCGGTTGTAAGAGATTAACATTGTTGCTTCCTACAAAGTTTTGTGCCAAGTTGATGATGGTCATCATGAGAGAGATCTGGAAAGACAGACAAAAGGTTAACATATACACAACATTGTAGATTTCTTTTGCATATTAACAGATAAAGTGACTTCCTTTATGCAAAGGGCCTATAACAATTAACCACGTTGAGTTTTAAGGAAAACAAACTACAGGAGTTGAAATGCAAGTGCAATATTTTGGATTAAAGCACAAGCAGGTTTTATAATCTGTAAGAATCTGACACACTAAGGAATGTATTTTACAGATGCTTACTGGTTTAACTTTGTAATGCTTTTGAAAGGTAATGTACTGCCATAACTTACCTCACCATGATGGTATGCAGACATTTCAGCGACAGAACCAGCCAACTGGGCCACCTTAACTTCACGCTTATCATTTCTTTTGAAGCAAGTGAACAATACTTTCCTCTGCCCAGGTTTTAAACCTTGTAACCAAAAAAAAAAAAAATGAAGCAATGAATAAAAAAATTGCATGTAAACTCTTTACATACATTCATACAGATAGATCTGATCAAGAAAAAATTACTTACCATCAACCAAGGAAGGGATGGATCTTTCATTGTCCGAGTTTGAGAACAAAATCAGTTCCTTGTTAATAAAGTCATTGAATGTTAAATATTTTGTGGATTTTCCATAAAGGTATTCCTGAAGGAGACAATATTGTATGTTATATAATAGTCAGGGTCTGTTGCAAGGGGCCACATTTAAAAGTTACACAATAAGTAGAGCACATTAACTTTTTGCTTGTGGAAGCATAAAACACTGTAAAACCAGTAAGTCTCACAATGGATCAGGGAATTGTGCTACTAACTACAACATCCAGTATATTTAAAGCAGATGATCAGTGGCTGTTTGAAGGCCTTATAATATTCAAGACTTTATATTTGCATGGTTGTGGGTTTGACATTTGCTAGTGCTGTTCACATACAGATTGGAAGACTATAGCTCTACTCTTCACCCTTCAAATTTTTACAACTGCAATTTTTGAACTGCAATGAAATAGTGCAACCATATTATACAATACTTTACATGTAGACATTTTTAAAAGAAAAATCATGCAAGGTTTTCCGAATTCATTATTGGGTTGTAACTTTTTTTTTCTCCAAAAAGTCTAGGCATGGGGTGTCTGTTGTAACTTTGTGCCTTACCTCTGGCAAGCCATGCAGCCTCCGTTCCCTGCGGTCTTGCATGAAGTTGGTCAGCCATTCCTTACGGTCATCCACCTTTTTTCGGCTAAAGGCCTAGATGTTAGGATACAGAGAATTAAAGGGGTTGTTCGCCTTCCAAACACTTTTTTCAGTTCAGTTGTTTTAAGGTTATTCCCCAGAAATAAAGACTCTTTTCAATTACTTTCCATTTTATTCTTTACTTTTTTTCCCAAAATCCAAGTTTAAAGTTGAATGTTCGTGTCTCCTGGTGTTTGAGTCCGGCAGCTTAGTAATTCAGGTGCAGACTCTGAACTGCTACAATTTTACAACATTTAGTTGATACATTTCTCAGCAGTATTAGTAACTATTGTATCAATTCTAACAGCTGCCTGAACTGAAACTCAGGGATTCTACTCAGCAGGGACAAAGATAAGAAATGTATCAATTTAGATCAGTATACAAGGTCGCCCCCCCCCCCCCCACCATTTCTGTACAATGGTTTCTCCGGATAATGGATTCCATACCGGTATAGAACAGTTCAGCCTCAGTTGCTTTTTATACACATAAAAATTCTCACAGTTCAATGAAAGCAAACACTTAAAAAAGAAAATGTAGAAATTACCATGGTGATCGCAGCATCATCTATAGGGCCCGCATACTTGAAGGGAATACGATGTCTCTCCATATCCGCAAAGTATTCCTTTGCCTCTTTAGATGTGCTGGTACCCAGACCTAGGGAAGCCAAAAAAAACAGTCAAAAGCACAGAAATTGTTTAAAAAAAAAAAGTCATTTAAATAACAGCTTTCTTATCCTAATAAAGCTGCTAAAGTGCAATTTGAGAATGCTTGAAGTATAGAACTGCAGGAGGAAGAACTTAAATACTATACTATTGCTAGAAAGTGTGCATAGACTTTTAGGTATATCAAGTTTTATACTTCAGTGTAGAACAAATGCTCCATAACAGATTTATCTGGCTATAAACTGTGGGCTAATTAGAACTTGCTGCAATGTTGTGTATTAACAAGTTTGGTGCTCCTTTAATACTAACATGTCACCACGACCGTGAGAAAGACCTTCACCGGGTGATTATACAAATGTAGGGGTTCTTACGTGTCTGGCAGAGCACTACCACACAGGGGTTTTTAACAAACCTTTGTAGTACTTTATTTTCCAGGTTTTGTGGCTCTCAGTATTGTTCTTCCATTCTTCAAACTCAGGGATACTATAAAATGAAAGTTCCTGCTTATTTTTTGTGACCTGCAGGAAGGGAATGGAAAAAAAGTCAGATGCCATAAAAAAAAAAGCATGCAATTGTGGCAGAAAGACTAGCATCGCATGCACACACCTTGATAATAGGCGTGATAAATTCCTCCAAAAAACAATGTTTTAGCAGGGATGGCCAGTTGTGATGGATAAAGTTGATCAATAAGCCTTTGATATGGGAGCCGTCTTGATCCTAAAACAAAATGTGTTTAATTAGCTCAATCTTTACATACATTATTTAAGTGGAACACTGTAGCCCTCTATAAAAATATATGAAATGAAAGACCACATTTAAAATACAGTACTTTTTCCGCGATAGAGCCTATGACAGTTATTTTTTCTTCATTAACCCAAAGTAAAGCCACCATTTTCGAGTCTGTTTCGCTAACTCATACAGGCCCCTGTGTTGCAAATAATCCTAGGGCACACGTTGTCAGTTGTATCTATTATATACATTTCTCTATCAATATATTGATATAAATGAGGATATAAATAAAGCCTTTTTAACCTTTAGGCAAGCAGGCTTTATTACACACAGCAGTAACAGACCATCATGGTTCCAAGTTCCAAAATGAAAAAAACAAACCTGATCTGTCATAATCATGATCTTTCCATAACGGAGTGTCCTTAGGGACTCGTTATCATCATAATTCTTTTTATATTGCAGACCCACGATCTTGATGATGTTGTTTATTTCAGCATTCTCCATTATCTAACACAAAAGAGAGTGAGATATTAGGATACAGCCAATAATAATTAAAATCTGACCTGATCCAATCAAATCTCATCAATGTATTCATTGGCAGGTTTGTCAGAACAGTTTTTAGAATACTGCATTTGCTTTGTATCAGAGTAAACACAACCTAAAGTCAGTTTTCCCCATTGTTCGAAGTTCCTACATACCTGCTTGTGAGAAGCTTCCCTAACATTGAGAAGTTTGCCTCGAAGTGGGAATACACCATAGCGATCTCTTCCCACCACACCAAGACCAGACACAGCCAATGTCTTGGCCGAGTCTCCTTCAGTTAGAATAAGTGTGCATTCGAGAGAGTTTCTGCTGCCTGCAATTTAATGCCAGTCATATTATAAACCTGCAAAACAGCCTTTTCACATTTATAATGAAACTAGTAATTCATAGAGCTATTCACATACCAGCGTCGTTCGCGTCATCCAGTTTCGGAATGCCCTTGATCTTTGTGTGCTTCACTGCGGAACATTTTTTATTTAGCTGAGTCTGTGCTTTGAATTTTACCCAGTTCAGAATACTTTCGACAATTCCACAGCTTGTTGCCTGTAATAATATTATATGTTATGAATTTTCAATAAAGTTACAAAGCTGAATAAGTTTAGCCTTAAAAAACCCTCACAAAACTTACGCCTTTGATAAATTTCTCTGACAGAGTACATTTAGATCCAAAGCTCTTTGACTGCAAGGTCATATTCTCTTTAGTCTGAGAGTCAAAAGTTGGATTTTCAATCAAGGCATTCACAAAGACCCACATGTGGTTTTTCACCTGTAAAGAAAGTATTGAAGGATTTTGATAGGGTGAAGAGAGCCACAAAACATCTGTTTATCATTACTGCTATAAACAACATTGTATTCTAGTGCTTATTTTAATAAATTGTAGGGTCTCCATCTTTTACTCAAAACTGAACAGTCTTCCAAAGGCTACATTGTAGCAAATTATATTGGAGCTGTTCATGCTCTTCTTGTTATAATGTCCTTGGCCACATAACAGCCCATGCTAATAATAAAACACTTATAGGGATCCATAGAGTCAATGAATAGATCCACAGCTCACTATTTAAGGGATAAGTTTTAGGTTAATTCCCTTTTAGTATTGTTATTCCTAAGATCTTGCAGCAGATAACCGTAGCAGAATCACATACCTGAAAAGGTTTCACAGAGATCCCGCCTTTATTCTTCTTTTTCACAACATCAATAAGTTTGGTTACAATCTGGTCTGCGACATAATCAACATGCCTGCCACCCTTTTGAGGAAAGCACAGATTACCGTGAGGAAACATCCGACATTAAATCATATTTTGGATATGGGACATTAAACAGGAACTTACTTTTGTGGTTGCAATACTGTTGACAAAACTGATTTGCTGGAAGCCCTTTTCACTCATGGTCAAACAAACTTCCCAGCGATCATTCACCTGCTCGTGCATTACTTTAAATGGATTACCAGTTTCATCAAGTTTATCTTTCAGGTACATCTCAACGTAAGTTCGGAAGCCAGATACCTTAAAAAGAGAGAAGGCATAAATTCAAGGGGGTAAAGTCACTGAAGTGGGTGCATAAACATTAATACTTTTTCCACGAGATCTACATTTCTGTGCGATTAGATTAATTACAAATAGTTTAAGATAGGGGCTTTTTTTGCTTTTTCTAAAAGAGAACATTTGAAGTCTACTTACTGGAAGCCTTTTCCCATTTAGAAACACCTTTACTCCTTTAGAAGAGCCAGCAACATCATAAGCTCTGCGGGACATCAGGGCTACAATATCCTTGTCTAATATCTGCATTTTAAACTTGCTCAGATCAGGCTGAAAAGTGATGCAAGTGAAGTCTTCTCCCTCAAATGGCTTAATCTTTGGATCTGGTGCATTTGACATGTTGTTGGTCCAAGTCTATTCATAAAATATAAAAAGTCTTGCTGAAGTGAAGTTTTATAGAATTTTAAAGAAAGCTTGTTACAAAGAGAAGAAAATCAGTGCATTTCAGAGGTATAAAGTCATTGATAAACCTTATAAATAAAAATGTGGAAAGGTAGCAGGAAGTAGCAGGCACTGAACATCCATGTGTAAATACACTTTATAGGCATCTGGTTAATTGCCGTTCTTTAAAGTGTTTACTGCACAATAATATTGTGTTATGATATTCAGTCAGTGAATGGAAGAAGACTGCTAAAAGTTTAAGGGAACAGGTGTGAACAAACAGCCTAAAACATACCTGCTTGAATATTTTCTTATACTCTCTGCATGCAGTTTCTACAGTGAACTTGTTACTGAATATGTTACAGAGTTTGGCACCGTATCCATTACGACCACCTGTGCAGGAGAAAATACTTGTCAACTCCACAGACAACAAAGTTCAAACGTTATTAAAGTTAGACTGTAAGCTCTATGGAGCAAGGAAGCCCCATCCTCTTGTCTCTGACACCAAGCTCTTAATCTTTATAGTAACTGTGCTTTGCATTTTTATTGTACTCTGTATATATTATTGTAATAACATTTGTTCTGTTACTTATTGTTCTGCTATACAGTGATGTGTACATAAGTAGCACTATATAAATAATATACATTCGATTACTACTAATTCCCTGTGTGCAAGATATAGCCCAAAATGGATTTTCTGTTTCCAATAGCAGGTGCTCAGAGGGTTAGGGTGACCGGCTATGGACTTTGTTTTTAGTCAGACTGCTAGACTTACCTGTTACTTTCTTCTGGTCATCATCATAATTACTGGAAGTCAGCAACTGGCCGAATATCAGGGCAGGGACATAAACTTTCTCCACTTTGTGTTCAACAACAGGAATTCCCTTCCCGTTATTCCACACACTGATGGTGTTATTGTCTCTGGAAGAGTAAAAGGAAGTTTAGAACTGTAGAAAAGCCAACATTATCTATACATTCACTTTGCCCTGGGAGAGAAGATCACTTACGGGTCTATGGTGATCTTTATGCAGGACATAGTTGGGTCCCTCTGTTTATTATCGGCTGCATTCACTGTGAATAGTAAAAAGTTCTACATTAGTGCCCGTATTTCTCAATCACTGTAAATAGGACATATCTAAAATCAGGGAAAAAAAATGCATGCAAAGGTAGAAGAAATGTAAAACATGTGCAGAACTGAATCCATCTGGCAGGTGGAGCCATAGTCCTTAAGTGGGACTAAAGCAAATCATTTATAGAGAAGGAAACTAGAGTTACTTGTGGAACAGATTTAAAATTTAGCGTGACCTGAGGTTTTCTGGATAAGGGATTTCCGTAATTTTCTTCATACATTAAAGGGGTTGATCACGTGCAACATTTTTTCAGTTCAGTTGGTTTGATAGTTCACCAGAAATAACGACTTTTTCCCCCCCAATTACTTTCTACGTGTCACAGTTTTTCTAATATTGAAGTGTAAAGTGTCTTTTTTACACCGTCTAAAGCATCTCTGGGAGGGGAGGTCGCTGACCCTGTAAACTGCTCTAAATTGATACATTTAGTCGATACATTTCTTATCTTTGCCCCTGCTGAGCAGAATCTCTGGGTTTCATTACAGGCAGCTGTTAGACTTGATACAATAGTTACTGATACTCCAGAGATGCTGCTGAGAAATGTATCCACTAAATGTTGCAAAACAGTTCAGAATCTGCAACTGAATTACTGAGCTGTCAGACTCAAACACCAGAGACACCAACATTCAACTTTACACTTAGATGTTGGAAGAAAGGTAAAAAATAAAAAATGAAAAGTAATTTAAAACAACTCAACTGAAAAAGTGTTTGGAAGGTAAACAACCCCTTTAAGTCTACTAGAAAATCATGTAAATATGAAATAAACCCAATAGGCTGGTTTTGCCTCCAATAAGGATTAATTATATCTTAGTTGGGATCAAGTACAAGCGGCTGTTTTATTATTACACAGAAAAAGGAAATCAGTTTTAGAAAATTTGGATAAAATGGAGTTTATGGGAGACGGCCTTAGCGTAATTCGGAGCTTTCTGAATAACAGGTTTCGAGTAACGAATCCCATACCTGTACAGGTATGGGACCTGTTATCCAGAATGCTCGGGACTTGGGGTTTTCCGGATAAAGGATCTTTCCATAATTTGGGTCTTCATGCCTTAAGTCTCCTAGAAATTCATTTAAACATTAAATATCCCCAATAGGCTGGTTTTGCTTCCACTAAGGATTAATTATATCTTAGTTGGGATCAAGTACAAGATACTGTTTCATTATTACAGAGAAAAAGGAAATAATTTTTAAAAATTTGGATTATTTGGATAAAATGGAGTCTATGGGAGACAGCCATTCCGTAATTCAGAGCTTTCTGGATATCGGATTTCCGGATAAGGGATCCTATACACCTGTACTAGAAATTAGGCAAAATTCACTGGGACAGATTGTTAAACCGAATGACTGCGTCTTGTCGTCTAACTATGGGCCCTGCTGCACAATGAATTCACAAGGTAAACGGACTCACCCAATATTTCATCAAAGATTTTATACAATCCAGGGACAAACGTAATGTCTCTGCAATTCAGTCCTTCATCTTCATCAAATACCCACATTTGCTGAAAGGACAAATAAAAGAATCAGTTGTGCTGTAAGCATGATTAGAGGGACAGCTAAACATACATACATATATATATATATATATATATATATATATATATATATATATATATATATATATATATATATATATATATAACAGCAGTAAGCAATAGTATTATGTACAGCAGCTGATGCAGGACAGTTCTTTTCCTTCAGATAATGGAGACTGCTCACCTGTGTAACGGGCTCCACAGAACCAATGTAGGTGTCTGGACGGAGCAATATGTGCTCCAACTGGGTCTTCTTTTGATAAATTCGCTCAACAGAGAGACGCTTGTTGTCGCTTTTCTTCACTTTACCCACAGCAGTTTTGTTCTCAAGAGGCTAGGAAGAAACGCAATATACAATGAGCCAGTAGAACAGAAAGGCTATTTCTCATTTAACATTTTCCCAGTCAGAGAATCGGATTTGTACATGGAACCTGTGAGATGACAGTTTGCTTGGCTGACCATTACTTACAGAAATTAGCGCGGTCCTGAGTCTAACTGAACGACACTTATTACATTTGGCGTTGGCTTTTCATACATTTGTGACAGAGTGGGTGTGCTTTAATAATAATAACTTACAAACTTTAATGTCTAACCGAGTATAGAAAGTTTTCCAACTGTACTCACACTACCAATGAGTGAATCACCTCGATTAGGCCTGACACTTAGCTGCCCAAATTGGCCAAAGTTATGCTCAGCAAGAACAGGGATTTCCAAATGAGCGTAACAGCCATGAAAAAACACAGCAGATATAAATTGTTATATACTGGCAATCATCATCGATTTAAATTATGAATGCACCTAATTCACTATTTGGCCGAATCGCCAAACGATTCGTCCGAATACCGAAGCAAATCTGAATACTAATTTGCATACGTAAATTAGGGGCATATGGTACAAATTTTGATACACAGTAGATAACAGATAAGTACTACTATAGTTTATATAAACAAGCTGCTGTGTAGCCATGGGGGCAGCCATTCAAGCACAGGATACACAGTAGATAACAGATAAGTACTACTATAGTTTATATAAACAAGCTGCTGTGTAGCCATGGGGGCAGCCATTCAAGCACAGGATACACAGTAGATAACAGATAAGTACTACTATAGTTTATATAAACAAGCTGCTGTGTAGCCATGGGGGCAGCCATTCAAGCACAGGATACACAGTAGATAACAGATAAGTACTACTATAGTTTATATAAACAAGCAGCTGTGTAGCCATGGGGGCAGCCATTCAAGCACTGGATACACAGTAGATAACCGATAAGTACTACTATAGTTTATATAAACAAGCTGCTGTGTAGCCATGGGGGCAGCCATTCAAGCACTGGATAGCTTCTGTGTAGCCATGGGGGCAGCCATTCAAGCACAGGATACACAGTAGATAACAGATAAGTACTACTATAGTTTATATAAACAAGCTGCTGTGTAGCCATGGGGGCAGCCATTCAAGCACTGGATACACAGTAGTTAACCGATAAGTACTACTAAAGTTTATATAAACAAGCTGCTGTGTAGCCATGGGGGCAGCCATTCCAGCACAGGATACACAGTAGATAACAGATAAGTTCTTAAGAATCCCATTGTATACTACAGAGTTTCTCTTATCTACTGTGTATCCTGTGTTGAAATCAGATTGTCAGGGTGCATGAAGTGTGGCGAGTATCACACAACTGCACACTGGCCTGTGTCTCATGTCACTGAATACACACAACTCGTTCAGCCCTCACTGCACTTCAAACTTAGGGAGATTCTAAAAGCCAAGGGAAATGATGGAGCGGATGGGAGGGTCTAACAGCAGGCCACGCCCAGTGAAGCAGACAGTGACGTCATGGACTGCCTCAGTGATTTCCATCGTGGTGTTGGTCTGTGTTGTTAGAAAACCTACACACTGAGTGCAGCTCGTACAGTGTACAAGTGAAATGGACAAATTGCCCACACACACACACACACACACACATATTACACACACAGACATTACAAACACACACATATATTACACACATTACACACACATATTATATACACACAGACATTACACACACACACATTACACAGGGGGCGAGTGAAGTGATGGGCAGAGTTAGGAGTGAATAAAACAAATGTACACACACTAGGCCTATGAGGTGAGTGTCAGCTGTGAGACAAGCCCAATATCATGGGGGGGAACTAGACAAAGACACAGAATATGGAGCGGTCACGTGTTCTTCTGTTCTCATTCACTTTTACTTCTCCTGTGAATTAAGTGAGAAACCCGTGAGCACGAGGAACATTAGGGGCAGCTGCTCCCGACATTTCCCTTTAACTAGAGACGCAACAAAGTCACAGTTTCCCTCACAGCAGGCGCCACAATTCCTCCTCACAGACACTCACTCACTGTCACTCACCTGCAAAGGTTCGGTCTCCATGTTTAGCGTTTGCTACAAAGTCCCCAAAACCACCTAAAATTCAGAATCTAACACAGGCGCTCCTCGCTTCCCGCTCTCTTTCTCTACAGTAACCCAGCCGGCCGTTGTACTACCAACTTCAAACCTCTCTATCCCGCCTAAACGTCTGCGCCAACCACAATCAGCGAGATAGTGAGCGTTAACCAATCAGCTCATTCAGGGGGCGGTGTTCAGTACGAATCCGCGAATGACAACAGGCAGCGCTCTGTCATCAGGCTTCCTTTTAAAACTACGCGCCCAGAACGCAGACAAGTGGCGGAAAAAGGGATGTTGGGCGGTGTCTTGTCTTGTGATTGATGGGTTGATGGCCTAATCAAATAGAAACGCTGAGTTTCACCAGCCAATAACTAGAGAGGCGCCACGCTTGAGATATTACAAAGCAGTGGCAAAATGAATCGGTTGTTGTTATAATGTTGAATTATTGTCGCGTTCAGATGATTCTATTAAAATCCTACTTGCAGCCATTATAGAAAAGAAATCCTTGCACTTCCGTGTTGAATGAGGAGTTAATTACACAGAGTTTCCTCACAGACTAGTTGTGCTGCTGCTGCTGCTCTGTGTGACACCAAGGAGTACATTTACTTAGCTTGAGTGAAGGATTAGAAGGAAAAATACTTCGAATTTCAAAGTATTTTTTTGGCTACTTCGACCATCGAATTGGCTACTTCGTTCGACCATTCGATAGTCGATAGTACTGTCTCTTTAAGAAAAACTCTGACCCCCTACTTCACCACCTAAAACCTACCGAGCACCAATGTTCACCTATGGGGAAGGTCCTCATAGGCTTTCCTAGCAATTTGTGATCAAAGGAAAATCGTTCGATCGATGAATTGAGATCCTTCGAATCGTTCGTGTGAATCTTAGAGAATTCTGCCCCATTTTCCTAATTTCGAAACTGAGCAGGCAATTTTAACCCGGCAGCCCTTCAAAATACCGAGCTGTCGAGGTCAAAACCAGATTGGTGGCACCCCTAAATTGCTCAGACATACCACAAAGGGTTTGGAAGCTCTGGGGACATGTGGGAGCCTTTAAACTTCCTGCATGCCAAATGCCGTGCTCCGGACCCCGACAAGATAAGACTTGGGCATGTGAACGTGGAGAGGGAGCGGGAAACTGGCACAACGAATGTTCCTGACTGAGGGGCGCCCTGTGGTTAATATAGTGAATAAAGTACCCCCTCTTGTAAAATATAAGGATATTATAAGTTACCGAGGAGTTTCATGACCATATAAAAACACGAGGCCGAAGGCCGAGTGTTTTTATACAGGTCATGGAACTCCGAGGTAACTTATAATATCCTCATATTTTACAACTGGGGGTACTTTATTAATTATAATACACAAATTTTAGTGAGTCATGTGACAGAAATTACATCACTACTCACCGTTTATAACTGATGACATCACTACTCACCGTTTATAAGGATATAATTTACAAGATATTCACGGCTTTTGTGTATTATATAGTGAATAAAGTACCCCTTTATGTAAAATATAAGGATAATATAAGTTACCAAGGAGTTCCATGACCATATAAAAGCAAGAGGCCGAAAGCCGAGTGTTTTTATACAGGTCATGGAACTCCATGGTGACGTCTACTATCCTTAAATTTTACAACAGGGGGTACGTTATTTATTATAATACACACGTTTCAGTGAGTCGTGACAGAAATGACAACGCTAAACTCAGATTATAACCAATGACATCACATATCATTTTCAGGATATTCATGGATGTTGTGTATTATATAGAAATTCACAATGAAAGGTTTTATTGTAAGAGAGTGAAAAGAATACGAGTGAAAAGCCCAGTTCTCTGTACAGGCACTTGCAGTCAATAATATCTGTGGGGTAATCTCATAGTCAGGGGGGTAACTAGTGTTGCCACCTGGCCAGTATTTTACCGGCCTGGCCGGTAAAAATGATGGTTGATCCCAATGTTATTAATAGAGAAAAAACATAAGTCTATAGGAAGGCCGGTATTTTTTTCCAGAAAAGGTGGCAACCCTAGGGGTAACTACAGAGGAAGCAGACCCTGCGGCTGCTGAAGCAGGGCCAGGAGGTATAGGGGCCCCATGAGGCCCTAATTCATATAGAAGTTAAATAAATATTGGTAAAACAGCTCAAACTCTAGACATTTTAGGAGCCTGAAAAATAATTTGCTGTGGGGGCAATAGATATCTAGTTACCCCACTGCTCGTGGTCCCTGTGAGCTACTTAATCCCCCCCCAAATTTTGTACCAGCTCAGACCAAGTCACTTCCACAGTTGTACCAGCAGATCACAACAAAAGTAAAAAAAAATTGACTCCAGCAAAAGAGGAAAATGGGTCTAAGGAAGGGAAATTAAAGGGAATGGGAAGGGAAACTAAGGAAACTAAGTGCTAGGAGACTATTAGATTCTACATTTCCAAATTCTAGAATGGACATGATCATACATAAATATCGTCTTTCTGGATCTACTGTAACAGCTGACAGGCAAGGGGTTAAAAATGAAGAGAAGACAAATCCCAGAGGAGTTCTGTGACAATATAAAGGCAAAAGGCAGAGAGCTTTAGTTGAACTCTGAGCCGAGTTCCAGTATCATCATTTTATTGGCAGTTGGGTACATTATCTGTTATTATACAGGGGCTCCGTCCATATTCTGCTGCCAAACATGCATACATCATGGGTAGACAAAGGAAAAATGAATACCTTATAAATGATATTCCATTTGCTTTATTTTTCTAGAAATGTTCAGTATTATAAATTAGCACCAGTTTT
Source organism: Xenopus laevis (assembly GCF_017654675.1). NCBI lineage: Eukaryota > Metazoa > Chordata > Amphibia > Anura > Pipidae > Xenopus > Xenopus laevis. The sequence goes on along the minus strand of NC_054387.1, from coordinate 1,564,008 downwards.
ATGCACTTCTTGTCTGTGCTTTATAAAAGAGCACAAAAAGCCGTTAAGTGAAGGTAACTATGCCCAAAGTATTAACCGGCCTGTATGTTTTCATTTCGGAGGGTGAGGGGGAAACCAGGGTACCTGGGGGAACCCACACAGACATGTTACCCCCCGATATCCTGCATTACTGTGTGTCATATCCTTATATATGAGATTTCCCTCTTCCTATATACCGTGTTCTTGCATGGAAAGTCTAAGACATTCCCAGGCAGCCAGTAGCTGGATAAGGAGCAAGTTTCCTCTCTGCTTTCCTGTAAATGAGGATATATGTCAATTATTTTACACCTTTTATTAAGTGCAATACTTAACTTAATTTGAGTGTAATGGAACAAAGCCCAGTGCTTAATGTTTGATTTCAATTTTAGATTAAATAAAAAATATTGCAGAGACCTTGTTCTCCTTTAGAATCCATTTTGAATGTAACATAGACAGACCTCAGATTTTTTTTTTCCTTCACCACCCAAAAATAACAAGAATACAATTAAATGGAGCTATCCTGTTAATGTTATAGCTATATACATAGCAGCGCCCCACCGTTTTCTTCTTCTTCAGCCCATGCCACAGCAGCAGTAGGAGAGGTAACATTTTAGGCAGATTTGTGGAGGTGTTGCATCGCCTGTTCCTTCATTCAGTAAGCCCTGTAAATACTTCAGCTCACCACATGTGCTGATAGGGGAAGGCAATTTCAATGCACAGGACAGCAAGGGGTTTAGAGCATTCGTATGAGTCACTGTCCTGGATCCATTTCCCAGTCAGAGGGGATCCAAGCCCCTCAGCTACACTGCTGCTTCTCCATTCCCTGCAGTTTCTGTTCCTGATACTGTTCCCCTTTTGGCTTGAACCATGCCAGAATGCTTTCTGTGGCCTGAAACAAGTACAGTAACATTATTGTCATATAATATGTTGGAAAGTGGTTGCTTCGGGAAGGACAGGGGTGCAAATAAGGGTGTATGATAAGGACAACATAAGAAGGGCAGTAACTCAGACACAAGCCTGAAGACCCCCAACTATTGGCCATCCTGCTCACCTTATATAGCTCTGGGCCCTGGGTTCATCCCAAGTATAATAACTTGGTCCCTAGGAGTTACTGAACAACCAGTATCATTCTACTAGCACCATGAAGCTCTTAGTACTGGCATCTGCCCCAACCATTTTATCAATGGTCCAACAATGCAACAAATAATGAAATGATTAAGCGCTAGATAGAATGGGAGAAGGAAGAGGAGAAAGAGTAGGGATAGTCACGTGTTAAGAAGAGGATTCGTTGACAAAGTAGAGAAATGGGAAGAGGGACAAGATGACGGAATATATAAAATGTGAAGCTCCTGTGCTCACCAAAGAGTGTCCGTGAGAAGGTCTCTTCCATTGAATGAGTAAACAGGAGCATTAGACTTAAATGGCTTGGATTTATTTTCAAACAGGGAATTCCAGCTCATCATGAGAAGATCACCCTGCACAAGAACCAAATAACTGCATTAAAAACAATTACTTTCTCTGCATTATGTTTTTTTGGATTTGAAGAGAAAAACACAACCTATTTCTAGGGACTGGCACTGCAGTTCAGTCTATGCTCTGCACACAGTCAATATAGTTGTAAGTAGCTGACAAGTCTTATTAGTACTCACTCTTATATTCACTATAGGAAGGTTTTGGTCTGTCCTTTTCACTATGGAGGAGAGGGATTGGCTGGAGGAGGTCAGAACAGCTCTGAAGGTTCCATAAAGGGACATCTCCTGGGCCTGGTTGTAGCACTGCAGGTCAGCCCCTCGGATGCCACTCATTCCACCCGACATTGGAACATTGAGAGCCACTAGGCGCAGCTAGAAGCAGACAAAAGGTTGACTATCGAGCAAATACAAAGTGGCTTAAGCATCAAGATGAAGAGCTATGCTTGGAAGGAGATATCAGGAGGAATAGACTGGATATAGTGCAAGAGACAACTGAGTGGGCCACAAAGAATAACAAAGATAAAAAGAGGACATAAGGAAAGAATCAGAATGGGCTAAAAAACACATGGAATTTGCTTTACATTAGAAAAATAAAATAAGTAACATACAAAAGGTAGTTCATACAAGTATCATACAAAAGAGTCAGCAGAGTGTGAAATGTACCTGGAAGATTACACAGGCTTGGAGTAGGCATTATTTTAATGGGGTAATGTAACAAAAGTTACAAAGTTTTCCCTACGTCTAATAACCAACAGAAACAGGGTCGGACTGGAGCAATGGGGGCCCACTGGGACTGCCACATGAAGGGCCCTCCAGACAGTCAACGGGGGCCCCTTCCCAACTAACCTCATCGCACGCCTGCACGAATGCTGGTGTATTGTGGGCCTGCGCGAATGCTGGTGCTGTCATAATGCCACAAGCCTGTGCTGAGGCGCAGCAGCACAAGTTTTTTAAGGGGGTGCCTGAACGGGGGACAGGTCTGGGCCGGCGGGGGGCCCAAGAGGGCCGGGGCCCACCGGGTTTTTTCCCAGTCCGACACTGCACAGAAACCAATTAGAAAGAGCACTTTCTAGTCACCAAACATCTGATTCGTTGCTATGGGTTACTAGACCTGGTGTAAACTTTGTGCCTTTATTAAATACCTCCCAGACAGTACAAGTCTGTATACGTGGCATTGGACAGTTAAAACAGTGTGTGTAAGGGCAGTTGCACATTATAAGATTTGTGGACTTTAGTAAATCTGCAGTACCGTGGTCAACAAATCTCCTGAAAATTGTTGTCATTGTCTTACATTGTGATCATAGTGAGACAGAGAGAGATAGAGACACAATGAAGAACCTCAGTAAGGTGCCCCAGCCCCACTACAGAACCACCGTTATCTTACAGAAGGGATTCGGTAACTGATACTTTGTGGCACTGACACATGCTCATTGGTACTCTCGGGGTCTTCTTCCTGTAGACAAAGGAAGGCAATACTGAAAAGAGGCAGATATACATACAAAAACAGTCAATGCACTCACACACACACAATATTCGAGAGAGGCATGCATTTATCAAAAACAGTGTGTGGACCCTCTCACAAATGCACCTACATACACACTATACTGTAAATAAGAATTTATATGAATAAAATGGAATAGTAAAGTTCTTCTACTAACTGCATATTCCTCTTGGACTAATGGATCATCAGCAGATAAAATGGGATCTATATCCTCCAACTGGAAGAAAAGACATGAAAAGAATTAGGACAAGCTATACATATACTGTAGATACAGATAGATAGGCTGTCAGTACTGTCCAATAGGAATAGGGAGAGGTCTTGTGAAGCAAAACAGTACTGTATGTATAAAAATACATTTTAGAAATGTTTATATGGACTCAGGAATTTTTTAGGAAGGTACATGGAACTATAAATGCTACACTAGCACTAATGAATTGATAGTACCTACCAGGATTTTACTCCAACCGACACTGGATCGGAAATAGGCAGCACTCTGATCCTTCACATAAACCAAAGCACCCTCTGTCACTTCCTCCCATGCCTGGGACATCTCATCCTTGGTCTGAAATACCCAACTCTGCAAGAAAAACAAATGCTGTTTCACAATGAAATGTTTGCAATGACAGAACCGCATGTCTCAGAGCCTTCAGAGCCTTCAGCATTATTTGCTACCCCCACTTGCAACACGAAGCAGTTGCCGCTCAGTGAGTATGGTGAACACTTATTTGATGTCCTAGAAATACTTGCAATAATTCATCAGTCGCTGATACATTAATGGTTTCATGGGCTTGAACCAAAACACTTTGAAAACCATTGGACTAAAATGTTGAGAACTCTCCAAGGTCCCTGGCACCCATGATAAATCTGCACTACTACAAGAGACAAAGTATCCTTACTTGCCTTCCCACCGGCAATAATGTAAATCACCGGTGGGAAACATAAGAGTAACTTTCCAAAGTAGGCCACTGTTTCCTTGTGAGGAACCCTGACAAATCTGAATTGACGTGTATGTTTTTTTTGTGTATGTGATTTATATTATCGCTGGTGGGAAAATGAGATTTTTTTTGTAGGCATCTACAGGATTGGGGCAGGATTTGGCCTTTTTCAGCATGATTCGGATTCGGCAGAATCCTTCTGCCCGGCCGAACTGAATCTGAATCCTAATTTGCATATGCAAAATTAGGCAGGGAGGGAAACTGCATGACTTTTTGTCACAAAACAAGCAAGTAAAAATGTTTCCCCCTTCCCACCCCAAATTTGCATATGCAAATTAGGATTCGGTTCGGTATTCGCCCGAATCTTTTGCGAAGGAACCCAAAATATTTGGTGCATCCCTAATTTTTGTATAACTTACCATTAAATCTCTTTCTCTCTAGTCCATTGGGGACACAGGAACCACTAGGTCCTGTGTCCCCCAAAGGATGTTAGAGAAAAGGAGATTTTTTTTGTATAATTTACCATTAAATCACCCACAGTAGCAGAGATTATACCACAGGCAACTAATTCCCTAGTGTGCCATTGTCCTAAAGCAGCACAGGAGACATGAGACAATGAGGAAAGTTACCTTTAGATATTTCTGAGGTTCAGCAGCTGAATCAGATCCTTGGAGGAAGCAATGGAATAAATATAACAGGTTTTAATAAAGGTACACAGGTAATGTATAAACTGTAAGTAACAACACAAGAAACACAATGTATATATACATAATATGGAAGTATGGAAGAGAGAAATACATAGGCAGTCATGGTATAAAACCTGCAGCTCCAGCTTTTATTGAACTACAACTCCAGAATACCTGTGAACAGTTATACAGCATAAGAAAAACAGATACAGATTAAATGGAATTTGCTTGGTATCTTACTTGTGGTCTTTGATTCAATGGGTACCTAATTGGAAAAAAATGAAAGATATATAAATAGAGCCTATATAATTAACATCAGTATAATCCTGTAGGTGTGAGTATCACTCCTCCTGTATTTGCTTTGAGAGGCCCGATTCCTCTGCCTACTAGTATTGATGTGACTCAAGATACTGCCACCTGTGCTCATTGTTTATTGTATTTGTTTAATGCATGTACTTATTGTACAAACTAACATTTTACATAAAAAAATATAATCTTTACTAAATATGATTCCATAACCCATTGTTATGTGACTAAATATGAGAATAACACTGTTCCAGCATGTTGCAGATACAAAAACCCCATTAGCATCCCAAAAAAAAAAAAGCCCATTAGCATCCCAATTAAAATGTCAATTTTAATAGAGGATGTGTATATGATGAGATTTAATATTTTAATTTTTCTTATTGATTTACCATTTTGAAATATTAAGAGCTGAACATATATTTAGGGTTACTACCACTTGCATTAATTTTTCAGCCATTTTCTTTCTGGCATGCTGGCTACAAGCTCCTTGCCACTTCTCTAGATCTCATTCTGTGTTTATAATCCCATCAGAAGAAGCCTAAATGGGCAGAGTCATATGAAAAGTCTTCATAGCAAGAAAAACTACATAGATTTCCAGATAACCTGTAATGACTGATTTCATGAATCTGTGGCAGTTTAGGTATATGTAACCCTTATTCTGCAGGAACATGTGAGGTATCATGGGCTTTAATGCAGCTTTGAAGGGTCTAGGTCAGAGATCCCCAACCTTTTGAACCTGTGAGCAACATTCAGAAGAAAAAGGAGTTGGGGAGCAACACAAGCATGACAAATGTTCTTGGGGTGCCAAATAAGTGTTGTGATTGGCCATTTGGTTGCCCATATGTAGATTGTCAACCTACATTACTCATGAGCTACTGGTTGGGGATCACTGCTCTAGGTGCTGTACGCCTATACACAGGAATGCATCACAATATCTTAATTTACCGTCTGTTTGCAGTGTGGCCGCGGCGGTACCGGATACACTCTCTGCAAGGAAAGACATGAGATGAAATGTGTTTGATATACTGAAACATTTCAAATATAAGATGGTAAAAGGCACTACTTTGTCCCCATTGTACTTTAACATAATTCACAATGAGCCTTGGAAACAAAAATATATTTTGGTGTTACATAAATTATCACCAAAAAAAGGCTATTTTTTGGCACTGGAACAAGGAAAGGCAATATTACATTAACGCTTGTGCAAAAGCAAAACTCACATTGATGTACACCACTCCTGGGGGTCCGGGAGGGCCTGGAGGTCCTGGCGAACCTGGGCTTCCAGGAAGACCCTATAAATGAATGTAGAGGACGATGATGTAGCCATCACACACAAAAGCTGTGTTCATATTTTCATTTAGCGGAGTAATTCTCAAGGGCAGGCTTCAGTCTATATTGTAGGCTAGCAACAGTAGCTACCATAAACACTGTATTTCTGGAAATGTGGCATTTAGTCACTGTTTTCTTTATGAAACTATATTGCAGTGATTGTTAGACATCTTCTTCCTCCATTGCTCAGAACTCTCTTACCTCACAGCAAGGTGACATTGATGTATCAGTTATTCAGCCACAGCCCCAAGAATATTTAGGATAACAAATGTGTTTCCCCATCCCCTAAATTATCATTCTCTTTTCATATCCAAAAACAACCCAGTAGCCATTGCTGGTACTGTCTGACCTCAGAGGATAAAGCTAGAAATCAATTTATAAGTTCAAGTGAATTCCCTTGGCATCTTTTCTACATGTTTCTGCCAATATACGGATGGGGGGATTCAACTCACAGAGTACAGGAGAGAGCCATATACATCTGATCTTCCATCCTGTTAAAAATAAATATTTTTGTTGATTCGTTTTCCAGGAAAGTGGTGAAGACTGAAAATAAATGCATGGACAACATAGGACTTTGACACAGCTTTCTCTTACCTCTTGGAATCGAGAAGGCAGATTTGTTTGTGGGGGTCCAGGGGGTCCTGGTAGTCCGGGGGGTCCGGGAGGACCTGGTGGGCCCTGAGGTCCAGGAGGCCCATGGGGACTGATATCGTTAGATAAAGTATGACTGCAGTGATTAGCACAGCCCTTAAGCAAATAAAAAGTAAGTTATTTCTAGTATGGGCTAACTCATACTGAACCTAACAGAAGGTCTGCATTATATACATAGGCCATAGCCCTTATACTGTAGAAATGTGGCCTACAGCACCAAAGGTGGGTTTAAAACAAACAGCTGGTCTACCTTTCTAGCTAGAAAACGTGTGCTTATTCATTAATAAATGTAAAATTCCTATTATCCTCATCCATCCTCATCCGTGCTAGTGAAGGCTGATGGGATTTCCAATTAGTTGACCAGAGGTATGACTTTCCTTTCCTTTAAGCTAGTTAATGAGTCAATACAGTTAGGTTGCATATCTATTAAACCAGGCTGCTTTTGACTCACTTGAAACTTCCCCTCTACAATAAAGTATTCTTACTATATACAGACCTCTCCTGGATCTCCTTTTTCTCCCTAGAAGGCAAACAAAAACATCAGGCAATAGAAGTACATTGACAAACATGTATGCAAACAATGAATATCACAATGCTCATCTTACTGATCTGTGAAGTGGTAAAGAACTGACCTTAGGTCCTTGGGGCCCAGGCACAACTGCAGGGATTGATGGAACTATTTCACCCTGTTTACAGAAACAGAAAGTTGAATCAGTGGATACTGGAACTCTGTCCTACAGAGAAATAATTCAGTGCAGGTACTCACCTTACAGCACAATCCTTCAGATGCTGGCCCTGGTGGCCCCTGTGGGCCTGGCTCTCCCTTTTGCCCATGTAGCCCTTGGATTCCGGGAAGACCAGAAGCACCAGTGTCCCCTTTTTCTCCCTATGGAGAAAGGTTATTCAGGACGTTAATACTAAAACAATCATAATAATCAGTATAAGCTTATTATATGACTACATACTGCACTCTACAAGAAGTCAGGAGTATCTCAATTTAGAAATTATTATGTATGCTTCCCTAGCTAACACATTGTCCATGGACTGGCGTCAGAATTTTTGCAGATGAATGGCCACGTTTTTGCCAGCTAATAGGGACTCTTTCTTAAAAAAATAGGGAATAGTCCACCTGGATGACTTAAAGAAATTCAAAGTGCAAGACTTGTAATGTAAATTACCTTTTGTCCAATGAGACCTTGTATTCCAGGGGCCCCTTCTGGTCCCTGGTGACCTGACAGTCCAGGTGATCCATCCATGCCAGGCAAACCTGGTAACCCTGCTATGCCAGGGCTACCTTCTGGGCCAGGAAGTCCCTGGGGGCCTTCTATTCCTGGAAGACCCTGAGGTCCAGGTGGTCCTTCTGGTCCTCTTAGGCCTTCTGATCCTTGGAGCCCCTCATAACCTTGAAACCCACTCTGGCCTGGGGGTCCTCTTAAACCTGGCAGACCTTCTGGACCTTGATCTCCTTTTGGGCCTATAAGTCCAGGGTGTCCTGGAACTCCTGGGAGCCCAGGAAGTCCAGGTGGTCCCTGAGGACCTTCGGGTCCTTCGGGTCCTTGAGGTCCAGGATGACCTTGAAGCCCTGGAGGTCCACGTTGTCCTTCGGGCCCTGGAGGTCCAGGACGATCCAGAACAACCTAAAATAGGTGACAGTGTTAAAAAAACTAGGCAAGTAGCATACACAACCCTTAAGGAACTACAAACAAAACATAAGTTAAACTTTTATTAGGAATAAGTTAAATCACTGGAGTAAGCTACCAGACATCAGTAAGATCACCAAGCAAATAGCTGTCTGCTACACATATTAAGCGCCACTTATTATAAGTAACTTGACTTACAGTATGTTGGTCAATTAGAAGGGTACCCTCTTGAAAGACTGTTTTATGGTTTGTCTGCCTTCCCCAAGATCAGAGAGGTTTGGCAGGGAAGAATTTTGTGTCTTTTTCAACCTGTGTTATTTAATTTCTTCAGTCCTAGAACTCTAGAAATAGCGTGGACTCATTGTATTATATCACTCCCATTATTTTCTATGGGAGAGTGAATAATGCAATTTTTTTTCTGGCGAATTGTTTGAAGTAACAGAAATGACATTGAAATAATGGGATTTTACTTCTACAAAAACATGTTGATTAATACTTTGACAACCAGTTCACTTCCTTTCAACCTATTGAAGCTTTATAGGAACATTTATCCCACAAATCTCTCCCCAGATATTCATTCCCTTACCTCATTTTCACTCTCTTTTGCCTTAAATATCCCCACTGTTCCAGGTTGTCCTGGAATTCCTTGTGGTCCAGGAGGACCCTGGGGGCCTGGTGGTCCAGGCATCCCCATATAACCCCTTTCGCCAGTATGACCTGGGCTTCCTGGAAGTCCTGGGGGTCCAGGGTCGCCTCTGTCCCCCTGTAAAAACATGTTTTTGTAAATGAAATAATTTTACCAAGACAAATAGAAATAGTGCACCAGAACCGACCACTAGATACCCTGAATGTATAACTTGGTCTTGGTCACAGTGCTGCACATAAACCATGTTCACTTAGTTTAAGGTCAGTTGGAAACCTGTATGACCTTCCAAAATATGTCTGCCTTTTAGTATCTGGAAAATCTCTTCTGTCTTCGGTTATAAAGTGTTTCCACTAGAGCTATTGGAAATGGGCTTTGGGACTCTAAACACTGGTTAAAAATATATTTTTGAATTTGGAGAACATTCATGCTCACTCTTTTCAGACATAATGCATAATGTGCTGCCAAATACAGTTTTGGAGCAGGATTTTTTTATACTATGCATATAATAAATGACCCCTAATGTTTACCTGGTTGGCTAGAGCAATGCAAAATGGTCTCTTGGCAGCAGTAATGGAAGACTAAGCTTCAGTAACTGAAATGCATTTGCCACGGGCTACTTTTACTAACCTTTAATCCTGGTGGCCCAGGTATAGCAGGACAGGTGCAGCCTGAGAGATTGAGCTAGAGAAAAATAAAAGGTACACAAAGTAAGCATTAAATCTGTGATGGGATGATGATGTTGTCTTGACTTTGCAACCTGATGTCCAAGCTTATTACATTGCCCTGCTGTAAATTATACATCTAATGCAAGCATGTACTAGTTCCATAATTGTTTATACACGGAATAATGAATCTTTCCTACAGTATCAATGGCCACATTTGAACTCCACCTGCTACAATGTGCCAAATTCTGCAATCCAGTGCACTAAAGACAAGAGGCTTGTGTTGAGTTTATCTGATTCTGCATATTGCGCAAATACATCTCCCGAAGCTGCAGGCATTGTAGCAGTAAAGCACAACTCAATTAAGTCAGAACAATACAGAAAATATACCTTCTCAGGGTCTATATCAGGAAATCGGTAGGGAGAACGTGGTGTGATCTCTACTGGTTCTGGAGAGAGAGAGAGCAGAAGGAAAACATAACATGGGAAAGCTTCATGAAAACAGGAAGGAAAAGAAGTGATCCAAAAATAAAGAGGTGTCCGCTTTTTACATAAAGGCTGTAGCCAGCAATTGCCAGATTGTATTTGCCTATACACAAAGTTCCACATTTAACAGATGAATGATGGATAACCCAGCCAAGTGATCCATGGCAGCTGTTGGCCAATTCAACTATACAAAGTGGAGCAATTCCTGGACAAAGGGTGATTTCCATAATTATAACATTATCCATAATTATATACAGACTCACCAATATCCTGTTTTCCCACAATGCTTTCCTCTGGACTAAAATCCTCCTCACTCTTGGCTTTATGAATATCTGGCAACAATGTTGTGGTTGATGGAATCAACTCAGCAAATCCCTATGTATGACACCAACACCAGCAATTTATATCTGTTACATGCTATCATTTCTATATCATCTGTCCATATAAATATGTAGGTAGGTGGGTCACTGATGCCACAAGATATTCTTTACTACTTTTCGTTGAGGTTAAAAAAAAATCAGTGATAATCCAGCATAGTTTTGATACTGTTTCCAATGTTGGGGCTTAGTTTCCAAATCCCTAGTTGATTATTTGTTTTGTGTTTCTGTATAGTTACTTGGAAATAAAAAGGGATGTGATGAGCTTTGGACTTTGCTCTCTGGCCCTTTTTCAAGATGACAGTGAGATAACTGGGACTGTAAGATTTCTCTGTGTCCAATGTCTCTCCTCCTTGCAAGGATTAAGGCTGTTCTTCAGCTATTTAAGACAATGAACTCCTATTCACACACTTTGTAACAGGCACAACGGCAGCCAGTGAGTGCATACATGTTGAGCAACTCTTGGCTGCCGTTGTTCCTGTGAGTGCTCTAGTAAGAAGGAAGAGATGGGATTGCATCAAAAATTATGCTCAGCCCTGTCCAAACCAATATAAAAAACAGCTCATTTGCAACCTCAGCTGTGGTCACACTAAAAGGGGCCTGAATATATATAGTCAGTTAAGAACAACTAGGTGAAAACTGTGTTGCATATTCATACTTACTTGACCCTCAGTAAGGGGATACTGGTGAGATGTTGTACTCTGAAGTTGGGTGGTCTCACGTGCGGCCGCAGGAACTGTAGTTTGCAGCTCAGGTTGTAGTGCTGGTGGTTCCCTCGGCTCACTGAAATAACGAGGGGTTTCATGGAACTCTTTTGCAGGTTTTTCACTTTCTCTTATCTTTATATTACCAGCTGTTGAGACAGTTGCCTCCTTTAGTGTTGTAGGCCCTTGGGTCATGCCGGTGGTCTTCTTCATGGCTGTAGTAGTAGGCTTTACAGGAGTAGTGGTTTCTTCAGGGATTATTATTATTGGAGGTTCTGTCTGGTGAAAAAGCTCTTTCTTTTCTTCAGGGTGTATGGTAGAATGAGGCATCATTGGTGGTGGGGTTAGCTTGATGCTTTCACTTTCCTCATCAAGGTCATCAAGCTCATTTTCTGTTAACGGGGCAAGCATAGCAGGGGGTTGCATTGAAACCAAGACCACAAATACCTTATTTTAATGATATTATAAACAGAACTATGAACTTCATTCATTTATTGGGAAAGATTTTGGTAAAGGACTAAGTAGGGATGAACTGAATTCTGGATTTAGTTTGGGTTTCAGCCAAATCTGAGCCTTTTTTTGTTTTCTGCAGGATTGAGATTCGGCTGAACCCAAGCACCTGTGCAAAACCAGATCCCTTGAAATCAAATGTCTTTAGACCACATGACAACAACGTAAATGTACAAATACACAATTGTTACAGTCATAGGATTTAGTCTATGATTAAGGAAGCATACGGGGAAAAAATAGTGGGTCATATGTTGCCTTCATACAAAATGTTCTAAATTCATATAACAAGGCTTTAAATTAAGCATATACTAACATATTCATAGTCACAATTATTTGAGTGTGCGTTTCTCAAGATTTCTGTTTATGGCCAAGACAGTATGAGGGACAAGGGGAAAGCCAGAGGAGAGTTAAAGTAACAGCAAGAGAAAGATATTATTGGGGTTTGGTGTTGAGCCTCCTTGATAAACCAAAATCCATGGCATACACCTCTTCTAGGTTTTTCTACAATAAACGTTTCAGTACTGTATATGCTTTATTTTGTTAAAAATCAAGACCCATATTTTCAGAGAAAACATCTTCATCTTCATCAGTCTTAGTCTGAAGCCTAATAATATGAATTTAGAACATTTTGTACATCTGTAATGCAATGGAAGACTGGAAGGAAAACAGGAGGCGCTAGAATTATAAACGCATACAGAATAAGTGATTATAATATCTGATCTGTAAATATGATATCTAAATATTTCTTTGCAAACAGCTACCCCGAAAATGACACCCGCCCCATTGCCCCTTCTGTACCTGATTGTTTGGATGTGGGTGAAGGGCTTGTGGGTTTTGGAGCACTGATCTCTTTTTCTTTGTCCCGGTCTCCAAATATCAACCACTGAGCCTGCGCTGGAAGGAGATGGTTCATTGTTATTAGTGCAACAATTAATAGGGTCCTGCATCCCATTCTTTCCATGGTAGATAATGCGGATCCCAGGTTCTGCAACACAGGTTTCTTGTAGTCTTTGTGAATACAAAAAGATCTACCAGTGTAACCTTTGGCACCCAGTGCTCTTATCATCTGTGCAATGAAGCCAGCACACGCCCTGAGCTCACCTTTCATCCTGGAGGATAATCTGGAATGCTCCTAGAATTGCCCCATGCCTTATATTGAGTATATCTGTGCTGTACATGGATCTGTGCAGGTGCTTGTGATATATATATATATATATTTATTATACATGGTCACATATAGCAGACAGATGGACTACAAACACTAACGCACATCGCTCCATAACCATCTGATAAATGACAATAAATACCATGGCCAGTTGCCGCGCCCAGTCTGATACCCATAAGGAATTTACATGCACCCACATACTACGTACAATAATACGGCTGTACTTATTTCCACTAAAGGATGTTTTGCCTCGTAATTTCCACCCAGACTAGAGACATACTTGAGCTTCCCAAGATGATTACAATTAGATGCTTTAGTTCCTTCACATACAGATATATCTCCTGAAATATGGTATAGACAGTTGTATTCATTTAAATCTGGATTTAATCCAGGGTACAAACAGTTTGTCGGGTAAATAGCAGATACAAAGCTTTTGCATAAAAAGAACGTGAACATTTGGTGAACTGCTTAACCAAGAGTCTTCCAGTCTAGAACTTGGTTACCTTCCATATTGTTCTTTCAGTTCTCCTCAAGGACTTATTGGTGGGAACCCAAATTAGGTTTTAGGGCAGGGATCAGAGGAAAAGTGGTTCATAAAAATGGGGAAGGGGAGCTCTATAGGCATGTTTAAGCCCCCTTATGGATGATACACCTGATGAAAAACAAGCTGGTAGAAGGACAATTGGAGGCAGTCCCTTCCTGAACTAGGACTTTGAAGGCCCATTCCCTACAAACTTTGAAGTAAATTCTTTATAGAAAGCAAATAGAGCTTTAATGAATTCCATAAACACTGCTCTTCCAAATATTACTTTCAGTAGCAATTGCATTTGCAAATAAACCACTGAAAATGTTTAATTAACATATATTGGAAAGCTGCTTAGAATGACTTATTCTTTCATTGTTCAATGGAGACCCCTCTTAGGGAATATGGGTGTGATTAGGGAAACACAATATTTTTGTAATACAGGGCCCTTTATACAACTCATGGTAGTCTGAGCCTATTCCTACAATTTCAGCATTATACTGGGGATTTCTGAAGGCATACTTAATAAAAACAAAATAATTTAGGGTAGAAGTCAAAGAGTCATAAGGACCCTCAAACATAGGGGTATAGAAAGAGAACAATAGGCGAAGAAGAGAGACATAGGTAAGGCATTTAGCAGGGGAGAAAACAGACTTGTGAGGGAGGAAAAAGGGAGAAAGGGGTATTTACAGGGATGGGGGGAACCAAAAGTCAAATGACAGCCATCTGTAATAGAACATCTAATTCTATATTGTGGGGTGCAGAATAAGTGCAAGAATTACAGGAATCTCTCCTTTCTGTACCATTTGAGTGTATTTTTTATTAGAAAATAAACTTTAATTTAGTCAAATATTTATAGAAGAAAAACAGCAGAAGAGAAATGATAACAAGAGACATATACATATTTGATAGGGATAACATACATAACCACTTACAATCAATGGCAATTTGCTGTTGGGAGGTGGGGAGAGATTTGTAGTTAAATAAGTAAAAAGGTCAGGGACTGCATATACAAATGTTCAGCAGAGAAGCAGAATATTGCAATGTTGAATTTCTGTTGAATACAAGTCATTGGTGGCCAACGGAAAACTGAAATGATCAGATGTCCCACTGTCTTTCCACATATGCACACTAAGTAGCCTTGATCTGAGCACTGATACAATAATGTGAATATAATCAGTGCATTATATGTGCACAGATAACAGCTGTAGTTGAGTCTCAGCTCAGTAGGACCTGGTCTTTTGGAACTGTTTCACCAAGTCAGTGAATACTTGCAGGCCCTCCACAAGTCCATCCCCAGTAGCTGCACAACAGCCCTGCACGTGCCACTGGTTGCCTTGTATCTTCCTCAAGCCCAATTCTTCTGCCACCTCCATTGGCCTCCTGGCACCGGGAAGATCCTGCTTATTGGCCATCACCAGAAATGGGACCCCTCTCATTTTATCATCGTCCAGAATTGCTTCCAGCTCCAGTCTGGCTTCTTGGAACCTTTCCCAATCAGCACTGTCCACAACAAAGACCACGCCATCCGTGTTAATGAAATAATGCTTCCAAAGGGCTCTGATCCTCTCCTGACCCCCCACATCCCACACAGTGAAGGACACATTACGGATGGGCTCCACTGTCTCAACATTGAAACCAATAGTGGGGATTGTAGTGACGGTCTCATTAAGCTTCAGCTTGTACAGGACGGTGGTCTTGCCGGCTGCATCGAGACCCAACATAATGATTCTAGCCTTGGTGCCAGAGAAGCCCACAAGGGCTTGGTAGAGGGAGCTAAAAAGAATACCCATGGCTGCAGTTCTTCTCTATTGTCCTTTCACGAGGGATGTTCTTGCTCTTGACAGTTATTCTTAGGATCTACTTTCACTGGGAATCTGCCTGCTCTTTCCAGCCTCTTCACTGGAGATCTGTCTCCTTCATTCAGCCTGTGTAATGAGCTCTGTCTGCTGCTTCCATTATATATCCCCATCTTTGCTGGACAGACAACACTGGTTGCCTGGCAAGAGAGACGCTGCGCCTGCAGGAATTCCCCTCCCTGCTCCGTCACTCTCTGCTCTGTTGGAACAATTCACAGCAGTCTCTTGTGACACACTCAGAGATGACAGCAGCATAGGAAGTGACTTCACGCAAAACGAGACAACTTTATTTCAAACTGAAGTTTAACAAAAATACACTGGTTTCAAAAAGCACTGAAACTGAGCCGAAAGTGCTTCGACGGGTGCTGAATTATTTGCTGCCTAACTTCACTGCCAGTATGTTCTTCATTCAGGGGGCTGTTGCTGAATTACAACTCTCATATATTCACATACTGCAACTACAACAGAAGTACTTTGTGTTAACTGTACATACTGTATAGGAATAGGGTGTAATAGCAGATAGATAGAGACAGATTTACTGTATATACTGTATAGGAATAGGGTGTAACAGCAAAGGTCTAGGGGCAGATATACTGTATATACTGTATAGGAATAGGGTGTAATAGCAACGGTCTAGAGGCAGATTTACTGTATATACTGTATAGGAATAGGGTGTAATAGCAAAGGTGAAGGGGCAGATATACTGTATATACTGTATAGGAATAGGGTGTAACAGCAAAGGTCGAATTCCATCTGGTGTTAAATCCTGATATTTGCATTTGAGGAGATGTGTTTCATACTGTATTACTTTATAATTGATGGCCTGAAGCTGAATACTATTATGGGTGCATTCGCTAGAAAGATGTTTGAATAAATAAACATAAACAAAATCACTGTTTTCCACTCCTTTGGTACACGGTAGGACTATGCCAAACAATAATTCCAAAGTGGAAAACAGGCTCTGAGTTATTAAAATAATGAAAGATTCAGCTCACGATGGCCGTACAGATACCCTGATAATAAGCCATTGAGATCATCGCTGGTGATTGTTGATTTTGCAGCCAGTAAATAGGTAAGAGTAATAATACACCAAGAATGGACACATTTGTGATCATTTCCACACACTGCAGCAGCATTATATTGCAAAATATCTGACACCATAATATTCAGGACTCAGGACTGTGAGCTGACAGACAGAGGGAAAGATTCAGGGGAGATTTCAGAGAGCACCCCTGTAAATTGCACCCCTTGTCCTTGAGGACTATATCATTTATTTGTAGAAATGTTCACAGGGGATCACACAGTCTGAGCAAATCTACTACTTTATATGACCCACTTTATTGGAAATAAATTGGAAATAAATGTCCCTGCATATTTGTGTTTTTATAAGGCTTGGTTAGTAGCTGAGGGTGCAAGTTATCCTTCATTTATTTATCAAAATGCATTTTTCTGATAATTTATTAAAAAAAGTCAGAGCAAACTAAAATCCATGATTTGACCTTATTTATTGTTAAAAAGCACAGATCAGGGAAAAACTCGATAAAATCTAACAAAAACCAGACAGTCACTTGATTTTTTTGGTCTTTTTTCAGAAATTTTTGCCCGAAAAAGTCAGATTTTTGGACTAATTCCAGCACAAACCACAGAAACTTCCAAATAGGATAGGGACCTCTCCCATTGACTGATATACAACCTCGGCAGGTCTGAGATGGAGGATTTTTGGATTTGGACTTTTTCCATCCTCGGGGTATAAGAAGTTTTTTTGCATTCAGACTTTAATAAATAACCCCCTAAATCTCTGAAAGAAAAGAGTTTAAACTAACTGAAACCACACTCATGTGTTCTTGGGAAGTACGGCATTTGTTAGTTGCTGTACAAAAACCATCCAGACGGGGACAGTATAATCCTACTTTTGTATTTAGCATTGAACAGTTGCTGATAAAAAAACATACATGCACAATGCCCTAGAATTGTATTAGGGCAAATAGCAAATAGTGTTTTGCTGTCCACTCAATTGGCAGCTCAGCAAGTGGGCACCAAACACTCACAGTTGCCCCTCAAATGTCCTAAATGGGAATCGCCAGACCCACTAGAGCACCATCACGGAGCAGGTGGTTACCATATAAGTCAATAATAGATCCCATCTGCTGAGCAGGAGGCAAACTATTCCTGATTGCCCCAGGTTGCTTTTGCTCTTAATGTCAGAGGATGGGGGAATGGCATTAGATGGAGCAGTTACATGACTTGGGGCAGCTGGGAAATTGACAAAATGTCTAGCCCCATGTCAGATTTCAAAATGAATATAAAAAAATCTGTTTGCTCTTTTGAGAAATGGATTTCAGTGCAGAAATCTGCTGGAGCAGCACTATTAACTGATTCATTTTGAAAAAAGTTTTTTTTCCCATGACAGTATCCCTTTAATAATAGTAATAATAATAGTAATAAAAAAACAGCAGAATAGTGTTGGTTGGATAGTTGAATTTAAGAAGATAATAGAACAAACAACAGCAAAATTGTTTTGATGAAATTTCAGAAGATGGCCGTTCAAAGCCCACAGTCCAAGGTGAATGGAGCATTAGCTGCAATATTTCAAAATAATTTCCAGGAACCCTTTGTCCTCAGTCCCAAGCACCATATAAGAACTGAGCTAAAAGGGGGCCATACCTGCCATTGAAAGACCATAAGATCATGATGAAACCATTGCGATCTTGTTTGGACTGATTGCTGGCCATAAGATGATTGAAATTCCTCTGTGCAGTTGGTCAGATTTAATAAGCTGGGACATTTCCAGGGGACACAACATTTCCAGGGACAGAAAGTCAAAAGCAGGGAGTGTTCCTGGAAGTCAGGGCCAGCTGCCAGCTCCAGTATGACAGAGAACTATGTCAGACATGTCCTGCCGAGCATGAAAAGTCACAAGAGAGGTGAATACAAGGGATTTTATGTAGGATTTTTCCTATTCCTGGGGAAATATGCACAAGCCACTAATGAGCATAAGCATAATGTGCTTGAGATGGAGACTTTGGGATTTCATAGAGAAATGCATTACTGGCATGATTTACATGGAGAAATAGGAGAAGGTATGGAGCAACAGGAGAAATTGAAATTATAAGGAAGACAAAGGAGTTATAGGCAAAGTTACTGGAGGAGTAGGGTTGCCACCCCGTATTTTAACAGCCTGGCCGGTATAATATCATGGCTTATCCCAATGTTATTTATAGGGAAAAAAGATAAATATATAGGAAGGCCATATTTTTTCCCAGAAAAGGTGGCAACCCTATGGAGGAGTGTTAAGGAAAGCTGTAGGGTGGGCTGCATGGAGGTTTTATGTGCAGCTATAAGAGTTCTAGGAAGAGTTTGTATCATGCAATAATATACCACCTCCAATTAACAGCAAGCCCTCTTCTGGGTCCATAATACTGAGCTTTCCTCTTATAAATGGGGCAGATTTGGGAGGAAAAAGAGAATATGGAAGTACACAGAACAAGAGGAGGCGTTATTGGGAGGGTTATTGGAGCAATGGGAGGAGTTATAGGGAAGGGTTATATGGTGGAGCAGTAGGAGGAGTTATAGGGAGGGTTATATGGAGCAACAAGAAGATCCATAGGGTTATATGGAGCAATAGAAGCAGCTATAGGGAGAGTTATATAACATAATATAGAAGAGATATACAGGCATTCCTGGGGTTACGTACAAGATAGGGTCTGTAGGTTTGTTTTTAAGTTGAATTTGTATGTAAGTTGAAACATAAACATTTACTTATTAAATGCAAATTAGACAGACGTCTGTCTTAACATAGTATTTATTTTTACCTTTTTGTGCTCCACAATAGACAACACACACCGGAGGGGATTTGGGCAGGTGCTTTATTAAAGCTAAATACGAATAAAAGTCAAGCAAACTATAGTATGTTACTGTAGCAGCCCCCAACTGTAAGTGTGAGTTGTATGTAAGTCGGATGTATGTAACTCAAGGACTCCCTGAATAAAGATTTTATGGTGCAATAGGAGGACTTTTCTATTTAACATTACTGTAATAAAATACCGTTTAATTCCTCAAATGACATTAACATTTAAACAAAGCAATCAAACAAAAGACATATGAGTTTTCCCTGGCATATACTGTACCTGTTTTACACCATTCATTATGGAGGATACAGCACTATACAGTGAATTTGCAGCTTTTAGCCGACTCATATATCACAAGCAATAGGTGACGGCATTTTTACAACATATCTGCGGCACAAGCCAAATGAGCATATGACCTACCTGACCATTTCATTCCAGACTCTATTATTAAAGGAACAGGCAGGGAGGAATATGAGCTAGCTCCCAAGGAATCTATGCGTTCATCCTTCAGACAATTCATTAACATTATTATTAAATGTCATGGCGGCAGACGCTTTCCAAACAAATGACAGGTTGTCCAGTGGCCCAAATACCAACACAAGGTGCCAAATAGCACAGCTGCAGTTGCCCGTCAGTCCGCTACCAGTTGGGAAAGGGTTGCAAAGATCTGACTGGTTGCTATGGGAAACTGCACTGGCACAATTGATCAAATTTAGCAAATAGCCCTATAGTCTTTCATTTGGCTTTTTAAATAAATAAATGTTAGGCTTCATTTATCAATTACGGAAAAGGTTGAAAATGGGTGCAAAGCCTGTCTGTTGTTTGCACTGTGCAACTTGCCTCTAGCTAATACAGCTCAAGGGCCCAGTGTGGGCCCCAGAGCACTTCATTTATTTAAAATACTCTTTTTGCACACAACGCCAGCATTGCATTATGAAAGAGTGCAAGATGTCGAGCTTAACAGTCAACAAAATGTTTTAGAGAATTCCGGTCAGACCATCCAGTCCTGGGCTTTTTTCCATTCGCCAGTGATTTAATACTGATTTAACCTCATCCTCTGAAATGGGACTTATCATTTGAATATTCAGAGCTGAAACGATTACATTTTTCACATAGCTTTGATATCTTGATATCTGTTCAATCTGGCCAATAATTATTTTCCATCTCTATTTGTAGAAGATATTCAACTTTGTCTACAGTGATATCTCAAAAAAACCTCTAGCTCATTCCTCACCTTTCCCATCCACTTGTGTTATATTCTGTCAATTCTCTTCTCATTCCTCACCTTTCCCATCCACTTGTGTTGTACTCTGTCTATTCTCTTCTCATTCCCCGCCGTGCCCATCCACTTGTGTTGTATTCTGTCAACTCTCTTCTCATTTCTCACCTTGCCCATCCACTTGTGTTGTATTCTAGCTAGTTAGCATGTTTAAAACTGAAGAAGTTGTTTACTTTATCAGGGGATGGACCTTATTTATTTCCAGATATCATTATACTTGCTCTTAGGATAAACTCTACAAAACATGTTGAGAGACCGGCCCAGTCTAAATCTAATGTCCATGTGCCTGGGTAAAATGGAAAATAATTATCCCATGAATTCCAACAGGTCAATATTTCCACTTTCTTGTATTATCACAGAGCACTTTATTGTGTCAACCTTAAACTGAGTGTTCTGGCACTGATTACATAACCAGAGGCTTTACCAACAGTGCAGGGAGTTTGAGACTGATTGGGAAAATCAGGCGATATTATTCTACAATATACTTGAAGTCTGGGAATTAAAACTTTCCAGACTTGCATCCAAAACATGATGCAGTTTATTAGATATTTTGCTGATCACTTTATTAGTCTTTATCAATCAACCAAAGATTAAAAAATCTGAATTTTGCAAACAATGCCCAAGTGTGCCCTCCAGGTAGTTCCTAATTATTTTCCTTTACTTTAATTTATAAGCTCTCAACTGTCTGCATTTTCTTATGGAACAGTGTCTTTGTGGATGACCCTACACCAAAGAAGTGAATACTAATATGTCATTAAGGCATGAGACAAATAAAGTTATATTTGGTGTCAGTGCAATGTACAAAATCTTGGGACAAATACACTACTAGACACCTCTAATTAAGCTTAATATTTAAGGGAGAGTTGCAAGTACCACCAGATCCAGACTGGGATTCAGCCACTAAATTTGCATTTTACAGAGCCCCTCTGGCAATTACCAGAATCCACAGATTGCCAATCTGGGCCTGAGTAATGTAATGTCAAATACTTGTCCTTAAGACAATGTTTATTCCTTTTAAATAGGGTAGATATTGACTGTAAAGAATATCACCCATTTCCCATGTGTTTGTTTACCTTGTGTTTCCTCAAATCTTTTCCATTTAATAACTGATATATACTCTCCATGCTCTACATTTCCAGTTCAACCAGGACAGTTCAGTTGAGCCGCAACAGTCCAGTTCTGAGAGACCTTGCCAGGGTTTCAGATCAATGTCCACTTTTTATCTGAACACTTGATAGAATGACAGCAAACCTTTCTGCTGTGAGATACTTCTGGTGCATTCAAGAACCCTTCCTTAAATCTATATATATATATATATATATATATATAAATATGAGCAACCAAACTTCTCACCTGCTAAGCCCCAGCCCATAGATTCAAGCTGAGAATCTTTGAAGCCAGAGCTGGGATTTTGAGCTGAGGAGGAGAATAAAACTCTCTCTCACACACACACATATAATATCATATAAACAGCCGTCTCAGCTCTACATAATGGTACAAAGATGTTTGCAGCTGTCACATAGCGGATTCACTCATATAATGGTGATGAGAAATGAACGGGAAAAAAGGAAGCCGGGTCTTTGAGGAAAAACCAACAAAAAACAATCCAATGTCTTTTCATACCACTTTCTGGGACTGATCAGGGCAGGATTGGGCTGGCAGGAAAATTGGGCCCGTCCATAGGGAAAGTGCAGTTGGGCAGGTGGCATGTGGAGGATTCATGATGGGGCTAAGGGACTCTGAGTTGCCAGCCCAGACACTCCAGTCTGACACTGCTCAGACACAAGGGCAAAAAGCACCAAGGGGTGTAAATTCCCACCCCTCAGTATTCATTCAGTAGCCATTTTCACCGAGGCCTATCGGCTGCAAGGTGCGGTTCACTCGGCTAGTGGGTCATTTGCACCCTGTGTCCAGAGGTGCACCCTAACTTGCACGTCTGAATAACACACAAGTTAAAGGCTTTAGGGATCAGAATGCCTCCCCCTGCCCACCCCTCATAAATACAGCTCTAGGACCATAGCCCGCTGGTTATAGTATAAAAAACATGGCACTCATCTCCTGTTTTTGCTCTTTGCACCCTGACAGAGGTAGAACAGAAGTGCTAAATAATACTTAAAAAATATTGTGCAGGGCCTCTGATTGCAACACCTTGTGTCTCTCTTTCTTCTTTAAGGGTAATGGCCGACTGGGAGATAATGGAAATCACTGGAGTAAAACCTACATGCCACAAAGGCAACCTCACAAGACTGAAAAACAAAGGGATGCGTAGGTTTTGTCACAGCCAATTTCAGTTATTGCCGGCGGAGAAGCATTTTCGGGAGATTTGTCGCCCACTTTAGCACCAATTTATTCCAAGTGACAAAATGTTCCCATCGGCCAATACCCCTAAGGTGGCCATAGATTTCCAGGAAAGATTGTTCGTGTCAATACACACGTGTAGAGCTGAATGGTCAGATGTACAAGGAGAAACAATACAATTCTACCTGTATCTGACCATTAAGCACTAACAATGGGCGAAGTTCACGTGTCTTCAAAGGCGCCCAGTATTGATATCCAATATCGATCAGTTTGTCTCCCACCATACACTCACTGAATATCGTAAAAAGAAAATGTATTTCATACAATATTATCGGTGCGTCTATGGCCACCTTAAACCTGTAAGTTCCAAAGAGCAGGGTCCTCTTTACCGATTGTATATGAAAATAATCTGTATGTTTCGTGTATTTACTTCTATTCTAACACTGCGAAATAGGTTGATCCTTTAAAACATCATGTTAATATTAAATCTACGCTTCAAAAATAAAGTTTTTTTTTTTAGATGTCACTTGTTGATGAAGATCCCCTTTAAATAAAAGTCCAGACCATGAGGGATAGTCCCGGCTTTCCCTTCCCACCGCTTCTCAGATGTCGGCTGAAGAGCCCACAGACACCTTCTCGGCACTTGAACGAAGTGGCCAATTACATTGGTGAATGTTCCTCCTAATTTCCCCTTTGGAGTTTTATTAGATGGTGACACCGGCTGAAAAGTTTCTTCTCCTCTCATCAGTTCATTGTCCTTCCTAAATGAGTGGGACTTGTATATATAACATCTTTCTGTTTCTCCATCTCTTTTTCATTTCTTTCTCCCAACCGTGCTCCTCTGTCTCTTTCCCCTGCTTTTTCCCCTCTCCCCCCCACTCGTCTATTCTGCTGGCAGTGGGACTAGAGATAGGAGTGGCTTAGCTCCTGTATAAAGTCCACATCTTTCAGCCCAGCGCAGTAAATCCTCAGTCCCCCTGGTTCTTGCTATGGAGAGCAGCAAAGCCAACACTGGTACATTGAGCCTTGAGTGTGTCATTGGGTTTTAACGTTGCCTATAAACCTGCAGACTCTGCACCCACTCATTCATCTCCAGCCCAGCAAGTCACCTAAACATCATGTCTGGATATTGCCACCCTGCCCTTCTGTTACTTGCCTTGGCAACCTTTGGCATAGCAGAAGATGCTGCCATCCAGTGCCCCCCCTGCTCTCAAGAAAAGCTCATCCGCTGCTCGGACCCTGTTGGGTGCCAAGAACTGGTGAAAGAGCCAGGTTGTGGGTGCTGTGCTACCTGTGCTCTCTCAAAAGGAGCTCCCTGTGGGGTGTACTCTGCCCGCTGTGGCTCTGGACTCCGCTGTTACCCCCCCAGGGGGAGCGAAAAGCCACTGCACACCCTCATGCACGGGCAGGGTCTCTGCACTGAGATTGGGGAGATTGATTCCATCCTGGAAAGTTTTCCGACACCAGGTATTAACAAGATACATACAACTCTAACTGGTTACCCCTAAAATATTCAATTACACTGCTCCCATCATTATTCGTATTGTATTTGTAGTGTATTTCTGTTATATATCTCTGTCCGTTACCTCTCTCTTGTTTCACTGTATCACGTGTGTCTGTCTGTAAGAATCGTTGCAGAATTACAGCGTGGTGTTAGTATGAGACAGGGTTAATCCTTAAAAATATCCTTTAAACACTGGCCTACTATACTTAATCCTTTGTAACATACTTTTGTCTGTATTAAAACTAATTAAATAGTTTAATGTATAGTCAGTTCTATACCAACCATGGGAAGCTGCCATATTGCTTGTCTGAACCAAGGAATTTAGCAAAATGTATTTATATGCTACTAGGGGTGCTATTATAAAGAATACACCAAAGAAAGAATATTTTGTGCCTACAGTTAGCTGGAACCTTTAAGTTTACTTTAATTTTCCTCTAAGGGAATATGCTGTGTAGTTTATTGATGTTCAATGCAAGGTAGACCCTGTGTATAAATAGGGTATATTTTTCCTTTTACTGCAAGCATTTCATCAACAGGAAATGTCTACACAATATGTCATTTTAATCACCTACATCCCCCACTGAATGGGACTTTTTTAATTAACACATAATTACGACTGGGTTTGCAATTTAAATGAAGCCTTTGCCTTTCTCCATGCAATCAGTCTCATGCAGTGGTTTGTAGAGAATTGGAATGTATAAGGGGAGAGGTGACTCTGTACATAGGACGATGTTATGGGGTGACTGTATTCAGAACTCTCACCCACGTGCCATGGACATCAGTAGCCCACCCTGCTGATGTTTGTGTGACAATCCATTCTATCAGTAGTCTATTAAATGTAAATGTTTTAGTGCGATACTCATGCCTTTGAAACTGTAGCTTTGCCCAAATGATTGTTTTTGGAACTAAAAGTTCTGCCTTTTACCCCATCAGAGAAGCACAACAATGAGCCTCCTGTTCTTGGTTCTGAAACAGTTGTTTCGTTTGGCAAAAAAAAAAAAAAAATTGTTTGTGGACTGGAAGTGCTATGTCATGTCTGGTGCTGGGCCCTGATCGGAACCTGGGGCCAATAAACAATCACCAGGCACACAAAAAAGGCAACATTTGGTCATTTTTAAAAAATCTTGCCAAATGATTTTACTAATTTCTATTTAAGATGTCAAGTTGAAACAGATGTCCGAGGTTACACGGAGTTCCCAAAGCTGGAAGTCTGTGAGCCTCCATGTCTAGCAGGTCTGCTGGAGGCAACCATATGCTTCTCAATAGATACAATGATGAGGAACATCTCAACAGCTTAAGTAGGCCAGGCCCAGCTGAGCTACCCTCTTTCTATTAGATGGACATGTTGAGCTGGGCCTCCTTTGGCTGAAGATTGGTTGCTGAGATAGCCCTTGAGGAAACCTATACTTCATATGACACCCAGTTGTGCATGGGGTAATGCTGAGCATACATGAACAGAACTGGTCGGATTGTTTGGCTGATTTCAACCATACACAATTGGCTTGGCTTGGGCTCTATCCACTTACTAATAGGTAGTGCTTGGCTAATGGTCATTTCTGCAATCCTGTAGAGCAGTGATCCCCAGCCAGTGGCTCAGGAGCAACATGTTGCCTACAAACCCTTCGAATGTTGCTCCCAGTAGCTTCAAAGCAGGTGCTTATTTTTGAATTCCAGGCTTGGAGGCAAGTTTTGGTTGCATAAAAACCAGTTGTACTGTCAAACAGAGCCTCAAAGTGGTTGACAATCTACATAGGGGCTACCAAATGGCCAATCACAGCCCTCTTTGGTACCCTCTAGGAACATGTTTCATGCTTGTAAACTCTATTTACATTTGAATGTGGCTCATGGGTGAAAAAGGTTGGGGGCCTCTACTGTAGGGGAAAATAATGAGTGGTTTGCCAAGGGGCAACATTAAGGGATTTCTGTGGGCTGCTGTGCTGTAGCCAATCATAGGACATCATTGCCTTGCTGGTCTAGAGCCTGCAAGGTGGATATAGCAACTTACCTTCCAAAGACTGGGAAAGAACTGGGTTTATCAGAAGGTGTATCAGATAAAATGTTCTTATCTCTCACCACTTGAACACATCTGGAGGCAGGGACGTTACTACAGTGGAAGGGGCCCAGGAGCTATAGGGGTCCCATGAGGCCTTCATTAATATACAATTTCAATAAATATTGGCAAAACAGGTCAACCTCTAAACATATTGGGAGCCCAAAGAATAATTTGCGGTGGGGCCCAATAATTTCTAGTTATGACACTGTCTGGAGGGGATCATAGAGAATAGACAAAGCCCTTGCAGATAATGCCATGGCTAGGATCCATTAAAGAACCCCAACACTGCAACCTGACTTTGGCCAATAAAAATGAGACGTGCATGCTATCTTTTCTGATTCAAAGGCAGCTTTACAATGACAGTAAAACATTTATTGACCAATCCACTTGCAGAGCTAAAAAAACCAAACAGGCTTGAAAGGTCTGGAGAAAAATCCCATCTGGGTGAGACAAATGCATTACATGCTCTTGTACAGTATCTGATTCCGTGTGAAAATGCTCAATGGAAAATGTCAAATTTTATGGCCAAGTGTTTTATTATAAGAGCCATGTGTCTACCTAATGGGTGGGATCAAAGTCCGATCTCCTTTCGTGTGGTCTGCCTGCCTAAAAGTGTCAAGATGTGGCCAACAGTCAGCCCATTTCAGCTAGATAATTTATGGGGGAAATTTTACTTTAAGGGGTAACTATTTGTAAATGTTTTTGTGATGTGACATGTCTTCTAACTCTCCAGTGACTCCAGGTGGAGTTGGTTTAAACCTGAACAGCAGTGATTCCATCTGATATCTGGATATCAGGCACATATTGATCAGGAAGGTTGGGAAATGCTATTGCGCCACTCTGTATGGGAATCTCATTGTTGACTCTGGAGCAAAAAATTCATTAAGACATTATTCAAAAATTCACTCATTTGGGGACCTTGTATAACCTTCCTGCCAAGGGATGACAAGTGCACAATAAGATTACTTTTCTGCTGGGGTGAGAGCAGTCAGACAGTTGGAGGAAGGTGGAAGAAACACTAGACAGAATGACAGACAGGGAGAATTAAAACGCAGGCTGGAGAGAGAAGCAGACAGGGGCATAGAAGGAATGGCTAATAAATTCTTTTTTAATGGCGTATCATTTTAATGAGTATCACACAGGAGCCACCATGATTCTGCAGGCTCTCAAATCTATATATACAAAGTAAGGATACATGTGCCCAAATATTTCCCCTTCGTCTTTTTAACCTGTACACGTGAATAGCTGCCCATTGCACTTGGTTATTGGAAAGCATTGTTCCCAGGGAAGGAATTTAAGGTCGTTCTCTTCCCTTCCTGTTTGGCAGATGAGCTGTCTGCTGCTAAAACTATTTGTATTTATATGATTAACCTTTACTCTGTGAGCAACATTAGCCTAAATATCTGTCCCTTACAGATCCAGCCTGAACAGTAATTAGGAGACTGGTGCTGATTGGGGAGATGGCATAACTATGGTGCCAAGTCATTGCTCCCGGTTCCTAAAATGTCTATCCTGGGAAATGGTTTCTTTTACATGTAATGAGCAATGACTTTGCACCCGATTTAATCCACCGCATCTTTTATAAATAGATATTGTTGTGTGTGTAACTCTAGCAAGAAGTGGCGTGTGCCAGGACAACAGTTTCCTCCAGCCTGCTGAAAGACATCAGCACACGGTGGGATCTATTTACCCTAGCAGGAAAGGAGAAGCGCCAGCAAAATACCTTCCCCCAGCGTGCTAGACATCACTCTACAGCCATTATCCCTCTCTATTTCTGGAAACTTCACTTCCACTTCTTTTTCTATATAATTGTGTCAGTCTTCTTGGTAATCCAAGGGACGTAAAGTGATACTGACATCTGATGAGCAAGTCATTCCCAGAGCCAGATATTCAAACTATACAGTCAATTAATGGTTTAACTTGCTGGTGCAAAATAAATAAATGGTGATTATGATAATGCTACTTTTTTATCCAGCAGTAGGCTGTTTTTTTTTTTGGTGGCATTTTATCAATTTTCTCTTAAAGAAAGTTGTCCAACCCAAGGCATCTGACCCTGGGGATAAAATCAGGGCCATTCTTATTATATAGGTACCTGAGGGATGGGCTTCATTGGGTTGGCCTATATGGAAGAAATTGCTTAAATAAAGTCCCCCCAGCCAACCAGATGACTAAATTCTGGGGTGGACCTGAGGGGTATAGGTGCAATCACAATTAGTTCATGCACAGACTGTAGGGAAGAGGTGGGTTGAGGTCCAACAGCAGCATTAAAACCAGCTCCGAGTTCTGCAAAACCATGCAAAACTGCATTTACCTTACCTATGTTATGTATTACTTATATGCTACAGATGCATAGCGTGCCGGGAGCCTCCTCGTGCAAGAAAATGTTAGCCATTTTATATATTTCATGGCCAAAGGGAAAACATTCTTTTTGAAGAACTTGGAATTGTAAAGGACACATTTGCCTTTTCCATGTTCATTTAATACGAGGAGTGGAATGTTTATAGAGAACTCATTGGCTTTATTTCTGTGACGAGATAAAAGGCTCTGACATTCAGGGAATGGAAACAAGAGGTGCTGTGAAATGTTCACTAGAGAATAGACACTGTCTCCCTTAACCTTTAGAGCCCTTTAAAATCAACACGGAAGTTTGTGGATTTTATTGCCACAGCCTTAGCAGTGGATTTAAATGCAGAGGGGTTCAAGAAAAGCAATTCCAAGCTGATGTGGCCCCACCGTGTGAGAGTTGCTCTGGATATTTCCTGCTCTGGCACAAACTTCTGAGCTCTACTGCTGTTATTTATATATTACTTGTACAGTTATGGGATCCATTATCTGGAAACTCGTTATCCAGAGAGCTCCAGGAAGGCTGTCTCCCATAGACTCCATTAATTATTAAATATTATTTCCTTTTTATCTGTTATAATAAAACAGTACTTTGTACTTAATCCCAACTGAGATAGAATTAATTCTTATTGGAGGCAAAACCAGCCTATTGGGTTTATTTAAAGGGATACTGTCATGTGAAAAAAACATTTTTTTCAAAATGAATCAGTTAATAGCGTTGTTCCAGCAGAATTCTGCGCTGAAATCCATTTCTCAAAAGAGCAAACTGATTTTTTTATATTTAATTTTGAAATCTGACATGGGGCTAGACATTTTGTCAATTTCCCAGCTGCCCCTGGTCATGTGACTTGTGTCTGCACTTTAGGAGAGAAATGCTTTCTGGCAGGCTGCTGTTTTTCCTTCTCAATGTAACTGAATGTGTCTCAGTGGGACATGGGTTTTTACTATTGAGTGTTGTTCTTAGATCTACCAGGCAGCTGTTATCTTGTGTTAGGGAGCTGCTATCTGGTTACCTTCCCATTGTTCTGTTGTTTGGCTGCTGGGGGGGAAAAGGGAGGGGGGTGATATCAGTCCAACTTGCAGTACAGCAGTAAAGAGTGACTGAAGTTTATCAGAGCACAAGTAACATGACTTGGGAAATTGACAATATGTCTAGTCCCATGTCAGATAATATAAAAAAAATCTGTTTGCTCTCTTGAGAAATGGATTTTAGTGCAGAATTCTGCTGGAGCAGCACTATTAACTGATTCATTTTGAAAAAAATAGTATCCCTTTAATGTTTCCATGATTTTCTAGTAGACTTAAGGTATGAAGAGCCACATTATGGAAAGGTCAGTTATCCAGAAAACCCCAGGTCCCGAGCATTTTTGATAACAGGTCCCATACATGTACCACACAGGTGAGCATCACCTTTGCATACATAGGGGTTCAACAATGAACATGATCTGATAAAATCAAATACATGAATGTCAAAGTTGGATTCAGTCTCCTGTCCCGAAAGAGAGAAATATGGCAACAGAAGAGATAAGTTCAAGGCGATAGGTTGTATGTGTATTGCACCCAAGGGATATTACTGACACTTTCTTTTAGAATGTGAATACTGGTAATGTCAAAATACTTGTAATTGCTTATGACTTTTTTTGTATTTAATAGGATTTTTTTGAACGAGGCAGCTAGAGTCTTTCAGGGATAACTTCACTGCCATTAAGCATAATAGGAAGAAAGAGGGGCAGATTTTGGGCAACACATTTCCAAGTTTAAAAAACAAATTGGTGTCATCCATGAATGTGACCCCACATACTGTAAGAAGGGTTTGAAATGGCATTAATGGAGGTCCCTGACTAATGCAGGGTGGCCTATGGTTCCAGAAGAAAGGGAACAAATAAAGATAATTATTTTGCGGACTACATGAACAATGTGCTGTTGGATTTTGTTCCAAGACAGGACATACTGTAATGAGATGAATGTGCTATAAAGCCTGTGCCTTGCTCACACCACAGCAGGAAGGAAGCGATAGAAAAGGCACATGTGAGAATGTGTAAAACTGTCAAGTGCATAATTGCACAGAAAGGGCTGAGAGTGACAGGAGGAAGCATCGAGATGGTGCGGGTGAGATTAGATTCTTTATCAGCTGTGTTGTCTCATTTATTCTTCCTTAAAGTGGAGAATGTGCAAGATAAACTGCAAAATATCTATTCCATTATTTAAAGGACTGAATATTTGTATGAAAAATAAGAGGGGCGAGGATATACTTTTGTCCAGTGCTGAAGAGCAATTAGTTTCATTGTGTGATATTATTGAATGCCATATGCCCTTATGGATGATTATATATATATGGACAAATAAAATATATACGTTAGGAGAGATACATTCACCCAAATAAAATGTATCCTGGACTTGGGTGTCATTGGGACATTTCTTTTTGTGAGACCTGCCTGTAACCCCGCGCTCAGCTTTAAATTAAACTTTAACCAGACGCACAAACAGTGACAGTGTCAATGCCCAGCAATACTGAGAACTTTAGCTGTAATCTTGCGGCCATCCACGTCCCCCCATCTTCAGCCACTCCCCTAGTTGCAATTTTAGGCCAAATGCCCAACGGATATTTAGGCGTCTCCCTTGTTATTAGTTTATTTCTTTCTGAGTATATCATTCTTCCCACTCACTCTTTGTCTCACCTTCATCAATACAAAAAGGCAGAAGATCACTTCTCCTCTTATCCCTTCCTTATTTGTCCTTTATTTGTGTCTGCTATTTCCTTTTCTTCTGCATGTCCTTCAATAATCTTGAATGGACCAAACAGGCTACATTAAGCATCTGGTTAAACACTTTTGTGGATTCCTCTCCCTAAAGTGATTCTACTGGAAACAAATTTGTTTTATGAAAGGGTTGGGTGCTGTTTCAGGAAGTGAGAAAAGAGACAATTCTACAATGTTAATCCAAGAAGTAGTCTGTTATTGGCCATAATGGAGTCCAGAAGGTTTTTTAGATTGTGAGGCCAATTGGAGGCAGCTACAATTTTGCACTTACAACTAGAACAAATGGATATTAGGAAGGATTAATTAGAGCAAAAAGGTTAAACACTATGGAGTGTAGATATTTTTTAACCTTAGCTACTATGTAAGTGTCATGCCAATGAATGGACAGGTCAGGTGCTGTGTACCAGATGCTTCAGTATCCTCTGCTAAGCTATGATGCTTATTGGTTGAGAGTTATTGACCTAGCAAAAAAAGAAGGCTGAGCCAATAGGAGTTTGGCCTAAAGTTTGGAGTATTGCTTCTGAGTTGGTTGCACTTGAGATTCAGCAAGAGAAACATCTTGCAAAAAAGAAAGGCAGTTCCTAAAAGAACATTTAAAGGTTAGAACAGTGATCCCCCAACCATTGGCTCACAAGTAACATGTTGCTCATCAAGCCCCCTGGCTGTTGTTCTCAGTGGCCTCAAAGCAGGTACTTATTTTTGAATTCCTGGCTTGGAGGCAAGTTGCATAAAAAACAAGGTTTACTGCCAAAAATAGTCTCCTTTGGGCTGCCAGTACACATGGGGCTACCAGATAGCAATTATAACCCTTATTTAGAACCCCCCTCAGGAACTTTTTGATGCTTCTGTTTCTCCTCAACTCTTTTTACATTTGAATGTGGCTCACGTGTAAAAAAGGTTGGGGACTCTTGAGTTAAAGTGAATGTGTTGGATACTGATACTGCCAAACAAAGAGCTTTATGTAAACAAGACATTTCTGGTTGAGCCATTAAACCATGAGTTAATAACCCACGAGAAGCACAATCAAAACATTAACAACCCATCATGTGACAATGAATATAACATTACTACTACTAGATATTGATGATGATGGATACCAATAGAGAGGAAGCACCTAAAGCAAAGAGAATCAAAGCTACTCATCCATTGCCTATAAATATTGAATACTGAGAAGAAGAATGCAGTGCAACCTACACAGACAACTAATATTATAGCTCAGAGTGTTTAACATACACTTAAGCAAAGAGGTTCATCTGACCTTGTTTTGTTGACTCTCCAGATAGGACACGACTCTGTATTGTTTGTGCCAGGGAGCAAAAATCAGGCCTCTGTGGGGACAGCAGACAATCGGAATAGATAAACCACATGGGAATAATTTCCTTACTCATGGCTTTTGCTTATGATTAGCTGTATTACAGACTCTGCAGATTTCCCCATTTTTATTTCCGTCTGTACAATTTAAATGACTGGGCGGGAAAGCTTTATATTTTTATGGTTTCCAGATATTATTTTATCCCATGACAGAGGGAGCCAGAGTAAAGTATGTCTGGGAGCAGTGCTGCGGGAGAGATATATTCTAGGAGATGACAAGTGGTATTATGTAGGTTTAGTTTTATTGAGAGCACGTAGGAGAAGGTGGAGGGATCACGGTGGGTGATCTGCTGGAACTAGACAATAATTATACAGTGAAGGTGGGAGATTGGAAATTAGTTTGTGGGAACTGGAGGCAAAGAGGAAATCCAAACTCATCAACATGTAAAGAATTAGAATGGCTAGACTTTGTTTCAGTGTAGAAAAGCCACATCTATATCTAATTAAAGAGACATCATCACTGGAGAATTTTTCCTGTTGTTTTTGAAGATACATTCCTTGATTTGTACTTAAGCTGGTTTTATGATATCAGGACCAAAGCATAGGGGGCTATTTGCATATAGCCTACACATTCCCCTGGTGCAAGGTAAAAACCTATTCTTGTAGTTTTTCATATGCAGATTTTATATAACTGATGGTAACTGTAATACTGCTTTCATCTGGCAGCAGTGCACAGGTGTGAGATTTCCATAATCCCAAATGATACCCTTGGAAATGTAGAATCTATATAACCTGGCACTCTATAGAGCAAGGGTCCTTCACTTGCATGTAAAGAATAGAGAACAATAACTATTTATTGACTTAACTTGAAATCATTGCTAGTATTAGTGTAATAAAGGTCTATTTTGGCTTTTTCTCCTGGCCTTGATCTTTAATGAGCTTGGATATATCTCTGCAGAGCCCTCCAGAACACCACCCCTTTCCTATAAATATTATAGAATATTAGTTTTCCTTCCTGTTTTAAAAACTGTAAAGGCTTGGTCATCTGCTCGTGGGACTCAGAAAGTCTATTCCTCCAGCTCTGCATCCCAGAGAGGGTAAGGGAATGTTATGATAGGCAATTGCAGGGCACATCTCAGTGTTTTACAGAGCTTTTATGGGACAGTGACTTGTAATGGAGCTATAGGAAGTCTACATATGTTAGAGAAGTAGGATAGTTTGTGCAATAGTTGTGATGGATATATAGAGCAAAAGGGGAGTAGCAGGGGTGGGTAAGTAATAGGAAGAATTAGAGGGAACAAAAAAGTATGACTATTTGAAGAGTTATTTAGATTTAGGAAGGATAAAATGAGTTATAATGGGTGTTTCATGGAATTAAAGGATTTTTACCAAGAAATAGTCTGAATGACATAACAGCAGGAGAAAATTGAAGGAAATTGAATGGCATGGTAGACATTACAGGTTGTGGGTTATATGCAGTAATATGAAACGGTACAGGGTGAGGTTATAATAAGCATAAGGAACAGTAAAATGCATAATAGGGAGGGAGAGGACCAATAAGAAATTAAATGATGCAGAAAGAAAGGATCCAATATGCAGAAATAGGAAGCATTACTGATTTGTCAAATTCAATTCCATCTGGTAAATTGCTGATGAGAAGAAATTCTGTATAAATCTCCCTGACACCCTATAACAGTTCTATAAAAGCAGACATGGTTAGCTACATGAGAGAGGAGGAGGAGGAGGAGGAAGGATATGGTCTTTGGCTCACTCGGCAGCTGGAGATCGAGGAGCAGTGAGAGTTGGAGCCGGTCCACACATTCCTCGAGTTTAAAGCAATAAAGCTTCAGCAGGGAGTAATATGCAAGGATTTCCTGGATATCAGAAGGAAACGCTTAAGGCCCGGCATACATCACCTTGCAAAGAAGGAGAGGGGGTCGAATGGGAAGGAAGAGTGGGGACGGAAAGGTAAAGGAGAGTGGGGAGAGCAGAAAGTGTGGTCAGAAAACTTTATTAAAAAGTAGGGGAGGTGGGGGAAGAAAAGGTCTATATGAGATGGAATAGAAGGGATAAAATATGAGAAGAAATAGATTTTGAAGGCACTATAGAAAAACGTTTAGCACAAGACCATGTATTGACTAAATATGACTGGAAATAAAGGGCGGGGGCGACAAGAGAAAGGGGAAGATGATGTAGAAAAAGATCAGATCATTGGGAATGTTAGTGTTCTGGTCCCTTGTTACTGCTAGTTATACCACTGGAGATGTATGCAAAGGATAAGAAAGCTGGAGAAACAAAGAACTCGAGAAGGCCAGAGAAAAGCTGCAATTAGAGTAGAAAGTGAGAAGGCCAGGGATTGGTAATATAAGGCTGAAGAATTAATAGGGGGAGATATTTTCATAGAAACTGGGAGCCTGAAAGAAGAGAGACCGACAGGGGGGGGAGGTCGGAGAGAGAGGCGATTCGAAGACGTAAGCTGTGGGATAAAGATCTTGCCAAAAATATGCAAGAATGCTGTACTGTTTTGCAGTGCATGTTGGCATAAAAGGAGTTAAGTCTATTTAAGTCCAAATTCCAAGTCCAAAAGTCACTTTGTTACAGACATATTAGCAATAAAAGGCAAAGAACAATGGGGTCACTCAGACTGAAAAAATAGCAGATCTGCGTCTCATTGAATTTCATTGTCTGATGACAAAGACACAAAGATTTCATTGCTGCCTTAGTTATCCAATGGATGGCAGCACTAGGAGCCCTTCCTGGCTTGATTGTATCCACAGACCTCCAGCCCCCAACAGGTTAAAAATGTGTACATCTTCTGTTGTTGCCCTTTAAGGATGGGCATCACTTGTCAACCTGGCTGAGCTCCAACCTCGCTCTCAGAGATTACCATCTTGCATGAAAGTCACGCCAGTTCTGTTCAGCTCAAGAAATTCTTGGACCAGACATCACCTTCTGGAGAACCCGTCAGACTTTCCATAAGGTCATGAGGAAGCTGGAGATGAGGAACAACAGAAAGTAGAATTGTTTGGAGACAGCGCAGCTGAAGGAAGAAATAGGAGCCAGAGGTGACCTTGTTAACACCTTAGACCCAATGCTGGAGTTTTCTTTGGAACTTTGAGGATATAACACCAGCACTAGCTCCAAAACCAGCAGCATAATATCTATACAACATATAGACCATGTGCAATTGGATCACCTTGTAGGGGACAATATACTATGCCATCACATAACTTGTGTAACAGGGATCAAATTTTACATATTCTTATTAGGACCTTGGAAGGGTAGAAACACACCGTGTGTCCTGCAGGTTTTCCATAGGTTTTCCAGTGTTACCTTGTAGACTAAACATCATAAAGGCAGGTCCCTAGTTTTTATCAGCTGGAATGAATTGCTAAACCCATTTCCTTGGCCTTGCACTCCCTGTATCAACGGTCCAGGATGTGGATCTGGGTCTCTTTTACATGAGTAACACTAATAATATCTGTCCATATCCCCTTATGCTTAAAGTCAGACAGGAACCAACATTTCCATCCCTATCATCCCCTCATAATAGGCCCTGGCACTTCAAGTACACAGAGGCCCAACCAGTCCCTTACCAGCCCTCTCCAC
This sequence comes from Xenopus laevis, assembly GCF_017654675.1. Classification (NCBI taxonomy): domain Eukaryota; kingdom Metazoa; phylum Chordata; class Amphibia; order Anura; family Pipidae; genus Xenopus; species Xenopus laevis. The sequence continues at coordinate 1,527,534 of NC_054387.1, read as the reverse complement.
AGTGTATGTCTATGGCATCTCAGAACAGCCCCTTTTGCATTTGCCAGAACTCATGGATTGCCAGTCCGGGGCCGCCCCACCCCAACACAAGATTAAAGGATTTTAGGTTAGTAGACATATATTTATGGTTTTGTAGCAGCTGAACTAAAGGTAAAACACTAGGGTGCCAGTGCCAGCCCATGAGGTGCAAATCTTATGTCTTAGCTACCTTCTATATGTCCAACTGCTCTGCATTGAACTGACTCCATAGTCCAGAGCTCCCCTCTGTCACTGCATAGTTGTCAACAATCCAAAAAATGTTACTAGGAATTTGTTTTCCCAAAATATCTAATGGTATACTTGTCATAGAGAAGTGCAAGGAAATTTAGTATACATCTGTCATGTCGTTCTTATTAAAAAATGACATGTACAAAGCCGGTACAAAGATGAACTGAGCTGGCACTCTTATCACATAGCAGTGTTTTATTGGTTGAAATCTTCTATATAGAAGGGGCATTATCATAAGCATGGATATACTCATGGCACTAAAATGCAAGTTCCAGTTAGGAAATACAAGGCACTGTATAGTTCTTGTGTTCCATTAATAGGAATTACATTTAAGCCCATTTCAGCTCTTCTGTTTATAAATGTTTGGTGAACATCTAAATGATGGAAATAGATCTTCTTCTTGGCAGCCTGTGGCTTATAAACAGCAGACATGCCTGGTTCTAGGAATCAGGGCCAAACATATGCCAGCAGAGATAATTTGACCCATTGGTGTGCTCTACCTTTGAAAATTAAGTCTATAACCATGCCAATGAGCTTTAATTTCATGCTCCAAACACAGCCTTCTATAATATACACAGTATGTTTGAGATATACACTGTATATACTGTATACCATTTATTGAGTTTCCCTTCAAAATGCAGGGTTAAACTACAAAAGCCAAGAGGATTTAATCACTGCAAACCTTCTAACCAGATGTGGCCAACTTTCACAAAATCGGATAAAATAACAATAAAGGCACCGCGCAGTCTCTTCATTCGTCTTAAAACTGGAACCCTCGGGCGCACTGCACAAATGAAGACGCAATGGAAACAATACGAGCTTTTTTGATTAACTTGGTTTTGTTTATATTTCATGATACAAGGTTTTCCAATGCAAGTGTTCCAAGCAAACAGGATCACACATGGGAATGGGATGGAGTTCTCAAACAGGCTGGCAGCCAGTCACAAAGATCTCATGGGCTAAATGATAACAAATGCTACATTTTGAGTGGCACAGGGAGTAACAGAGAATCAATTGCATATCCTTCTGCACAAGCCAAGTAACCAAAAGCAAACATAAAAAATGAGAAATTTCATGGTTTCATTATTATTTTCTGTGAACCTTTATGCACAAAAAGGTTTCTCCAATGAAAAGGCTTCTGTTAGAAGCCTCTCCAAACATTTCACTCAGGCATGGGACAGTTGTCCTTATAATGTTTGGTCTTCTGGACACCATCAGAAAATGGATTGGGATAATGAGCCATGATTGCCAAACAAATTCCGTCTTTTTGGGTGGAGAAAAATCATCACCAATATATTAAAAACAACTTGCCTAATTTTTGTGTAACAAGACCTCACAAAGAGTGCATTCCTCTAAATCTCTAAAGAAGGGAACCTTAACATTCCTAGCCTTGTTTTACAGATACAAAGCCGTGCCAAGGAAATCGTTCTATGGTAGACTTTGCTATGTGCTTTTGGCTATTATAAAGGCTTCTTTGGCCCTCTAAGAGTGCATTTAGCACATTGTAGCACCCTCCTCTTTCAGTATACGCCCATGCTGTGTCTCCTATTCATTTGTTTTGTGAGAATTTGGTTTTGGTTTTGGCCACAATGGAAGTGGATCACCCTACAATATTTTACACAAGCTGTTTGTGGTTTGTATTCTCTTTCTTTTCATTTTCTTCAAAAGCTCTCTCTTTTTTTATGTGAGAAATTACACAGAAATGTTGGCATAAAATGCTCTCTGTCTTTTGCTGTGGCCATGAGTATACTATCCCCTGGCTCTAGTAGATGTCTTATATTTTTTATGGGTTGCTTACTATTGGAATTGCCAGACACAGCTCATTCTTGTAGGCATTCAGTGTTTTTAGAACGTGCCAAATTGAGCTGAGATTACTGCATGAGGCCTGCAGTGTCTTAGTGTCTGCCTACATAATGAGTTCCATTGCTACATGTTCTTCACCAGTTTATTGCTTAGTCAGCGCCCACCTTGGGGCAGTCTACAAAATGCAATGTAAAGTATTCAGCCAGTCATATAATCCTAGATGTTGGCACAACATGACTGCTTTGTAGTTTTATTAAAACAATGACCTGTTCTTTCCAATGATTTAAAGTAAGATTCTCCAAGCTATTTGCTTTGTATAACTGTGCCCCAGTAACAAACCATAGAGTAAGAAAGAGCCACCACACTGTATGCAAGAATGGAAACACCATGGCAGTTTCTTGGTGGACCAATATGTGTGCCAAGTCTAAAAGGCACAGGGCATGCATGAACAAGGACAATCATGCTACGGGAAATCACTTGCATTTCAGCACCCATAAACCACAACTAGTTCTTTTTTAAACTTTGGGTTTTTGCCAGTCCTCCTCTGGGAGTGCATGTGAATTATCTTCCGCTCTAATGAAAAACAAAAAGTAAGATAGAAAAGGGTGCTCATATGCAAATAATGAATATGTGACTTTCCTTATTCATGTTCACCCTGGTGTTTATTCTGCTTGGCACACACAATGGCCCACCAGGAAGCAGCTGGAATGAAACTGGTGCTGGCAGTCTTGCATGGATATAATCACACATAGGGGTGGTGCCTTGATCCTTTGACTTCCACAAACACTTAAAGGCAGTCAACTCAAGTTTAAGCAGGGTCTCCATCTACACCTTTCAAACAAATCCAACAGTCCAGTTCACTTCATTGTGCAAAATTGTTTAGGTAGGGTAAGGTAATCTAAGTACTCTGTTAACTGACTCATGAATATTAGTTCTTCTCCTCAACCTAAACTACCCACTTCTGATATAATTTCCTTTACTTCTCCACTCTCCAGTCCTAATCTCTCCCTCGCCCCATAGATCTGATTGAGTATTCACACCTTTAGATCAAGCTTTTACATCAGACTATCCTCACTCTTTACAGCTTGCTTGTAGGTCTGGTAGGGCTTACGTGGAGTCTTTTCTCCTTGCACGTTGCAGTAGCAGCTGTTTTACCTTCATGGAGCCTAGAGGTATTTTAAGTGGCAGTTTCCTCTTCCTCCCTAGCGAAATATGAGTCCAAGAGCTTTTTCTTTGTATTTCTTAGATAAAACATTGCATACTCACTTCTGGGTACAGTTTGTTCTATGGAGACCAAGTACAGAAAGTTATACAACAGCAGACTTTCCAGAACAGATTGGTCTGGGACATTAGTCAGGTTAGTATAACATCTGAATTCCAGTGAAGAGTGTTGACTGAATTAAGTAAACCATTAGCAGTACAGCACAGAGAAGACATGACTGTGACACTTTCTGCTCCTGCACCATACATGTGCCCCTTGCATATGTGCATTGAGTTTGCTTCTTCTACCCATATTCTACCAAGTTTCATCATGCTATGTAATAGGTGCTACTTTCATTCCTGACTATTGTAGAACCATTTTGACTCACCTATAAATTGCCTTTCGTTCCACAGGTGGTGAACACCCCAATATAAGCATCCACCCATGCAGTGCACAGGACAGGATTTGCCTCCAGAAACATCAAGCCAAGAACCGGTACCAAATGCAGAGTGGAAAGCACTTTACCAAGAACACCAACAATGCACCCGTGACAGAAATCCACTTGGTGAGACCCTCTGTCCAAATCTCTCAAATTGGAACTAATGGCCCATCAATGCTTTCACCTTTCTGTATAACGGATCCCATATCTGTAGAAGCATTAAATTGCACATGTGCTATTTCTGGCAGCCTGGGAAAGTTTTTCTTTTCCACTCTTCACCTGAGCCAGACAACGTACAAAGTCTAATGTTTAAGCAAATAATTGTGTGTTTTATAGTCATTATTGTATGTTTGCCCATATGTGGGAGGCACTAAATATAGAGCTCTAATAAGGTCACTTTGCTGTCCGGTGGGATTGAAAAACACATCATTCCTGCCAAGTAATTGCATGTCAACAGTCAGAGCCTCAGGTTGCAGCTCTCATATAAACTGTTACCTATGCCATCTTACCTTATACCTGGACACAGTGCTATGGTTGCAACCTCCCAACCGCTGAAGCCACATTCCCTAGTATATCGACCCTATATATACTCCATTGGGTCTGTGTAGAGCTACAGTCTCATATCAGGCACTGGCCCAGCGGCAAAGTGTCCTGGGAACTGTTGGTGCTTCTCAGGGATGAATGATTAGCACACTGTTGATCTCTCATTACTTGGCAGGTAGGATATGTCTTTGTCATTAGGTCATGGTGTTCCTATGTAGAACACATTTCTTATCTGGAACAAGGATGTTCCACCCACAGTTTTCCAGTTCTTGTTGAACTCTACTGAAAACTGCCAGATGCTGCAGGCTTTTTCTTCTTGATGCAAATGTAACACTTCACCTTGACCTGGTTTTCTGTAGGGTTTGTGCCAGAAGGATCTACACAGAGCTGTGGAGAAACTCTCCGCGTATCAGACCAGAACCCAGGAGGATTTCCTGAGTATTCCTATACCAAATTGTGACCGCAATGGGAATTTTAACCCTAAGCAGGTAAATATGCAAGGGAGGGATGGTTGTTAGAACTTGGTGCATTATTTAGAAGTTCACCTATACAAGCACCGGTGCTTACCTCTCATGGCATGGACATTGAAGGGGCATCATAGTTGCAAAGAGTCCAATTGTCCTCTTTACACATTCACTTTCTGCTCTTTCCATTTTCCAATGTAACTTGATATCTGGTTGTTGGGGGTCACTGACCCCAGCAGCTACGAATTATTGTTAGTCTTTATGACTTATGATTTTCCTTACAGTGTCACCCGGCTCTCGATGGACAGCGTGGGAAGTGCTGGTGTGTGGATCGGAAAACAGGGATGAAGCTCCACATTCCATATGACCCTGTCCTTGATGCAGACTGTCAGTTGGCATCTGAACGGGGAAAGGAATGAAAGGGTCATTCATGCAGCTTATATGCCGCTCAATGAATCCTAATAAAGGAATCCAACTCTAACAGGACTTGTGGAACTAACCTTGACAACCATATCAAAACCAGCACCACAAATGTAACCTCATCTCTGCCATACGGACCTGCATGTACTATGGGGCTTTGTATCCATTGTGCTGCTGGCCATATGACAGTGAATGGGTTATTATACCACTTGAAGGGTTAAGGGGGTGGGTGGGATTATATTATGTTTTTTATTTAATTGCTATTGGGTTTTAAGGCATCTAAGAATGGGCTGGCCTTTAGTGGGTGGCTGATGCTTAGCACATTAAGCTTAAGGGCCAGATTCAATTCAGTGAGAAAAAGTTTTATCACATGAAAAGTCATGAACAAGATTCAATTTGAGATGCAATTCAATTCAGAAAAACTTATCTCATGGTTTATCACGTGAAAACTCTATTGAAGTCTATGGGAAAAAACTGGAACTGAATTTGGAGAAAAGTTTTTTTCTCCTTGGATTGAATCTTGTCCATGACTTTTCACGTGATAAACCAGGAGATACCTTTTTCTCACTGAATCGAATCTGGCCCTGTGACTGAAACCAGAGTGTGATCATTTTTTGTGAGTGTGTTGGGTGCTAAAATGATAGAATACACGTGGGGTGTGTTAAACGGAGGGAGAGAGGATTTATGGGAAGTGAATACAGGGGGCATTTAGAACAATTCGATTACTTGTAGGGCGGGGGAGGTTATAAGGTGTGGAACAGTATGCAGATATATAAGGTAAGCTAGTAGGAATAATGGGGAGCAATAAGGAGCATTATTAGGGTGCTTTCATAGGGATCACAAAGCTAAAATGTCACTTTTTTTGCTACAAACTATGCAAATGTGTTTATTTTACCAAGGCCTTCGATTTTTGCCGAATTCTAGTCTTTTCCTCTGTGGCTGCCATTAACAACAGACTGGTATGCAGTTTATTTGCCGGGGACCAATAAATAAAGTTAAAAAAAAGAGGGGGACAGAGGCACCCCTTCCTGTGGATCAAGATGCTTCCATCATTTAAACCTAAGCAGAGTCTTAAACCTTCAAGAACCAGTTGGACCCTGCGACGCATCGACACGTCTAGAGTTTGCGACAGGCCTAAGGCAACGTAGCGTCAGAGTGTTTCAATGTACATATCTACTATGTTTGAAATGAAATGTGAACAATAAAGACACTGTTACATTATTTCTTACCATTCGTTATGTAGTCATCCCTTGTCAGAGACAGTAATTTGCTCAGTTAAGTGCTGTGCCTATATAAATACATACATGTGCCTGTTAATATGAAACAGAGACAAAGAAGGAGATGCGAGTTTGGGGAACCTGATTAAATGTGGGAATTAGCTTCTATATATATCAATATATTACACCATCGGTGTGTGTGTATATATATATTTATATATTGGCCCTACTGTACAACAGCATTGATATAATAAGCCACCACAAACACCGCTAGCCTTGGGTGGAAGACACAGAGCCGGTATAAGAATAATGCGGGGAAAAAAAGTTAGATTTGCACTTAACCTACATGTGTATTTGAGTAAAAGAAATATTTCTCCCCCAGCCTATTAAAAAGGCAGCACATGCATCTGTTTTATTGTGTTCTAGAAGCATTTTAATATGGATCTGTGAAACAAGTTTCCTCCGACTGTTCACTTTCATTTCCCTCCATGCACCTAATTTGTTCAAGCTGGCACAAATGACTTCCATTCATGAACATCTTTATGCGTGAGCGGAACCGTGTGTGCTAGGACCTGTTTAAACACGGAAAATCAGTATTTGTCACATAGTGGTTGGAGTTAACCACTTGCAGAATAAAAGGTGCAAAGACTTATGGGAGGTGTTTAGAGCAGTCAATGCCCTAAGGCCTTAGGTTTTCTGAGTGGTTGTCAACCTGGAAGAAAGAGTGGATAATGTACCTGCAGTCCCCCCTAGACCTGGTTCTCTACCATCTAATTCACAGCTCTTCCACAGGGCCCCTTTCAGTCACTTTCACCCGAGGCCAGACCTCTGCCCTAAAATAACCTTTGCACTTATAGTTACTGTCTTTTTCTTATCGCCATTGTCACTCCTTCTACCCAACTAACCATCAACTGACCAGTAGAACCATGATCCTTACCAGACACAATCTATATAACTTAACGCATCCTCTCATCTGGATCCCCACGAAGACTAGACCCACATATTTCCCAAAATCCAAGCTAAACAATATCCTGTTCCTATGCATATCATGCCCAATTGTTCCCCTATCTTTGGAATTTCTCTTGGGGTGTATTATTTTTACAGCATTTTACCCAAACACAGCTTTGTAGGTGACTGATCCTACTGCTATCCAGTGTTGAACTGGGATGCCAGGGGCCCACCAGAAAGCCTTACACAATGGACCCACTTTCTAAACTATTATGACTATGAAGATTTTCATTCATCCAGGTCATGGTATATCTGATATAAGTAATTCAAAAAACAACTGGACTTGCTGAGTAATTATTGAAGACGTTTCACTACTCATCCGAGCAGCTTCTTCAGTTCAACTGACTGGTGGGGGAAGTTCTTGGCATATAAAACTCTTCCAATAATCCAATCACAACGGCACATTGTAACTCTTCAAAAAGGTGACATCTGAAGAAATTCACAGAGGTGTTGATTCTGTGTAGTTACTGTGATAGGTTTACCAATGTGTCATGCAATTCCTAGATACAGGTGTTACTTGTGAGAGTTGCATGAATGGATCTATGAAGTGTTCTGAAACCGCTGGGGTACAGATTTTAGAACAGCATTGTATGTAGCAGACAGGTGGTGTCGAAGGCCCCCGTCTCTGTTCAGGGATGGATTCTCCACCTTGACCTGAATCGCCTCTTTCACGCCTCTTTCAAACCAGCGTCTTCTTTATCCAAGTTTTGGACATTGCTATCTTCAAAGGAGTGTCCCTTGTCTTTTAGGTGTAGAAAGAGTCTTGCCCTGTAGAGTTCTAAACTATGATTCCTCCTCTCCTAACTTTACCTCTTTATTCTCCTAGTCTTTTATCAATACATATGATATGCTATTTTTCCATAATTAAGCTCCGTAAAGGAATAGAGAATAGGCCAAATGTTTAGAAGCAAGAGGCCCTGAAGTCTGACACTGCTGCTATCACAGTCGGATCTTTCTGATAACTCATATTTGCCTGCATGAGGTTGATTTCTCTCCAGCACTGTGCCGGTTAAGATTGTCCCTGGGCTCACTATGTGTCTGGGTGTCCCTGAGAGTCTCCTCATACACAGGCGCCAGCCCCGGATTCATTTGGGACTAGGATGGCCTTGGGCAAAGTCTGGCATCCTTTATACACTGATACTTCATATATATGCAGCTCTGAGAATGTCCGAAATGTAAATGGCATTTCTAAATCTAAGCCCTCATCCTTCCTCTCCTCTGCCCTAGGCCTCTATGTCCCTATTTCCTTTCTTTATACTTCATTAGCACATTCCTGACCTTACCCTTCCCTCACCTTTTCTTCCAGCTTTCCCTACCCTGCATTTCTACACACAGGGTTCAAATGAGACCCAGAGCATGTGCTAGCCGTGGGCTAGGATGTCCATATACTTCTGATATACAGAACTGGGTGCTACGTGATACCACTACATTCCAGAGCAATGGAAGGACTAACAATTAGATTTAAGTCCACTTTTATACACATCTGAAATGTTGAATTTTCACTATTCACATGTGGTTAATAACCAGTTGAAACAAATGTGGCAAAGAAGAAAATACTACATAATAACAACAACAACAATATTTCAACACTTGTGCTTAACTGCAGCTCTAATCATATTGGTTTTGGCAAGAGGGAGGCCAAAATGTCAAGCCATGATGCAGTGAAATAGCCAGGGAGCGTGACATCCATGAGCCAGTAATCCGGCTACGGTCAGGAAACTATTAAACAGAAATGTCTGATCATAAGACAATTAAACAGTAAAAAAAAAGAAGGAATTCGACTGGCTAGGCAGGAGAGGTTGCAGTCAACCTCTATATGAGCTTGTTATTAATTCTGTCCTGTTTGTGTGGGGACCATATGCCTTTCCTTATTGGGGATGGTTTTCTCGGTTGGAGTTGAACTCACATTAGGCTACTGCCACATGGGACGATTCCTTGATCTGAGTATAAGTGTAGGCCGAGAAACCGAGAAACTGCCCCTTGTTGCAGTAGCCTTAGGGCTGCCATCTTGTAGCTTTAAAAGCAGACACACATCTGATATTGACTCCTCTGGTTTCTGTGCATCTACATTTATCTGTAATTAACCTGGGGGCTTTAAAGGGGGACATGATAATCCTATGTCTTTGCAAGCTGCCCCTCTGTGCAACCTGCAGGCTTACATCACGCCATACTGTGATGTCACAGCATAAACAGGGCATGGTGGGTGCGGTGCAATGGCTGAGCTTTGTGGGTATATTTTACAAGCCCGATGACCAAAATATGCAATTAAAGTCATTCTCAACTTGCATACGCCTTCATGTTTTTTTTCTCAAAGCCTGTAAATGGATTTATCCAGTAGACTGGTTCAGCCCAGCTGAAATAATTGACACGGAACACCCACGTCTCCATTGCCTGTATTGTATTTTGCAAGTTCAAGAGCATCCAGTAAACCACAGGCACTTACACAAATGGCCTGCCTGGCTGTTTATACTCCATCTGCAATGCCAAGAAATGTCTCGGTCAAAGTCACTGGAAGTTCACTTGCACTCCCCAAAAGCTGTCAAACTCATAGCTTCCACTTTATTTCAAGCCATGGGCCCTAAGCCTAGGGGTCGTGGCAAATCATCCAGCAGAGAATGAGCTGCTTTTTTAAGCTTTAGTTCTCCTTTAAAGCAGGAGCAAATGTTGTCATATACATTGTATTATGTCTAGAGTCTTTAATTAGCTCCTAGTTCTATGTGCAATGATCACATGCCCTCGTATCTCTGAAACTATATGATTCACACACGCACTTTGTTCTCCCATGTCAGGGCCTTTTCAATTGCCCTCATAAATGTTCCGTAACACAAAACATGCAGAAACAATAAAGACGGACGCCTCCAGACACATATTTTCTGCAAATAATAAAAAGATCATCTAAAAACAGACTGGAATGGTTTCCATAGTAGTAGACAGCGCTTATGTCAAATCTCCTAGATTATTGCAATTATTATTCATATAGCACGGACATATTCTGCAGTGCTTTACAGGGATTATATATCAATCTTTGTACCAAAGGAGCTTGCAATCTAAAGTCCCTATCACATTCTTACACACTATGGTCCGTTGTATCTTCAAGCTGCAGAGACCTATGATGGGAAAATGATTTTATTGCTTTGTTCATGCTCTCTACTTTAGTATGTAACATATTTCTTTCCTGTAATACATATTTTTGGAATATTAGTAAATGGAACTTTAAATTGTAAGCCCTTTGGGGCAGGGCATGCATTGAAGTACATTCATTGATTCTGGGGTAGAAGTAGCTGCTCAGAAACAACAAGGCTTGACAAAAAATCCCTTTGTATTCATAATACAGGTATGGGACCTGTTATCCAGAATTCTCGGGACCTGGGGTTTTCTGGATAATGGATCTTTCAATAATTTGGATCTTCATACCTCAAGTCTACTAGAAAATCATGAAAGATTAAATAAAGCCAATAGGCTGGTTTTGCTTTCAATAAGGATTAATTATATTGTAGCTGGGATCTGGTACTAGGTACAGTTGTATAGGATCCCTTATCCGGAAACCCGATATCCGGAATGCTCCAAATTACGTCTCCCATAGACTCCATTTTATCCAAATAATCCAGATTTTTAAAAATGATTTCCTTTTTCTGTGTAATAATAAAACAGTAGCTTGTACTTGATCCCAACTAAGATATAATTAATCCTTATTGGAAGCAAAATCTGCCTATTGGGTTTATTTCATGTTTAAATGAATTTCTAGTAGACTTAGGGCATGAAGACCCAAATTACGGAAAGATCCATTATCCGGAAAACCCCATGTCCCGAGAATTCTGGATAACAGGTCCCATACCTGTATTACAGAGAAAATGGAAACAATTTTTAAAAATTTGGATTATTTGGATAACATGACCTTTCTGTATTTCGGAGCTTTTCTGGATAACAGGTTTCCGGATAACGGAAATTGATACTAAATCCTCTACTTATTAATGTTCCCTAGCAGGCGTACCTTTCAGATAGCACAGATATATAGATATATATATATATTATTTTAGTGTCTCTATCCCATGTTAGTGTAAGAAGAATGCCTTTTTAGATTAAGCATAGATTGAACTTCAGAATTATATATTCATGTTTCTTTTTTTACCCATCTGAAATATAGTCTAGTTACTATTTTGGAAAGCTGGTTGATTTCTTCCCGCTGGGAATGACTTCTTTATGTTCAGTTATTTGTATCTGTATAAACAGCAGAATGACCGGAGAGGATGGACCCAGTGAAACTCGTAGCTGTTTCTCTTATTATCTTATTAACCAGGGAGCTTTCTATTTATTTGTCTATTTTTAAATCTTTAGTATTGTGCAAACTGAAGCTAACACAGCACAATAAAGCAAACTATTAACCTTGGGTATTGGGATGATGAAGTAATGACAGCACTTAAAGGGTTAAAGGTGGATGGCTCCCATTACCTAATGCTACATATATATATATATATATATATATATATATATATATATATATATATAATATATATATATATATATATATATATATTGTTACGTAGAAGCTGAGCTTAAAAACCCCACAAATCCCAACTAATAAGAAGCCTTGCCTGTTTGGTTGCTAAGGGTTACTAGACCTTTTATTACATTACCCCCAACTGACATTTTTTTTGTATTTCTTCTCTGGGTGCTGCTGGGATATTTTTCAAGCTGCCTAACTTCGGGGGAGTGCCATATTACCATTGATGGGACTTCAGGCAAAAATAAGCCCATAATTAGGACCTGGAAGTCTGAGGGGTAGATTCACTAAAGGGCGAAGTAGCCGTCGCTAGCGAAAATTCACTAGAAATCCAATTCGCAGGGACATCGCCAATTCAGGCGCAGACGACAATTTGCTATCGAACAGGAACGTCGCTAGCGTTCATTCACACTCTATCACCAGACGACTTTTCACTCAGGCGAAAAGTCGTTGATCCGCAAATTCACTAAAATTCGGATTTTACTGAACGTTACCTCTTTCGCCAGAGTTGACTTTGCCACCTCAGACCAGGTGAACTGCTAAAATGAAGCTAAATCTTCCTCAATCTTATGTCAGTGTCATCGTATCCCGTCTGTCGAAAATGCATTCAAGTTTAAAAAACGCTGGCGACTTTTCCTTTTTTTAAGCGGAATTGCCTTCAAAGTCCTGACTTGAACTTTTTTTGGCTTAACATTTTTCCCCAGACATTTGAGAACATATGGAACATATTGAACATTCATCTTACAGTGGGCTCATGTGTAGGGCATAATATTAACTCTTTATTAAGGTTCCTTGGACATTTGTAATATAAAATGGTAACTTTTAACATCTCTAATAAAGACGTCTATACAACTTTAACGTACCCGCCTTATTCAAATTGACCTAAGCGTAAGATCACTAGTGAATTTTCGCTAGGCACAAACGAACGGTAGCGCATCTTCGCTATGAAATGCTCGCACTGCCGAAGTAACGCTACTGAAAAGTCGCCCATGTTTGGGCATATTAGTGAATTAGCGTAGTGGTAGTGAATTTGCGCCTGGCGAAGTAGTGCGAGGTGTGCGAAGCGGTCGATGGCGACAATTTGCCTTTTAGTGAATGTACCCCTCAGACTTTGGGGTATATTTACTGTATCAAAGAATGAAGTTAGAGATCACACAGTCCTCTAGAGTGAAATTCCGCCTCTCTCCATTCATTTCTATGGGATTTTTAAAAGAGTATTTATCAATGGGTGCAAGTGAAAGTTCATTCAGTGATAAATACCCCTTTCAAAATCCCCTATAAATGAATGGAGAGTGGCAAAATTTCACGCTAGAGGACTGTGTGATCTCTAACTTCACTCTTTGATAAATATATTTTTTGCCCTATTTCACAAGTTGGGGGTCAGATCACAATGGTGTCCTGCAAAGTGGTCTATGGAAATTATGGGGAGAGTAACACAAGACAATGTGTAACAGAATAAGTGCATGACGTGGTCTGTATAGGGGGGCTCAGGAAAACTGCCAATAAAATGGGAAACTACATTAAAAAACAAAACTTTAATTTACGCCCCAACTTAAACGAGCAGACTGCTTGCATAGATCACTCGCTGTGAGCGTCACATTAAGTCCTAATTAGAATATGTTGAATAGACTCCAGTAATTGGTGAATGGTATCTTCCATTAAGTCCTTAAGAGTGTGGGAAGAGAATGTTTCATAGGATGTGCAGGAGTGCTGTTAGGTGCCATATTTAGATATTATTTATCAATGGAAGGTGCAAAGTACATCCAGCACAAGGAGAGTAAAAAAACAAGGCAATTGTCACATATTTTTTTGCTATTTTGATGATGTTTAAAGAATCACTGCCACACTTATAGAACTAAATCTTCCTCGAATGAGGCAAACCACTAACCTTGGACAATACTTTGCATGAGCCTGCCCAGGGCAGAGCAGATACTTGGGATCAAATATGGTGGCACAGCACCTTAGAATGGAGTTGCTGTGGTTTTTATTAAAGAAGTGAACCATGGGTTATATTTATCAAAGAGTGAAGTTAATAGTGAAGTTCCGCCACTAGAGTGAAATTCCGCCACTCCCCATTCATTTCTATGGGATTTTTATAGTCGTATTTATCAAAGGGTGAACTTTCACTTTCACCCATTGATAAATACGCCTTTCAAAATCCCATAGAAATGAATTTAGAGCTGTGGAATTTCACTCTAGTGGCGGAACTTCACTCTTTGATAAATTTACCCCCATGTCTTTTTGCCACAATCAACACTGGGCAGATGCATATGCACTACAGCACTTTTGCAAGCGCCTGCCTAGATACTTGACTAATAGATCAAACATGGTGGCCAGCACCCAAGAAGAAAGTACCCCAAAGTGTTGTGACTGAAACTGCTTAATTCAGTATAGTCTAGCTAGGACTTAAGGGCAGAAATAGAAACAATGCATTGTCCTTATGTACTTAACTTCAAAAGTGCCCTTGTTATGCACTTGATGTAGAAACTGTTTTGATTGGCACATTGTACATCCATACAACAAACAGAACACTTTCTGAGGACACAGACAGGCCCAGCAGCAGAACAAGTAGTTCTATAGGCATTACTCATCTACTTATACATCTACCTGTTCTCTCGTGACCAATCGCTGTTAGATGAGGCCTAAGGCATATTTGAAGATTGTTCAGATTTAACCCACAGAACACTTTAAGATGCATACTTAATTACTAACGCCATAGCTAATAATTGATACATTGCATTACTTTTATTATTAATAATAATAATGATAAATAAATGAATTGAGAGGTATGAAAGAAGGTGCGGCTCATTTTAATCTTGTGATCCAATACAAAATATTACTACATATGGTCCATGGTGTAGCCTTAATGGATATGTTACACATTTACACATACAGGGGCTCTTTTATGAATTCTGCCCAAATTCGTGCCTGGGCAATAAGCAATCAATCAAATTTAGTATAAACTTTTCCAAAAAACGTTGGGGATTTTCTAAGAAACTTCCATAATGTACTTGGAAGCAAACGCTACTCATGATATTAACATTTTCATAAACGGAAACTTTTCATTAAGTCCCATTGAGTGCAGTCGTTTGTGCTTTATCTATTCCGTATTTGACCCCTTGAGGGAAACTTTGACATAATACGGGGGTGCAGGGAAAATGATACCCAGTATCTGTTGATTTAGTAGATTACAAAAGGCCAACTTTCGGCACTGCTTGAGTTTCTTCTTCAGCAATGGAACCTGAAGGACAAAAGACTTAAGCTTTTTAAGTCTTGAAAGCTTACAGTACCAATACAAGGTATTACTTACCATTACTGATTACTTACTGATTTCCCATAGTCCAGCTTGTTGATGAAAATGGATTGTTAGCCTCAAAGGTTTACGGCAGTGCCGTAACTAGATATTACTGGGCCCCACAGCAAATTATTTTTCATGCCCCCAAAATGTTTAGAGGTTGACTTGTTTCTCCAATATTTATTGAAATTGTATATGAATTAGGGCCTCATGGGGGCCCCTATACCTCCTGGGCCCCCCCTGCAGCTGCAGGGTCTGCTTCCTCTATAGTTATGCCCCTGGTTTACGGTATGTATATAGCTTAATAGAGAACATCCCATAGCCTCAAATGGTAAACTTCCCAAGAGGAGAACATGATAGGCCTATGGTTTCACAGTTTTAATTTCCCTTTTTTTAGACAGAAATGAAGATGTGAAGGTCTTTCTATTATCCAGCAGTCTGCTGAAAGCTTTGTTTGGAACAATTGTCAGAAAGACTTCTAATGAGGCTGCATCCAAGATGAAAAATGGCACTCAAGGGGTTTGAGTTAGAGGAACATTTCAACTTGAGTTTTTGAGCATTTATATCACTTTCAGTCTCTTTGTGTCCTTGCCTCTTTGCCTGTTTCTTTTCAGCACTGCCGGTGCCAGATGAAGTGGGCCGTGCCAGTGATTATTTTGCAGATGGAGTTAGCGCCGGGGTACCTGCTCACACTTAATCATATCCTTGTTCACAGGGAGCTGACGGCAATGCTTTATTAATGTTGAACAGCATGAAACAAAATCAAGGGATTCTTGCATGTTTTATTTAAATATACTGTTTTTTTTCTCTTTTTGGAATAAATAAATATGGTGAGAGGGAGAGCCAAGGACACAAGGGCAGGAAATAACCTTAGAGTTTGCCAATATAGCAAAATATGCTGTGTGTGTAGGCTCAGATATTTAGCAAATGCTCCGTACTAAACTCTCTCCCCGCCAAAACCTCAAGAATCTCATTAGTTTTAATCACCACTGGCAATGGATTCATGTATTTTATGTGATTTTCTTTTTAAACCAAAGCTTCATAGCAACGATATTTCACTTTGGTTTGTAACGTTGCCTGACAGATGTTACATAGTTATAAAAATATATGCTTTCTCCCAGCACAGTTTGCATACATCCATGTAGAAACCTATGAGGTCTACTTATCAAGGGGTAAATAATATGAATGGGGGTGAATCTCTATATTCCTGTGCTTAGCCAGTAAATCACCAGCTAGACTGATAGCTGGTATTACAAATTTACTGGAAATATACTGTACTTGCTGGGAAATTTGTAATTTCTCAATCATTCTTCCCCTCCCAGAATTATTCCGCTACCTGATCCTACCTTTTAAGCCCTTCATCCGGGTCCCACCACATACAGATCCCCAACCTTCACACGATCCACCCATTCCCTGATTTGCCCATTTTTGTGATGGCATTGACCTGACCCCCAATGATATCATTGTGTGACCCCCAGGCTCATGAGATTCCACCAGGAAGTTGACAACTGGCTCATGAGATTCCACCAGGAAGTTGACAACCATAAATGTACCTCACCCACTGGGGGTTGCATCTAGATTTGTCCAGTTAGGAGGCCAAAGAGTTGAGCCTGCTATTTTAAGAAAATGCATTTGGGTTGCTCCTGGGCCTACCTCTATGTACACCCCTTTTTATACGTCATTCATGATCCAGTAGGAGTAGAAAAATCTACAGGAGCAAAATCCATCTGGAGCCCTTTATTTCAATGCCCCCGAGCTGACAAACAGTTGAGTGAAATAGGCAGCTTTATTGGGGAACCACTTGAAGGAAGCAGAAAGCCAACTGCTCCATAGTGCTTGCTGAGAAGTACTAACAAGAGCACCAGCCTGGGGTATCAGGTAAGTGATTACAATTACTTGGGGGAGATTAAAATATTTATCTATATTTCTGTGCAAACCAACATCTTCATAAAGGGTTGCACAGTATGGGGCCAGAAAAAACATTTAACCCAAGAGATCACTGAGTAGGGAGACTACCCGCAACACAATCAACACAATGGATACATAGAAACAAAGATATAATAAAACACAAGAGGGAAAAGAAAGCTAAAAGCGACCGTCTGGAAGAGCTGCAAAGACAGCAATGCTGGCAAGAACCCTGGACAGTAGATGTGAGCCAAACAGGAATGGAGTCTCTCGCTGAGAGCTGCCACAGCTAATGTGTCCTCAATCCCATGAAAATTTGGCTAATCTAATCTTGTTGCTGATAAACTACAGACTGAGTCGCCACCAAGTTAGTCCAAGCTTAAAATCTGAATTATGTCTAAATACATGCAGCCCCCATCGGCCTCTAATAACACCACGTTGAGTGAAAGAGAACATGCAGAATGGCTTATAAAACAAGCAGAGATAACATTCTGTAAATGCTATGGGGTAGGACAACAGGCAGAGAGACAGAATTTTCACTGTGATATGAAACATTCGGAGAAAGACTGTTTCATACAAACCAAAAGGAACATGACACTTTGTTGGCATTCAGTGTGTAAATCAGATTCTGAAGGGGCAGTGATCCGGCTGCACCCACCTGGAGGAGAGGCGTAACAGAGAATATATATAAATGATTATATATAATTGACCATAATAGTGTCTACACTGGGCCAAAGGCAATGGCAGATGCTGTGTATTTTATGTCAATAGGGGAGCAAATTGCATTATTTCTGGTGTTTATGGACAGAAAACCATAAGCACTTGCAAGTTTCTTTGTGCACTTTCCCACTTTCGAGAAAACCACGCAACCGTTTCACTGCCATTGAACAAATTTCTTCATGCATCAATATTAGAATAGAACATTGTGTGGACTTAGATTGAGCTCATGCATTTTCATCTGCGCTGTCTTGAATAATTGAATTCATGAAAATGTATGAAATGTATTACGTCCCACTATTCCCACAGAAACATATGTTCCCTTCACACACCAACTGTATCTGCTTTCCAGACCACATAGCCTTTATGGGTATGTCCATTAATCCATCTTAATCAAAAGTCCATGTTGACCCCCAACTACAGTGAAACCTCAATTTTACATCCCCTGATTTTAAGTTTTCCCTCATTTTACATTGTTGTTTTGTGGGCCCACCTATATATTATGTATAATACATTTCCCTAATTTTACATTTTCCTGTTCTTCTGGTAAAGAAAACGTAAAATGGGGGTTCTACGGTAGTTTAGCTAAAAACATCCACTTTATGGCACCAATCACTTGACCTCTGTACTCAGGACCTGCTATAGCCACGGTTAGTCAAAACACATCTCTCAATGATTGCTTCCAACATTACAACTACTGTAACTTTAAGTAATAATTATGCGTCTTACCATTCACTCGTTTTCAATTCAAATGGCAGCACTGTGTTTTAAGAAAAAGAATAAACATCCATTAGTCAACGACCTACAAAAATGATGACACCTCACTGATCATTTAACCCCTGGGGTTCTAATAAGCATAACCTTTTAATTTCAGGGCTGACAAATATGCTGGCGATATATAAATAAATGTTAATAAAATAATAATCCATAATGCTTGTTTTTGTAAGAGCAGCCTCCTTTTATCTGCTCCTCTCTGAGGTTCCTGGATAACTTCCAATCGTATTAAAGGAACCCATTATATATGGCACCCAGTGAACCCCTTCCAGTACACCCCAGGTGTGGTTATACGATGGATACATGTTAATAGGGGTGTCTGTGAGTACCCAGGCACACTTGTATGTGTAACTTTATATTGCGCTTCTAGGATTGTACAATTGTATACAATGTAGAAAGAATAGCTATCCAGAGATAACACAGTAGGAAGGGGGTCTCTGTCCTATGGAGCTGACAACATAAGTACTCAGTATGTAAAATTGGTTTTGGTGACACTGCATCAATTATTAGAAACACTGCACCTGAACCCGGAGGCCTGTTTAATGAGCAAAACATATTTGCTCTTCCCTTAAAGATTTTGGATTTTTGTGAGCTAATTTGGGACTGCTTCAGGACAGTATTGGATTGGGCCAGTAGGGCACACTCACTCTCCCCACAGCTGTAAGGGTAAAGTAGAAGGTAAGCAGCATGGGCATGTGGAGAACCTCACAACTGAGGTGCGGGCCCCAGAGGTGTGTGTGGGCCCCTGCTGCTAGCTTGGGAGATGCCCTACACTGAATATAAACTCTTGCTCTTTTCCCTGTTTGTACATTGTCACTGACCTTGAATTCTGCTGCGGTGGAAAATACTGCACTGATTTTCATTTTCTGGCGCTACAGGAGTCCTGTGTGTCCGCTACATTAGAGACACTATCATTTTGCTTATTCCTGTTGCACAGCAGCCTCGGCTTCCTCTACAAGTGATATCTGTTGTGTGAGAGGCGCAGTCAGTTGGAATAACTTTTGGGGTCACACTATAATTTGGCATGCCAGGGTCCGAGGGTCAGGACAGACTGGGTTGTAATTCCCCTCCCTGGGAACTTCTCTGATCTACAATCACCCCAGACATACGGTTTATTTGCAGGACACTGTATCTTTAAATAACTTGCATTTATACAGACTGACATTGTGTGACTTGTGGGACATGGCAGAGGAGCTGCTGTAAGATGCCATAGACATTCATTATTTAATGGGGGGCTGCTGTAAAATGCCATATGTGTGGGTCTCTGTGTACTTAAATGCCAGGGCCTATTTTGATTCTCAGTCAAGACCTGACTTGACTGCCAGCCAGGAGCAATGTCACATAATATTATAGATAGTTTGGTCACTGAGTGGCTGGGGGATCCCACTTATGTGGCAGTTTCTTCAGAGCCCTGAGAAGGACTCCCTTTGGCTTTCCGTGCCCTGAGAAGAGCACGCTTTGTTCTTCAGAGCCCTGACAAGGACCCCCTTTCCTTCCACACCCTAAACAGAGTGCGCTTTTCTGCCACTGGGGTTCCCCACTGACTTTCCCCACACACAGTGAGAGACATTTTCTCTCATTCTCCTTCCTTGTCTCTCAGCATTTACTCTGCAGGCCTCCTGCCTCTCAGCTTCTCTCCCAGCACTATACACAGGGTGTGTGTAAACAGCCTTGCAGGTACATTATGATTTGGGGGAGCCTCCAGCCAGGGGCAGGGCAGATTAGGCTGTAATACCCCTCCCTGGGAACTTCTATGATGCTCAATAACCCCCAGAGATAGGATTGGTGTATTTGCAGGACGCTGCACCTTTAAATATATATATATTTGATACATGAGCCTGCCAGCCAGGAGCAATGTCACATAATATTATAGATAGTTTGGTCACTGAGTGGCTGGGGGGGTCCCACTTATGTGGCAGTTTCTTCAGAGCCCTGAGAAGGACTCCCTTTGGCTTTCTGTGCCCTGAAAAGAGCACGCTTTGTTCTTCAGAGCCCTGACAAGGACCCCCTTTCCTTCCACACCCTAAACAGAGTGCGCTTTTCTGCCACTGGGGTTCCCCACTGACTTTCCACACACACAGTGAGAGACATTTTCTCTCATTCTCCTTCCTTCTCTCACACAACTCCCTCAGCAGAACTTCCTGTCAGCCTCTCTCCCAGCACTTCCTGTCAGCTCCCAGGAGTGAAGACTCCTCCCACTCCCTGCACAGAATCACCACAGAGTGAGAGACAGACATTTATAGCAAATATACAAATAGATCCAATTTATGAGAGTTTCCCCCACTGTCTACCTGCAAAAAGTAAAAGCAGGGATCCTGCCCAAGCCGGAGCAGTGAAATATCAGGAACAATTCAACCCCAAACCACTTGATGTCCCTCATATAGTGTTGGCGCTTTTTCTGGAAAAAAATATCGGACTTCTTATATTCTTGCCTTTTTTTCCTATTAATAACATTACATCAAGCATCATTTTTAGCGGCCAGGCCTGTAAAATACCGACCAGGTGGCAACCCTACCCTCAAATCACTGTCTCTCCCATAACAACACATCTAATTCACCTCTGAAGTCATAAATAAATGTCCCCAGATTAGTGTTGCCACCCGGCCGGTATTTTAAACACCAGCCAAGGCCGGGGCCAGTATTACAAATTTACCGGCAATGTAGCTGCCGGTAAATTTGTAATACACCTAAGAAAAAGCCCGTGGCCTGGCCCCAGTCTGCTCAAACTTACCGTTTTTTGCTGGGCTTCTTGTCAATTGCGCACGCTTGGCTCCGCCCCCTTTGACGTCACGACCCGGCCAGCCAATAGAGTGTCATGGTCCCACCCCATTTATCGTCACAGCCCCGCCTTTTTAACCCCATCCCCTCCACCTGCCGGTAAAGATGATTTTAAAAGGTGGCAACCCTACTCCAGATCCACATATGAAGTGACACTACATGTACAAACAATGAACCAGCAACAACATTTCCAAAATAGTATATCTATTTCTCTGTTTATCAAGTCCCAACACAGCAGGTTTGGACTGGGAGTCAAAGTAGGCCCTGGCATTCCAAGTACATACCTCCCAACTGTCCCTTTTTTTCTGAGGGACAGTCCCTCTTTTGACAGCTCAACCCGCAGTCCCTCATTTGTACTGGAAAGTCCCTCTTTTCTCTGCACTGAACAGCCAGAAAAAGAAACAAAGTTTCTAACTTAATTGGCTTTTAGCAGAGAGCCCAGAACAGCAAACAGGTGCAAATAAGATACTTTGTAACAATTTTCAGACACAAAAAAACAGTTTAGATAAGGAGAAATATTTTCAAACTTTCATAACCTGCTAAATTTTGTAAAATTGACATGGTTATTAGGGGGTGCGGCCACAGCAAGGGGCGTGGTAAAAAAAATCGCTGCTCTACATGCGATATACATTTTTGTCCCTCTTTTTACTTCCAAAATGTTGGGAGGTACAAAGAGGCCCAAATAGGTCCCAGCGGCGGAGTAAATAGTGACTTCCTATGGGACCTGATGGCAGTTGCCAGAACATAGATTGCCGGTCCAGCCTGCACCACAGCCTCAATCTCCGCTGCTCAGAAACATCAGCTCAATGTGGACATTTAACCGTTCCCTGTGCCCTGGATCAGTTCTGTGTTTACAGCAGTTTTATTCCGATCAAATTTGTACTTTGAAAAACTTCAGCAAAATCTGCCAACACTTCTACCAACCCAGAGGCTTTATAAACAGACCCCATGATGTGTATTCATTCTTTTCTATGTCTCTATTGCTGGAGACTTTGTATAATACGGCATGTTCCTAGATTACATCTGGTAATAATAGTGCTGCTTGTCTGTGGGGGGTGATTGGGCTGTTCATCCAAATTACTGGGAAAAATCCTTCATCCATCACATCTAACCCTTTACTCACATATTTCACTTCTGTCCATCCCTGTCAATAGTTAACCCTTAACGGCATTTCTCCATACATGGAATAAAATCGCACGGGCCAGTTGCCACAGGAGTGTTATACAAGTTAATGATTGTGCGTCTTCTGCAAGTTCTCAATGTGGGATCCGGCTGTACCAGTCCAAGGGGCAGGTTCAAGGACGAAGTGGCTAACGCTAGCGGCTTTTCGCCAGCGTTACCATCCGCAGGGACATTGCCTATTCACTAACAAGCGCAGGCGTTGATTCGCTAGCGAAAGAGACCATCGCGTTCGTTCACACTCTATCGCTAGGTGACTTTTCGCAAAAGGACGTTACTCCGCAAATTCAGGAAAGTGCGGATTTTACTGAACGTAACCTCTTTCGCCAGATTTGACTTTGCCATCTCAGACCAGGCGAAGTGCTAAAAAGAAGCGAAATCTTCCTCAATCTTCTGTCACTTACATCATATCCTGTCTGCCGAAAATGCATCAAGTTCAAAAAACGCTGGCGACTTTTCCTTTTTTTTAATCGGAATTGCCTGCAGAAGTCCTGACTCAAACTTATTTTGGGTAACCGCTTTTCTCCAGACATTTCATAACATATGGAACATTCATTTTACAGTGGGCTCCTGTGTAGGGCAATATATTAACTCTCTTTATTAAGGTTCCCTGGACATTTGTAATAAAAAGTGGTAACTTCAAGCATTTGCACCATTTATAATAAAGACGTCCATACAACTTTAAATTACCCCCCCTATGCAAATTGACATAAGCGTAAGATCAGTAGCAAATTTTCGCTAGGCACAAACGAACGCTAGCGCATCTTCCCTATGATAGGTTGCACTGCCGAAGTAATGCTCCCAGGACGAAACTTCGTATATTAGTGAATTGGCTTAGTCGTAGCACATTTACGCATGGCAAAGTGGCGCAAGGTGTGCGAAGCTGACGAATATTCGCCCGTTAATGAATCTACCCCCAAGTTTTAATATCCCAACCATTACTGTGTCAGCTCTTGTAGCCGTAACATCAACACAGAATCCCATGGGCAACGTGACTGCTGGTCACTTTATCAACTGCAAAAATAAACAAAATGGAGGAAAGGTACAAAGGCAAAGAAATTATTTGTCCTATTACCCCTCATATTTACCCCCTGGGCTTCAGAGACCCTTCAAACCCACCTCCTCCTGCAGCAATCCACTGCACTCTATTAACACTGATTAACACTTTGCAGCCATTTAATACATGTTGATAAAGAGCTAGGAATAACAGGGTTCAGTTCCAGGAAGCTCCATGAGCAGAACTGATATCGGCCCAAAGGTCATTCCACTTATACAGCGGCATAACTAGTAGATACAGCTATGGGACCTCTTATCCGGAATCATAGGGACCTTTCTGTAATTTGGATCTTCATAACTTAAGTCTACTAGAAAATCATGTAAACATTAAATAAAGCCAATAGGCTGGTTTTTGCCTCCAATAAGGATTAATTATATCTTAGTTGGGATCAAGTACAAGCGACTGTTTTATTATTACACAGAAAAAGGAAATCAGTTTTAAACATTTGGATTATTTGGATAAAATGGAGTCTATGGGAGATGGCCTTATTGTAATTTGGACCTTTCTGGATAACGGGTTTCTGGATAACTGATCCTATACCTGTACTTTATACCCCATAACAACATCTTTTCAGGATCTCATTCCCAATTTGTTCTGTTTTCTGCATATTAAAAGAGCATGAAAGTCGTTTAGCACTTGGATGTCAGGCACCCTTTAATTAATTTACTTATTTACTTACCTGAAACCCCGGGCCGGTGCTCTTATTAGCAGAAAACTGCACCGGCGAGCACCACGGAGAGCTTCTCTTCCAGCTTCTTCTTTCTTCAAATTTCCCGGGGCAGACGCATGCACAGTAGAATGAAAAAGCCCAATTTTTTGTTAAAGTTCAGCTTTTCACTCTAATGCGCATGTGCAGCTGCGAGAAGAAAGAAGAAACCGGAAGAGGATCGTTCCGTGGTGCTCACTGTATAACCCTGGGCCGGTGCAGTTTTCTGCTGATAGGAGCACCGGCCGGGGTTTCAGCTAAGTCAATACAATCACTACCAAATGACTTTCCTTCTCCTTTAAATATAAATTCTAATCAGGGACACAGGGAAAAAACATGGTGGCCTAGATGTTTCTGTGCCACCTTGCCTTCTCTTATCTTGCTGGGGCTCAGCTATTAATGTATATAATAATGTATATTCTGTCCCATAAATACTGTATGCTCTGCAGCTCTGCACAAAATGCTGATCCGTGCGTGTGGAACAATGAATCAGCGGAACTCTGCTTTGCTGTTAATTAATGTAAAACCAGGCGGCACGGACTGGCAGCCATGTGTAACGAGACATTTTCTTGTGCAGCCGGAGGGGGTTACAGTTCTGCAGCAGACATGTCCTTGGTTCAAACCGTGCCACATTCCACCCGTCTGGAAACCCGACGACTGCCCCCAATACAGAGACAGAGAGTGACCTGAGGACAGTGACATGTAAATCCATTTAAAGGGTCCGTCCTGCTGAGAAGGAAACTGACCCAATGACAGGAATGAATTAAAGTCAATATTAGACCTCTAGATGGGGGTCCCGTCACAGCTGACAGTTAAATGGCAATTATTAAATAAAAAGAAAGCCTTTTGTTTGATTTTTTTTTCCAGTGTGTGAAATGCGTCAGCTGAGAAATCATTTCTGCTTGGTATTGTATTGACAAGCCTATTTCCATGGATTTACCCCGGGGCCCCTATGTAGCAGCATAATGATCTGATGACTGCGACGTCTTTGAAGGGTTAAATAGCCGCTGTCACGTAAGCTGGTGCATTGGCTTCAATGAACGTGGCACAATTCATGTCTTGTGTTACAGCCATCGGATCTCTCCCATCTTCCCTCTTAATAAACACTCTTTCCTATAAGTATAGGATCCGTGATCCAGAAAACTGTTATCCAGAAAGCTCTGAATTCCATATCATAATCAAACAACTCAATAATGATTCCCTTCTCCTCTGTAATAATAAAACCTTGTGCTTGATCCTAATTAACATATAATTAATCCTTATTGGAAGCAAAACAATCCTATTGGTTTTTTTAATATCTAAATTATTTTTTTTTTAGTAGAGTTAAGGCATGTTGATCCAGATAACTCCAGGTCCCACACCTGTACAGACATACATCATACTCATAGGCATGGGATCTGCCATTATAGAACTACAACTCCCAGCAGTCTCTTCTAGAAAGCAGGATGTTATAGGACAGCTGATCAACAACCGGTTGCATATTACTATCAGTCACTGAAGACTTACATTGCGGTTATATAGAGCATGTACATATAGGCCGCTATAGGCAGTGATGTATGGGTTAAGTCTCATGCACCATTGGCTGTTGATGTTCCATAAGAAGCCGTTGTGTTTATGGGATCCAGATGGCCCAAGATTTATAGGGCGAAATGTATTTCTCTGTAGATCATTTCACATTACCCTGCACGAACCCAGAGAGGGAGAGAGGCAGGCGGGGGGCCAGCTGGTGCTGTCAGTGTGAATAGCCCTAACACTGTAACCTATTATGTGCCAATCCCAGGGAATGGGCAATACGGCTTTATTGTATGCATCTAATGTGAAAAGAGTGGAGTTTTCCAATGGCCAAGGGATACTCGTTACTTTTGTAGTTGAGTGGGGCACATACACTATATTGCTGAAAACCCTGCAGTGCCTCATTCTGCCACTGGGTGGCGCAACAGCATTTTGAGTGGTCTCACAGTGATGCAAATGGAGGAATGCAATCAAAGTCATTAACAAAGAAAATATGCGCAAGGCAAACCGTTTTTCCTGTGTATAAATGTAATATAACCTTTGATTAATCACAAGATGACTTAGCGACCCATTCATCAGTGGATAGGCCACCACCTTTAAGAAGGCCATAATAAATATGCTATAAGCCAGTGGTCCCCAACCAGTAGCTTGTGAGTAACATGTTCCTCACCAACCCCCTGGATGTTGCTCCCCAACCCCCTGGATGTTGCTCCCACTGGCCTCAAAGCAGGTGCTTATTTTTGAATTCCAGGCTTGGAGGCAAGTTTTAGTTGCATAAAAACCAGATGTACTGTCAAACAGAGTCTCCCGTAGGCTGCCAGTCCACATAGGGGCTACCAATAGCCAATCACAGCCCTTATTTGTCACCCAGAGACAAATGTTGCTCATGGGTTAAAAAGGTTGGGGATCCTGCTATGAGCAATTAAAGTCTACATTGTAAAAACAACCAGTGAAGAATATAATCTAGTTTATCTATAAAAAAACATTTATTGGAAACAATGTTTATTTGCATTAAAAAAAAATCTATATAAATAAAACATCTGTTAATATAAAACAAGAATCAAACCTAAAAAAAAGTAATATCTACCCACGAGGGACAGGAATGAGAATGATAACATAGAGAATTTCGGGTCTGGATGCAAGAAGTCCCATCAGCAATAATGTAGCTCTCCTCTTAGGAGGTTTTACACTAGAGAAACAGATTTTTATCATTTCCCTGTTCTCTTTTATTTAAAATATAAAAAAAAAATAGTCATTAGGAAGGGAGCCATATATAGTATAATATATATAATAATTTCTCTGGCCAATGGGATTCTCTTTCTGCTGTCTAACTCTATATACCATATTGCCTTCTCTTCTGGGAGTATTGGACTGTTTTTCCCCTGTCTGACTCCATTAGGCTGGAATAGACATGGATATAATTTCCATTTTTGGACGCAAGTATGTGCAAAATCAGGGCAGCCCAAGAAGCTGTCATCTGCTGGAACACTAATAAATGGTCAGTGCCAAAAATATAATTTGAAATAATACAAGTTGGACTTTTCCTCGAGACCCTACTGAACTCTCCATATTTTAACTAATCCTAGGCCAGTGCTCTATGTAACCATGCCCAAGACCATGTAAAGTGCACGTGGGAAATTCACCCAGCCAATAAGTGCCGCAGACAAACTCTACCATGCTAATTAGTGCAGATGCAGTTGGTCGGACATGAGAAGATATCTACCAATAACCGACAAGAAGACCAGTCCCAAATGGAGTTTCATATAGGGAGATTCAGATAAACTGCTGGATGGACATGATCAGAAGGAACCAGAATTCTCCAGTAGCTATCAGCGTCAGCTGGAAATCAATATACATCTATCTGATATCTAAAAGCAGATTACCATGGGCCGATTACACCTTTTCTTGCTGCTGAATTAGGTTTGTCAAGAAGCTTATTAGCGGTGAGGCCGGCTGAATGGCATCATACTCGGCAAAAATGTGGCACACGTTGTCTGATGCATCTGTCGGGTTCTTTGCCACAAAGCCAAAAAGTCTAGAAAAAAAAACGTATACAAATATGTAAATATCAGCTAAGAAAAACAGGTTTGGATGATATTTTGAATATAGTCTGTAAGTAACTGTTCACTAGCCAGGACTGTGCTTTAGTATCTGTCATTATAATGTACCCCAAGATCGGCACATGAATGAAGAGAAATTACTGTTGCTTTTGCCCCTTTTTTTGGGTCCAGTACTGCAGTGATATTTTTCTAGCCAGAAATAGCCGGATGTTACATGCACAGAAGACACCCAATGTCTGGATGTTTTGGTTTTCATTCTCTGAGAAGCCAAAATGATTTCAGAATCTGCTTTATTGCACATTCTACAAGACTTTCTATCGCTCCAACCCAGCAAATGCCTATCTTGTCTCCCACCCTGATATTCACAGCTTCCTTCCCTGCTATGGGGCACAGATGTCCACGATTAGGTCCTTCTAATATCCATGCTACACAAAAATGTATACTGAGGTCTTCAGTCTGTTTAAATTGAAGAACAAATGAGGAGTAATCCATTGGGGCACCAATTTGCCAGTGATTATAAGCAATAACTTAAGACCTCGACTGTTGCTTCTCCTTGCTGAAAAATGCACCCAGGGGCCTATTCTATTGAGAGCGGTGATGCCATCTTGTCTCTTCCCCAGAGATTCCTTGAAGGTGCCCCAGGGGATGTACATGTGCACTACTGAAAAAAAAATCGCTACTTTTGTATGTACACCACCCAGCGTAGGTCTTGGGTTAGTGCTTATAATCACTGGGGGATGCCGAAGAAACTGGAAATCCCAATGATTACATTGGAGTTGGTGGTGCTTCACCCCCTCCGTCTAACACAAAGAGACCTGGATTTCATCCCAAGTAAGGCCCTGTGAATCTGGTAGATCAACAAGCACTTAATAAAATATTGGTATAACCTTAGCATTTTCACATAATATGTTAATACATGACAAGCTGGCTGGAACATTCATGTTTTTCTGGGAAAAAAAAGGTTTCCCTTGCCTCCCTTATTTCCTGTTAATCAACAGTCAGTGAAGTATTGAGCTTCAAGACAAGAGGAAGAGAAGTGGGCCAAGGAAAGCTGAAACGCTGGCTTGTATTTACATTGGTTTCCAGTTCTCCACCCTGGCATAGCTACGGCTATCTGAATTACATGTGCAAGCAATAAAATAGGACCAGCTCATGCAGGGGTAAGGTAAAGTTTTGGTGCCTTACCTTGAAGATCTGCACTGTTTCTGCCATCTGCAATAGAAAAAAGGTAAACTTAAAGCTTGTAGCTATGCACAAAGGCTTGATAATAATAATAATAAAACATCTACTATTGCTCCAAGCACTAGAAAGAATAATTAGAAATGGTGGCCTATCCAGATTCAATGGAGGTCTTTGTGACCCTCTCAGTTAGCTTTATGGAGAAGTGAGAGAGCCACACCTCAAAACTGCTTGGAACGGTTCCATTCATATTCTCATCTACCTTTACATGTGCAGTTACTCACAGTTTGTTCACAGTCTTACCCTCAAGCTACAGATCATAATTTAATAGGGTGTGAATCCGATCCCCACCCCAGCCGTGTCTCAACAAGCCATACACAACAGTGACTGTGTTATACTTTGGGCTTAATGTCAAGCTGAACATTCTGTTGCTTTCTATGAGGGACCCTTCAATTACGTTGCACAACTTCCCAGGGTTACCAGATCACCGTTCACATCTAACCAAATCCAAATCTAAAAAATTCAGCGTTTCGATGAAATTCCAATCAATGCAACTCTGCAACATGTATTAATTAGAGGTGTATTTGAGTTTCCAGGGGATCTGGCAAAGGGGCATATTTATCAAAGAGTGAAGTTAGAGATCGCCACAGTCCTCTACAGTGAAATTCTACCACTCTCCATTCATTTCTATGGGATTTTAAAAAGCATATTTATCAAAGGATGAACTTTCACCCATTCATAAATACTCTTTCAAAAATCCAATAGAAATGAATGGAGAGGACTGTGGCGATCTCTAAATTCACTCCTTGATAAATATGTGCCATAGACTTGCAAATGTACCACGTCTCTACACTTGTATTTACATTGAGTAATTGGAGTGGCACACATATAAAAATCAAAGAATTATACACTAGGGCGAGTACCCATGAACAGTATCTAACATTAGTACTTTTTACTAACCAAGCTACCCAACTGAGTAGTTAGCAATGACTTACTTTCTGAGCTCAGGGTCCACACTGCAGAAAGTGATTGTTGACAGAGGGTAGTGTCGACGGAAAAAAACTCTAAAAGAATTGAAGATAATACCACAATCAGTCCTGGGAGGAACAAACTAATTGAATGACTGCAAAATACTTTGATAGGTCACTTCATACTTGCGCTGTACATCCGTCAGGGTGACTCCTTGATCAGTGGCTTTAAAGTGTACAATGGTTGGCATGGACTGGTTGGACATCTCAAAGGTGGTGGACACAGCTTTCTGGACTGCGCTGGACCCCGTAAGGGTCTCGGTGCTAACAGAATTTAAGTAAAGGACATTGCAAGCTGTGGAAAAAGGATTAGGCCAACAATCAGTTAATCAGCTGAGGTTTATTGAAATATTAATAGTACAGGGTATTCGGCTTCAGGAGGAGCTCAATGGTCATCAAGCCCCCTGTTTGAGGCCCAAGATTTGGTCTTAGTTCATAATAAGGCTGCAAACATATATGACGTATTTAAATCAGCGAATCAACTATAGTTCCAGAAGATTTAATGTATTAAAGAAGTATGCACCATAAATCTTGCTCTAATTAACCTCGATGTTGGGCTTCCAGAAGTATCTAGTAGATCCAATAATGCAGCCAACCATCTTAGGAACCACTTCAGGAAAATAAACATTCTGTATGACTAAGTAGGAATTCTAAAAGTATCTAAAGATCGGCTCTAAAGTGGCAACTCAAGAGGCACAGACCATACACCAAGCTGTTTTACTAGTCCCAAAAAAAGTAAAATATATATTATCCCTGAAATATTTAAAACATAGATTCTACTATTGTCTTGTAATATGTTTTGCATCTCCCCAAATTTAGAGAGCACTGCCTTCAGTCTTAAACTTACATGATGATGTCTTCAGGTCGGACAAAGTGGGCACCTGGGGAGAATCCGGACTGCTGTCCCCTTCTGACTGATCTGAACGAAGCAAAACATGAGTTTTAATAATCGTCATCCTTATAATAGGAAAAAAAAACATTTTATTGGTAAAAATCCACTGATTCATCACGGCCTTTTTCCTTTCGAAAATGTTTTTATTAATATACAAGACTTCTAGGCTGAGATGAAGGTTGTACGCAGTACTGCTCGCATAACTTATCAGGGGTAGCCTTGGCACACAATATATTTTGGTATTTGCCACACAGGGAGATTAAATCACTTTGCCAAGTTTCTTTGTATTTCTTTGCAAAATGAACCACTCCCTTTTATATGTTCACTTATGAGAACTTACCCTTGTCTGAAATAACCAATTTGCAGGGTAACGATAATGGAGTGATAG
The DNA here is from genome assembly GCF_017654675.1 of Xenopus laevis. Classification (NCBI taxonomy): domain Eukaryota; kingdom Metazoa; phylum Chordata; class Amphibia; order Anura; family Pipidae; genus Xenopus; species Xenopus laevis. Next base: position 1,496,202 of record NC_054387.1, on the reverse strand, counting down.
AGTGCTGATAAACCAAAGCAGAGAGACTCCCTAAAATCCAAAGCAAAAAAGAAATGTTAATTACATGCAGTGTAATCCCATTGACATAGAATGGGGAACGGAATAATAGATGCTCACCAAAATGGGGTTCCTCACATGCTCCCTTCAAGTGTACGCCTTTGGCAGAGGACTCTATGAGGAAATGTCTTACAAGATCATTTGTCCCCTTTCCTGTGGGCAGAAGACAGGCAGTTTCAAACCACAATGTTCTGACTTTGGATCAGAAGAACCACAAGAAGGAAAATGTCTACTGGTAAAGCATCTATTGAGTTGGACATTTCGATGAGTTCCCTCATTATAGAGGCTAGAGTCAGCAATTCCTAAGGGGATAAATATTATGTACATACAGAGGAAAGCCATCACATGGCCAACTAGTAGTGCTCAGTCCTAGCGGACAGCCCTATTGGCTTTGACTCTTAAATCTAAAGCTAATGTGTGGGACCTGTGACTATGACCTGTTCAAACATTTGCCTCTTTGGGCCTAGGTTTCTATACATCCAAGAAGGGACTGATACATCTTAAGTGAAATCTGGTGGCCTGGAGGATTGCATTGGTCCTCAGGGACAATTACTATTACCCAACTGAAACCATTGCATGCTGACTTACTGAATCATTTTTAAACTTCACTTAGAAAGCCAATGACACCATGATTAGAATAAATTTAGAAAAAGCGTGTTGGTCTGGAAAGAATAATTAGAATGTGTGGGATACAATAATTAGTCTGAACTGGTTAGAATGTGCACTAGGGTATGCTGAGATGTGCTGAATGGTTATAACTTTATAGTGAACTATAGAAAATGAAAATATAATAATATGTTATAATATTAATATATTAATATATTTTTAATGCAAATGCAAATGTTATCAGTTAATTTGTATCCACAGTTGCCTGCTTTTGATTTATTTTTTTCTTGGAAACCGGTTTCCGAAACAGGTTGGCTATTTCACAAGTCCTTTCCAAAGAAATGGGATCAGATCCCTTTTTGTGTTTCCAGTAAGAGACCAATCCTGGAACCACATCAAACCAACGCTGTTTACCCTGACATTGGGAACAAAGGTCCACTGAACTGGGAGCAGAAAAGCACAATCTTGTGTAGAATTGCAAGGGAGTAACACCTGGGTGAGACAACCTTTATTACTGCATATTGTGAGTCACAGAGTGAGTCAGTCACCAAGAGACTGCTGAGGTGTTAAAGGGTTATCATACCGCTTTGCCTTTCACTGCTTCAGTGACTAACAAATTGTTAATCTAAAATAAACCCCTCCAAGCGGCAATTTTTGGAGCAAAATTCCTGGCAGCAGTTCACTTTGCCCATAAACTGGAGATTGTTTTTTCTACCCGTGTCAAAGAAAAGCAAATTTAATTCTTTATTTAGGGAACTCTCTATGCCAATCAGTCCTTAAAGGCAGGTGAGCTTCATGCTACTGCTATAGTGTTGTTAGAATGCATTAATCATATCCGGTGAAATATCCAAGTATCATTGATACATCTGGTTACACACACACACACACACACTTACCTGTTTTAGCTGTCATCCCAGGGACCTTCATGGCTAATCCAAATGATCCCCGGTAAGATGTACTGTCTCTTATAATAAAAGCTCCTGGTTCCTTGTCCTTCAAGAACTCAATGGCTAAAAAAAAACCAAAGAAAACATACTTCACCTTTATCTCTTTCCTAAGGCACAACCACAAGCAAAGCACAGTTGTGTTTACAAATAATTAGCTATAAATGTATTAATAAAGTTAATATAAAGCAATTTACCTTGCTCCCGATTCATGTTGGGCTTGAACCATTGCTTAGACGTGTCCATTACAAATTTCATGCCAGGCTGAGTGTCTTTGGCAGAATCTAAGTGAACAGCAAATATATTATCATACATATTATTCATGATAATAAATGCCCCTTTGGCTTCATCAGGTCTCGCCATCTTTAGATAATGAATGGCTTACTTGTGTGGTCCCTCAACCTAATCTTTTTTTCTTCTACAAACAACACATACTGAACTAACATAATATCTTGATATAATAATATTAATTACATGCAAAACTAAATGGAGCAAATGGCACCAACGTTCAGCTGGGTTTCCAGGGTCCAATAGAGAACCTAATTTCCAAGGCCCATGCTTAGATATACTGTAAAATGTGGTAAATTTTATTGCTGTGAATTTAGCTCTGCTGTAGAGTTGATGGGTAATGCCCTACAACAAGGTCCAAAAGGGCGTGGCCCCACTGTAGGACAATTCCCATCATCAAGACTAAAGTTAATTTACTATTTTTATCAAAATATAATAAAATGACAACATTAAGGGGAACAAATGATATATGAATATGTAGGATATCAGTTGATCTCTTTTTGGGGAGGCTAAGTCTACATTTTCATCAAGAGGACACCAATGTGTCACCCTCCTATCATCTCCTCTGCAGGCAGATTGATGCAACCCTTTGCCCTCCATTCCAGAATCATAAAGAGCTGTGCCATTGGGGTGACTTACTATCTGTGCAGTTATGAATGGAGGACTCAGAGCAGGTCTTGTTTGGTCTGTTGAAACTGGAAGAACTTTTGCGCTGGAGTGTCCTTGAGGATTTTTTTAGACTGTCTTCTCTCTCCAAGCACCCATTTACCAAAAGTATTGGTATATCCATACTGGAGCTGTTAACAGATGGAGGGCAGCTGTTGGCATTTCCTTTGGTAGTATATATCTTTTGGTTGGGGATCTTGGGCAGGCATGAGTTGGAGTTGAAGATTGTAGTTGTAGGGGACATTAGTCCAGGACTCATTATATTGGAAAAAGACCCCACAGATCCACAAGGACTTTCTAATGTTCTTCCATGTAAACTTGGGCCATCAAATTCATCTTGAGGAAGAGAATGAGTGCTGTGGATTCCAACAGAGATTATGTTAATTCTCACGTCATAACACTAATGACTGTTTTTTGTAAGGAGTAATTTTTATTGAATTTTACAACATAAACAATAGAAAGAAGAAAACAAGACTGTTAACAAAATCCTGCTGCATATGGTTTCATGCATCCAAAATGGTCATGATGTATGTTTGCTACATGGATAATTGTGAAGTGAGCAAACCACTAATGTCAAGTGTCTTTCTAATGTGGTATTTGGTTTTCCTAATGTTTAAATTAACAGTCAACCCACAGGATAGTCATGGATTTCCTTGACTCACCTTCCTAAGAGATAGCTGGTGTCAGATCCAGGGCTGGTGGATATCATTGAGGTTTCACTATCGCGAAAAAGTGGCCTTGAGTGCTGCATGGTTTCTGACTCCAGAGATGAGGACATAATGGTGTCATGTTGATAGGACCTCTGGTATACAATAGGAATGCTCTGTGTTGCCTGCTGGCAGTACCCAGTTGATGGGCGCCTCTGAAATGTCTGAGGACCCCTGACACATGGACGGCTTTCAGCAACAATAGGACTGAAGTTGGGGGTACAGTTGTCCATAGTAGTTCCTCGAGATATTAACAGGCCCTCATGTTTTGGAATGGGACTTGACGTCTGTTGAATGTTCTCCTGACACACGGCTCTTTTCACATCCACCTCAACGCATTTTATCTCTAAATTTAAAAATGAGAAGGTAGAAATGTTTAGTCATTTAACAGTTATTTCTTTACAGATTCTTGTTGCCCAGCACACTGTATGAAAACCAGTCAAACATTCTTTTTTGTAGGACCCTTACAGACAAACCTAGCATTCATCCATCTGAACAGTGGTTTTCCCTTCAGATTCAGGAGTTCCTTGAGATTCTGTTTTTTTTTCTTCCTGATTTAATGTTAGCTGCAGGGCTTATATTCTTCTCAACACGTCTGCCTCGGCTTAGTTAACAAGCACTTCGTGACAATCCCTCATCAGCAGAATAGGTGTTGAATGATGTCATCTGCTGCTAAGTAAAGCCTGTGCCGAGCCTCTGTGTAGAGGAGTGCTGGCGCCTGTGCGATGGTGCCAAAGTCTGGAGTATGCGGAGCTTATTTTTAAGCAGAGACCCTCTGCATTCTAAAGTAATGACAGGCGGTTTGCCCCCAATTTATAAGTGTAATGCCCTCCTTCAGCAGCAATTTAAATAATGAGAAGAACACTCAAATTGGGCGAGCATTGAAAGATAATTATTCCAAAAAACGCTTTCATTTCTCTTTAGGATCAAGTCCTTTTTCCATAGGATCACAATGTATGAATTGTTTGTCACATTATACTTTTAGGTTCTACGTTTTTAGTTATTCCCAATCCCAATTAGCTTTAGTGTGCTTTTTCTATAATTTCTTAATATAACCTGAACAAAACCAGGGCTGTCAAGCCTCTACCCTCAACTGGAGTTTTGGACATTCAACCTGGTAGCCTGAAACGGGAATGGACACTCCGAAGTGCCCTGTGATGTCAGAAATTGGAAAGGTTGCAATCTAAAAACATCTCAGATTGTCTATAAACCCATTCCATCATAAATGGATATCCATGTGACTTTCCTAGAAGGTGAATATTACGCTAGATGTCTGAATTGATCTTGCAATGGAGAACATCTTGTTTCTTTATAATTTATATTTATTTATATAACTGACACCAAAACTGCATATTATCCATACAGTATTGAGAAATGGAGCCTATACTTTCTGGTCATTCTTTAATTTTTTCAGAAGACCTCTGGTTTATAAAATGGCGCCCTCAGGCAGTATATCAACAGAGACAGGGATAACAGCCCTAATGTAGAAAAACTGCCTTGTTTAAAATATTTGGAAGAAACATTAGTCAATAGCCTAAAATGCCTGTATTTCTTTCTTCTGTCATACGTCATCACTTCCCACCTTTCTTTAGCTCGGCCATCACCCTTATTTACCAAAGGCAGTCATCGTCAGTACATATCCGTCAACATGCACACCGATTTTTCTATTTGCATTTTAAAGGGGTAGTTTCCAGTTTCCAAATACTCCTACTCTTCACCTACTTCCAATCTTACATAAACACATATCCCCCTTGTATGGTATATTTAGATATATTCAGGTTTCTCCCTAATCAGCTTATTTGTCCTCCTCCCTTCTGTAGTCTGCTCAATTGTCTTAAATCCTCATTCCTCTACTCTAAATGTATTAATGTGATGTAATTTTTCCATAATTCTAAAGACAATTGTAACCTTGAATAGAGGGTTTCATGTTTTGTTGAGGCATTTTGCTCTAAAGTTAGTAGAACACTGCAGAGATAGCTTTCTGGGACAGCACCTTGGTATAGCTCTGGTTACAACTCTATGCTATTTTTTCATATAACAAACAGTTTGACCTTTTATCTTATCTGATGGATAAAAACAACCTTTTATACTTGCCCTTTCCAGTAGATCATTACATCTTCGACTCTAGCACTTCCTGCTGTTACAATAGTTATACTTTTATTAAGATAATATAGTAGCTTGAATCACTTTATTGTCTCATATACAGTCATCTAACACCCACAGCTCTCTCCTTTCCCCTATAGTATATCAACCTGAAATCAACTAACACCCACAACCACCGAATTCCCCCTTAGGTATAAACCTGAGGGTTTTTTTTGGTTTCGCTAGAAAACTTGAATTAAACAATGTTACTGGGCTGAGCTAGTCTATTCAGAACCAGAATGATTATCATACAAGCCTTTAAAATCTGTCTGTTACTGTAGTATACCAGGTGTGAACATTATAAACATACTGAGCCACATATAATATGAGGCCTGGGGGCCAACCTACATTAGTGAATGCATAGAATGGAACAATATATATAGGTATAAAAAAATAATTATAATGGCCACATCTTGCAAAGACAATTCAAACGGGCCTAATGAATTTTGAGAGCTATGCTAATGTAAGTCTATAAAAAATAAATGGAATTCTAGAAATGAATATTGTACGGTATGCTAAACCATTCTGGCAACATAATGTCTAACTAAAACTAAAAACTCCATTAATGGGACACAATTTTGTAGATTCAATGTATGAGCATGAATGTGCTAAAAACAGTAAATAACCACCTAATACTCTGGGTGTCTAGTAGAAATATAACAGTATAATTTATTGTTAGGAGTGGTTGATGATGGGGGTATTATAGACCTATAAATGAAAGTCTGAAAATGCTTAGTTTGAAACCTTTTTCTTACCTGGAGAACTTTTTTTCTTGGTTGCTTCAGGTACACGCGAGGCTTCATAGGTTGAATTTTTTCTCATCTGGTCGTCTTTGACAGTCAGGGGTTGGAATGTTGGATCCAACTGTAAAATCAGCTGATTCAGATGTTCTATGGATATGTCCAAAGATGGAGACATAGGGTCTTCTCCATTGTAAACCTCAGGTTCAGGTCCACTCCTCTGTTGATTTTTGTGGTCACTTTGGGGGCTATAATTCATATTCCCCACAATTGTGGGAATGGAATTGGAAGGCAGGTTTCTTTCCCCACTATAGATCCCTGGGTGAGACAAAATGTGACCATTATATTGTAATGGACCCTGGCCAGCATATCTTTCTGTGGTGAAGTAAGAGCATTTATTGGTCACGGTGATGCCTCTTGGGTGTCCACCTTGCCGAAACACTCCACCATCATCCTTGGATGCCATGCAGACTGTTTGACCCACTCGCAATACATGGTTGGGTATCACCTGGGACATGTTACTAAGGGTGAGTTGAGCTTGTCCTAGAAGGATCCTAAAAACGAGGACAAAACATTTGATCAGAAAACCTTAAAACAATAGTTTTAGTATAGAGAAATAGATGAATAATCCTATGTAAATGCTACAATGCTTGAGCAGTGGTGTGAAACACACAGCTGTTGTACATTACAGCTCTTACTGTAGCTATCTCTAGCATCTTAAATCTGCTGTGGAATGCTGGGACTTGTATCTCTCAATCACTGCAGAGGCACGCGTTTCAACCTCAGGGCTACAGTTTATTTTCCAGTCCATATTGCTAGAGCGGAAGTGTAAACACCTGCACCTTTGGCTTAAGGACAACAGACTGAAGATTCTGAGAGTTAGGGTTTCCCCAGTCACAAATTTGAAATCTCTGAATAAGAACATAGGGTCAGGCTTGGTAGAGTGAGTACAGAGAAGTTATAATATTTTCACATACATTTCCCAGGTCAACCAATGATATATAAAGTGCCAGGGCAAGTCGCCAATAGAACAAAAAATGTCCTTCTTGTAGAATTGTTATAGTACTAAAACAGCAGCCCCAAATATCTGTGTATGGGTCTCATTGGTACAAGGGTTGGTTTATTCGGTGACAGCTTTTGGTGAACCTCAAGTGCGTCATATGAGTTCTCTTGTTCTTGATGGGACCCCAGGGTGATGTTTTGTGCATGACCAGTTCATGGATGAAGCACAACCACCACCAGGTACATTTCTGATCACACAAGGACATGGGAATTGACTCGGGGAGATGGGGCTAGCCAAATTTAGCACATCTAGAAGGTACATTGGAGGAAACCTATTATGTATATTTGTATATATCTTTCTATATGATCTATATATAGATGGCATGGGTACCAGCTCTGTTGGATGCTCTCTGACTGCCCATCTGCCCCACAAGGTGGAGGGTCCAAAAAAACATAATGTTATGGCTCAGTTCCTAAGCCTGGGCAAATGTGCACCTGGGCAGTAACCAATGGCAACCAATTAGTGATTATCTTTTTCAGCCAGCTGCAGGTAAAATAAATCAAGGGGAAATTGGTTGCTGAGGTTGACTGCCCTGTTGCAATTTGCCCAATGTTAATATATAAGCCCTATTTATTAGTAGCAATGAAATGAATGGGATTATTCTGTTAGAGATAATAACGGTGCAGGCATTTAGGACAATAATACAAAAGAATCTGGTTTAAAGAGCATTTCTAACTGGAATTAAAAATGGTAGTAAATGTAGGATACATACCTTTCTCCTTCGCTGAGCTCTTCTCTGTCTGAGTGGCTATTCGCTATGTTTAAAATGTGACTCTGAAGTCAAGCAGGGCCAGTATATAAAGAGTTACACCCACAGTTTAACTCATATCATGCCGGGACACTGTCAGCTTGGCAGGAATGAACCACAATCCTTCCTTAGTCCAAAGCTGGTTGGGCGACGAGGAGTTAAAGTGAGCCCTCCCACACTGTGTGTCTCAGAACGGGCTGGGGGCAAGAGCTGACAGGCAGTGCCCTCCCCTGTGTGAATACAGGTGTGAGGCCAAACCCTTCTTCTTTGGAACAGACACAAGGAGAAGCCTGACGTCAGGAGGACCTGAGCTGCAGATCTGCTGCATGGAGACAGGGTGCATGACACACAGTCACAACATAGCAACAACACAATACTATCAGCACACAATAATAATGATAGAATTCTCAAAGTCTACTATCTCTGCCTTATTTCCTTCATTCCCACTGGTACTGATCCAGTCCAGGAATCTAATGGGGATTGTGGGGAGAGACTGGGCACCTGGTCCAGCTGTGGTGTCTACATCTTGTGGGACCTACTACCTATTATAACAAAGGTTGCCTAAAGCCAGTATGAGCACCACCACTGTACGTAGAATATCAATAGTGTATATAATGAAACATGGAGAGGAGAATATACTCCATGCGTGTATATCCATAAGAAAGCCAATGATTGTGAGTCCCTCCAAAAAAGTAAATCAAAAAGTAATAAAAAGTACAAAAATGTTTATTAGGACATTGTGGACAAAGGCCTGATACGTTTCATGCCTATTAGGGCACTTAGTCATAGACCTACTACCTATTAGTTGCCCCTTTAGACTATTTAGACTTCAGTATTATCCCTCTACTTAATTAGTATTTTTAATTAATTATTATTATTGTTAATAAAAGCTACAAAGGTAAGCCTCTCCCATCATATTATTGGACGGGAATGGACCAAGTGTTTAAGTGAAGGGTCTCATGGGATTGTTGAGGTGCAGGGGAGTTAATTAGTGGGCTTCTAATTATTGTTATTGGTTTATTTGTATTGGCATTGTTGCCATTGTTTGGGGGTAAATGGATAGTTTCTGGTTATTCCTGGGCTTTAAGGCAGGGAACTAAGTTGTGTGTTAACGTTAGTATGGTAAATAACTTGTGCTGCAGTGTTTTTATTGTGCTGCTGTCTGTATAAAGGCTCTTCATTATCCCTTAAACAATCCTGAAATATTCATACGGCAGTTGTAAAACTAAACAGAATATTTTGTATAGGATGTATGCGCCCCCTTCAATCATTGCGATTGGGAAATAGAAGAAATGATGACGTTACCGGACACAAGCATAACCATGTATAGCAAATCACCACTATCCAATGGGATACTGAGCTCTAATGATATCACTATATAGAGGTAACACGTTGCTGTTGGAGTTGGGGAGCTGCTGGTGTGTAAGTGACACCAAACTGCTAAAGGCGTCACTAACCCAAAGATGTGACTTAAAATACAGTAAACTGCAACAGTGTCGCCCAACTGCAACATGACGTACTCAATGTGTGTATCTGGGAATCAGTCATTTGCTTTCAGATCCTGCACATCTCCCTAATCTGAACTGTTCAAATATCTACTGTATCTCTCTCTCTATATATATATCTATACTTTATATATTAATCGGAAACATTATAAACCAAACTGAACCTACTTCATATAATAAGTGAACGTCCGTACACTATATAAATATAACTGTATGGGGCCCATTCACCAAGCTCGAGTGAAGGAACAGAGGAAAATAGAGGAAAAATAGTTGGATTTTCGAATGGTTTTTTTGGCTACTTCGACCATCGACTTCGAATTGAATGATTCTAACTAAAAATCGTTCGACTATTCGATCATCGAAGTACTGTCTCTTTAAAAATTTCTTCGACCCCCCTAGTTCGCCACCTAAAACCTACCGATATGGGGAAGGTCCCCATAGGCTTGCTAACACTTTTCTGATCGAAGGATGATAATTCGATCGATGGATTTAAATCCTTCGAATCGTTCGATCGAACAATTATTCCTTCGATCGAACAAATTGCACAAAATCGGTAGTCGAATATCGAGGGTTAATTAACCCTCGATATTCGACCCTAGGTAAATGTGCCCCTATGTATCCGTGCAAAAGTGCCACTGCAAAATAGACCATGTAAGCGTTGACACATTTAATAATATAAAAGTAAAACGAATCCCTATATACTGTAATTTCCTCTGTCCAGGGTGCCGGTAGTGGGAAGGTGGCAATTCTATGTGTTCTGTTGAAAATGATAATTAAAGTTTTGGTGGACACCCCCTGTCCAGGGCACTGTGTCTATCTGGCAGGTCTAGGTCAGTAGCTGCACCTTCAGGACAAGTTCCTAAAGTGAAAAATAAAAGTGACCCATGTCTGTTAAATGGCAACACCAGTGTCTTCCTGGTAACCAGCAAATCTGAGAACCACGGGCAGAAATTTATGGACTTGTCTTGCCCGTTGTATAATATAAATATTTCCTGAAGGTAAATGCTTTCTTTTAGCTTAGGGAAGGGAAAGTCAATGGACCTCATGCATGGAAAAACAGCACCCGCTGAGAGAAGACTTGCTGTCCAGGGTGCTGGAAACAGTAGGAATTGACCCATCTGCTGTTTATTGGCGAAACAAAACACCTCCGCTTAGTGCTGGTCAGATAGGGTAACCACTGATGACACAGGGATCCTAAAAGCTGTGAAGCAAACTGAGAGAGACATCTTCACAGGCAACCAAAGGAAAGAGGAGAGCAGAACACTACTTAGAAGGCATGGACCACCGCGTTGTGTTTGTGAAAGCTGAATTACACAGTGTTCTTGGTAACGAATTGCACAATGCACTGCTGGCTCTTGTTGGGCTTAGATGACATTTGCTGAAAGGTTTAAGGTCTCACACAAAGTAAACAAGTCAGGTTATAACCCCACGAAGTGGTGAACAGATCTTTTTGTTTTAAAAAAGCAAAATCAGAGAGCGAGAGAGAGAAACACAAACATCCCGAGCTGGTTCCATTCCAACTCCAACTGGATTATGTAAAGTTATTCCATATCCCATATGCTTGGGGGTCTCCACGGATCCTCACTGTTCCTGCTGTACTTTCAGATATAGAAATATTAAATGATGTGTTTTCTGAGAGTTGAATCAGCTGCAAAAGGAGCATTGAGTGACTTCTCTAAAGGTAGACACGTTGGTTTGCTAAGGGCGGACATGAGCCTAGAGAAGAAATATAAGTGGCTCACTGTAATGTCATATTTGAAAGTATTCTTATTTATTGCCAAAAAATTAGCTGAATGTACAAATACTGTTATTTGCCAAAAATGTCTAGCATTTCCTTTAGAAAAGAATATATAAGATTATGGCCTAGTTTTCCAACTGTGGAGAAAAAAAAAAATTGTGAAATACATTGAAGTCTGACCCCCAGGCATAGGTTTATTAAATAATTATATAAAATATTCCTGTAGAACTCAGCGGCCTCTTAAAAATGATTTAAAACCCAGCTTGAATTTATTTCCCCATTGAACTGAATGGGTTACCCCATTAATATTAGGGTTTAAAAAAAACCATTCCTACTTTTGGCCTTTATATTCATATTTTTATATACACAGATGATTTTTTAATAAAAACAACAGAGATGTTTGCTCGGTTCTCGCTCTGAGCATAAATAATGTTGTTAGCTGTGCCTTCAAAACAGCTTCAAATGCTCAAGTCATCTGACAGATTCCAGGAAATCAAAGCCTTCGGAATGCAGAATCTCAGACAAGATTGGGCTGCTTCAAAAAAAAAGAAGAAGACAATTCCAATTATCCAAAGCCATAAAACGATCTCTGTGTTGTTAAAGCTGTTATATAATGTTGTTGTTGACATAAAAGAAAAATTATCTTTGCAAAGCAAGCGTTTCCCAAAAAACGCACGTTATTTACAAAAACTTGCTGATGCACCCCCGGGAGCAGCTCAGTCTTCCATTACTATAAAACATTGTGCTTTATGGAACAAGGCCGGCACTATGGAGCTTGGTTTCCATGCACAGTTTCCAGTGGCTACCAATAAAATATTTTCTTAAGTTTTCTGAAATATACTGTTCAAAACAAATTGCTGATTGGTGGATATATTCGGCTGCACTCTAGTGTCAATCTTGTTGTTTGGACTGTGGGAGGAACAAACAAACTCCTTGGAAATTGGTCCCTTGCTGGAATCAAACTCAGCACAAACGTGCCTCCAGAAACAAGACACCAGAAATATTTGACTATTTATGAATGCTTGGGGGTTATGGCCCAAAATGTGTCAGTGGGGGGATCTCCACTTGAGTGAGCTATAGGAGGTCTAGGTAGCATCATGACTGTTGCAGTTTCAATGTATATGAATGAAAGTGATCTTCACCACAAAGGTCTGGATGACGCCAGTAACATCTAGCTGCCCCAATGCTGATCAAAACTGACAGTTATATGTTATGGGGTTCTGGATTGTGTTAGTAGGCAGGTTATGCAAGTGAATCTACATTACAGGCTACACAGGTAGAGAAGATATATCAATCATTCACTCCCAATATGGGGAGCACCAATATTCCCCTGCTTTGGATAAGTCCTAAGATCTATACCTAACAGATTCGCCTAAATCTGGTAAGTAGGAGAACCTTGAGAAGAGTAATCAAGACCAACGTCTCTCCCCACAGCCTCCCACTGGGTTTGCCTTTAGCTGTGAATGTGACAGAGGGAATCAAGTCAAACAAGGGGGTAACCAAGACCCTATTGCCTCCCATTTGTTTAGTGATATGATAAATAAAATCCAGTAATGTTATGATCCATAACAATAACTGAACATTTGTAGTGGCATGTGAATAAGAGGTTTAGGGATGTTGCCAAGCATTCCGTGTTCCAGCGCCGTGTCCTTTTATGGTATTTGCCACTGCCTCTCTGATGTCATCAAATTATGTTGCAAAACTAACAGAGAGGTTTGAGCCCTCCAGGCATTTCTAGTTAAGCACATACAGAGTAACCATGGGCTCGCAAAAGTATGTTTCCCTCTGTGCTCATACTGGGACACAAGGAATTTCCAACCTGGAGCTCTCGGGGTCATGGATAGGACTGGTTTAAAACAAAAATTAGACCACAGATTTATTGGTATTTTAATTTCAAGACCCCTTCACAGTTCAATATATGATAGGCTCCTCATTACAAAGTTATTGCTAGATTATGTTATAAAGTATTCAGTAAAGCATTCACAGGGGTCCAGCCCACAACTGAAGAACATCTGCGTAGATGACAGCCTAGAACCCAACTTCCTTCGCAGGGCAATAGCACACACATTGTAGTGGACCAGTCTCAATGCACCCCAAAGGTCTCAAACCACCAGTAGGAAAAACATTAAAATCCTTATTGTACATGTTTCTAACTTATAACTGCCCAAGTCTGGCTGGTGCCACAAACATCAGTGGTGGGTAATGGTTGGAGGGTTGTGGCGCAATCATCTGGGGAAAATGTAGAAGTTAAAGGCCTTATAACCACTACTCCTACATGTGCACTTTCCTGTAGGTCCTTCATGCACATATTTAGGTGCTTTTCCCCACACTCAAAAGATGGAATGAAAATACCCAACTTTCCCTCTCTTGCTGATTATTAGAATCACCTAGTACACTTGTAAGGTCAGTTATAGGTGGTTCCTTTACAAAATATGAACAAGAAACCAATTGGTTGAATGAGTGCAGAAGAATATTGGTCAGTAGATAAAATACAGGTTATTTCCATAGTAATAATGGTTATGCACCATGGTTACAGGTGCCAGCGAAAGAGTTAACTGGCATTAGTGGGGAGAAGGGACTGAATGATGGCAGACTGAATCACATACAGGAAGATTATATTGGGGAGCTGCAGGCTAGAAAAGAAAGAGCATTCTTCACATTCACAGTGAGTGAGAAACACACAATAAAGCTTCTTTAGTTACAGATCTCCAAGGTATATCCCCGGCAGGGTGAGCATTTTCTGTGACAAATAGGCAGACTAATATATATATAATGTGTTGCTATGAAGCAATCCCACACTGAGGCACTGCGGGTGTATTCACACATAAAATAACCATCGGCCTGAAAGCAACATGAATAACCAAATGTGACTCACGGCTGTGCCTAAGCTAAATCCTCCATTATTTCAGAAATTCATTACTAAGATTGCCAAGGGTGTTTCTTCCCAATGTGTTTTCAGAGAAACCCTATATTGTTTATCTACTCACAGATAACCGAGACGCCGAGTTGCCAGGAATAGGGTGGGCATCGGAAAGCTTGGGGCTTTGTATGACCTGGCGAGTGGGTAGACATGTCTTTAGTTGTTGCAAGGCCCCACTATTTTGCTTTTTTCTCCAAAATTTCCAGATAAGTGCCCTCCTATATCTTCTCATATACTTCATGGCTAAACACATTGCCTGTAACTGTTTCTGTGGATACCATTAGATCGTTTATTTTCTCACGAAGAACACAATGTTTGGCCAGACAATGATCTTTGTCTGAAACACCAAACCATGAGCAATGAGTTGGAACTTGTTTGAGTGCCCAGATATGTAGAGCCAACCCCAGTCCTAAAGGGTTTACAAACCGCATCAACTAAAGGTGTATTGTTCTTAATTACTGTCCTTAAGCCAATGAACATTTTGTGTGTGGGAGAAAATATCTCAGGGATTAAGGGGACTGTTGCCCAATGTTTTATAGGGAAATATGTGTGTTATCTGCCCATATCCATCCCATATCTGTCTACCATCCATCCACTATTTATCTACTGTATCTATCTATCTGTCTATCTATCTATCTATCTATCTATCTACCCATCTATCCATCCACCCATCCATTATCTATCTAGCTGTCTTCCTGTCAACCATCAATCCATCCATCCATCCATCCTCTATCTATCTATCCATCCATCTATCCTTCCATCTATCAATCCATCTATCCTTTCATCTATCCATCTATCTATCTATCATCTATCTATCTATCTATCCATCCATCCATCCATCCATCCATCCATCCATCCATCCATCCATCCATCCATCCATCTATCTATCTATCTATCTATCTATCTATCTATCATCTGTCTGTCTGTCTATCTATCTATCTATCTATCTATCCATCTATCCATCTATCCATCCACCCATCCATTATCTATCTAGCTATCTTCCTGTCAACCATCCATCCTCTATCTATCTATCTATCTATCCATCCATCTATCCTTCCATCTATCAATCCATCTATCCTTCCATCTATCTATCTATCTATCTATCTATCTATCTATCTATCTATCTATCTATCTATCTACCATACTCTGTTGCTGGTTCATAAGTTCCTGTTCTGTAAGTCATTTCCTGGCCTTGTCCCCTGTGTTCTGACCCCCTGCTTTTGACCATGAGCATAATATTTGGATTCTGCTTGTCTATCTGCCTGCCTTGACTTGCTGCCTGTGTTTTGTTGCTGCCTGCTATGACCCACTGCTTGTATTTGGACTTGTTTTACTGTTTGTGCCATATACGCTTTCCTGCTGAGCTCTGTGCTTTTTCAGTTGTTCAATTATTAAATCTTGTTTGATCCTCAGTAGGTTTGCAAGTGGTTACTAGTGTATAAATCCGACACAATCGAATATTTATAATAGTGCAAAGTAAATAGTATATACCATGATGTCTGTATACCTGGAGCAGTATATTTATGATATAAAAGGACAAGAGTGGAACATGTTCTTGCCCCATTTTTTCATACCCAAACACTTGAATGTGAATTCCAACAAGTAAATGCACAACACACAGAGATGACAGATGTAAAAGAAGTAAAAGGAAGTTAGAGCTGAGGCACATTACACACTCACCTTCCGCCACTTAGTGGACTGACTTCTACTGAATGAGGTAGCGCAACAAGCAAAGACGTTACACAATCACAGCAAACAGGATAAAGACCTTGCGTAAGAATCTCCCATTTTCTACTAGAAGTGCCAAAAGTATTACAATTTGAAACCAGAATTGAGATTTATCAAATTGCAATTAAAAAACCTCACTACCCACAGAAGTGCGATGGGAAGTGTATCTTCAGCACCCAAGCAAATTGCCGATGAGGTTTTTATGCCAAATATTGGGAAAAAATAAAACTATATTCCAAAAGGCCTGATGATTTGTTCTTATTAATAACCGTCAACTTACCCAAATGAGGACTTACTAGTTTGTGGCCCATTAAGGGTATTGGCTGTAAATGAGTTAGAAATGAATTGAGGGAAATCACTTGAATATTACTGCATTTATGGGGACTTTATATGTACATGACATGAAATTGGGAAACTACAGTAGATAAACTAGTTCGTTCTTCAACATTAAAAGAAGAAAAACTGATAAAACCAAGTCAATATATCGTTAGTATATACAATGAGAATCACTCTGTGTTGCGTGAACATGATCTACTGTAGCTTTCAGGAACCAATGAAATGAATGAGCAAGTAGAAAAATGATATGACATGTATCATATAAATTGGACAGTTCAATATGTGAAATATTATTTATATTTATGTATTTCTGTTCCTGTAGAAGAGATGAATCATGAAGTGTAATGAGCTCAGCTCTATGAGCAGATTATACACAATAGCATTTCCTCAAGGAAACATCACCTCTCCTCCTCCTCCTCTTCTTCTTCCGTCTGCGGGTTTCTCAGTTGACAGATTTATGGGAATTGATTAGGGAGGGGGGCACCCTAACAGCAGAGCCGTACCTCGTCATTCCTGGGTATTCGGTCACTGACCGGATTTGGTGCCTTGACTGGAGTTAACCTCATTTAGGAAACACATTTACCTGTTGCGTCACAGTTGTCTGTAGAACTGGTCAGACTGAATACCTTCTTACATTCCTATACTACAATGCTTTGTACAGGAGATGATGCACAATACACACATATATATCACATAAAAATACAAGTATGAGAACTCTTATTCAGAAATCTCCAAATTACAGCCAGGCCATCTCCCACAGATTTTATTTTAATTATTTTCTCTGTAATAATAAAACAGTACCTTGTGCTTGATGGTAACTGAATCCGTAGTGACGTCAATCTAATTGGGTTAATTTGTAAATGTTTTTTATTATTAGACTTAAGGTATGGTGATCCATAGTATGGAAAAAAAAAAACATATCCAAAAACATAGGCAGTCCAGATAATAGATCCCATATCTGTAACACTGGAGAGGGGTTTATAGAGCACAAAACCATTCAATCTCACAATAATATTGAATACATGATTATTATGTAAGGCAGCGTCATCTTCTGGCTGTTTGTGAGAAGACACCCAGTTTAAGAGACGGGATCTATCAGCATAGGAGGAATGCAGGTTTCTTGTGCTCAGGGGTGTAACTATAGAGGAAGCAGACCCTGCGGCTGCAGGGGGGCCCGGGAGGTATAGGGACCCACGAGGCTCTAATTCATATACAATTTCAATAAATATTGGTAAAATAGTAAAACCTTTGGGTATGTTGGGTGGACCTAAAATTAATTTGATGTAGGGTCCAGTAAACAGACCGGCCAGACGCCCTAGGAAACCTGGTGGCTGCGGAGTGCGCGCATGCGCAAGTTAACGGGTCCGACAGGCCTTTTCTTTACAGGTAAACTAAGAAGAATAAGCAGATAATAACAATACTCCAACGTTTGGTCAGAGAGTTATGGATTCCACTTTATTTACAGGTATTATCATGATATACAAATACATAATATATTCATATTAACACTTATTTTCTATTAATACTAAACTAGTTAGGAGCAACTAGGGAGAAGGGCAAATCAAATTTTTGCCTTCCTCCCAAACCTTGAGAATAAGGGAGTTTTGTTGCAAGACTAAAACTGAAGCTGAGCTAGCAGCATTATAATAGAAACAAATAAAACAAACAGGAAAATACCTTTACATTCATCTCTTAATATTTTTTAGGCAAAGGCCATATAGAAGGCTGCTAGGAGAGCATTAGAGAAAAAAAGGAGAAACAGGCCAGTATGTTCATTTACAGGTACACACACACACTGCCATTGTAAGTAATTGCATTTGCTTTCATATATATCACAAAATTATGTTTATTATAAATAAACTTTATGGGATGTGTCAGCTGCACTTGTAATAAAAGCTATGAGTTGCTTTGCAGCTGTTGTATAATTATATCTTACATATTTATGACATTCAAGCAATCTGCATAAACCCCCCCAAAAATGAAGTTTGCAACATATACCAACACCCCACATGGAATTGCCGAACATATCTCTGCTGATCATGGCATCTCATGGGTACAACATAAATACAATCTGTATTGCTGAAACCATTGTACAAATACATAATCACTATGTATGTACCAAACAACTTTGTCTAAGATTATTTTGGGGGAGCTTGCCCACCATATATACTTGACAACAACATTCTTTTCAGATATTAACTCTTCATTACAAGTTCCTCTAAAGGAGCAACCTTTTCAATCTTTCCCAGTAGACCTTGTCACACAGACTGTCAAAACGTAGAGGGATTTCACTAAATAATATGCAGAAGGATTCTACAGAAATTCTCATGGAGAAAAGGTGGTGGTTGTCTCTGTGTCCATGGCGAAAGATGTCCTCTTGCTTGGCTTGGTTGATGACCATTCTGTAAACTTTTCATGGCTCAGGCAACCAATATCCTTGAAGAGCTTGCACAGGTCATTCCTAAACTTAATTCCAATAATGACATAGAGGAAGGGGTTGAGGCAGCAACGGAGGCAAGCAAGGCTATACGTCACGTCGTCGGCAAAGTCCAGATTCTTGCTGGTGTCACAATCTGTGCTGTTATTAAGGGTCCTTATCAACATGACGCTGTTGTATGGAAGTTGGAAAGTGACAAAGACGATGACGATAGCAATGATAACTTTAATGGCTTTGTACTTTTCAAAATTGCGTGCTTGAAGGAGCTTTCTGATGATCATGTAGTAACATGAAGCCATTATGATCAAAGGCAGGAAAAAGCCAAAGAACATTTGGGAGATCTTCAACTTGGAGCTCAGGCTCTGAATGTTGTCAGAAAATATAATGCACATGCCCACCCCATGGTTGTCCTTCAAGCCGCTGTAAAGGAGCTCGGGAATGGAAAGCAAAAAGGCAAGGACCCAGATGCCAAGGCTGGACAGCTTGCTGATCAACACCGTCTTCGATCTGTGACGATGAGCTGATGGAGCTTGGACAATGGCGAAGTATCTCTCCATGCTGACGCACATGAGCAAGAACATCCCACTGAAGAAGCTCATTTTGTAGAGGCAGTAAATTATCTTGCACATTTCATTGCCAAAAACCCAGTTCTTTGCAACACTCACTGCCCAGAAGGGAAGGGTCAGCAGGAACACAATGTCCGCTATGGCCAGATTGAGCATATAGTAGTCTGTCCCAGTTTTCAGCCTGTTAAAGTACAAGTACCTGATCATGACCAGTCCATTTCCTGCAAGTCCCACCAGGCAGATGACTGAGTACATCGCGGGCAGGAAGGCCGAGCGAAAGCTTCTGACATCGTCTTTTTGACAGACTGTCGGGAAGCCGCCATAATCCATGGTGGAATACTCCATGTTGTCATCCATGCTGACATTGTCTTCACCTGTAGAATACTGATCACAGACAAGAGAAAAATTTGTTATAAATAATGTGTTGCAAGTGAATACGTTGATTAACCATAACTGAATGCAATGTTGGGTGAAAACTGCTTGTGGGATTTTTATCTGCTGCATCCCCAGTGAATAATGCTACAACTGTATGTCCACATGAAAGTAGGACAAGCAACAAAATGTTGGCAGTATACGGTCAATATTCTGGCCAAGCCTAGTCTGCAATTTTTCATACAAACGCAGCATGTTACTTCAACCGAGGCAACAAAGGGGTGAAATACACTATCTAGAGAAAAAAAGATAACTAGGGTTTGGGAAATGCGTGTGTGTGGTTAAGACAGTATTGTATAGTGTAAGTGGAGGAAACTCTGCATTATTTAATATACTCACTGTGCTGCATCTCTTACAGAACTTCACCCATAGACCACATCCTGCCTCACCTGGAGACATCTGCTCGGCTCATATTAAAAAAAGGGGAGTTGCATTCTTGGCTTTGAATATTTCCATATTGGACATGAACATGAGCCATACTAAACTACTCAATTATTGTAGAAAGAGTATGATTTTAGCATTTATTTTATATATGTCCTTAAAAAATATGTGCTCGAGGTATGGAGTCAAAAGCCCAACAGCACATCCAAAGTTTGTTGGGTTTGATTTGGTTCCTCATACGCAATTAGTGAGTGAGGCAAAATATGTCAAATAAAACACTCGTGGTTTTTAATGGCTTTCCCCTTGCTTAAAAGTAAAAAAAAGACTTGAAAGTTGTTAAGAAGAGATTATTGTATAATCACATAATAAATGTGAAGTTCCCCTTTATTCATTCACTACAGTGTGCATGTATGTTGATATCAATGACATAAATGTGTGCTAATTGTTTGGGGATAGTGAATTATTCCCAGCATGCAAACACCCTAACCACTTCCATATTCTTCAGCCTGGTGCGCAGTCCCCATCCCACCAACATCATTGGAAGGACAAACAAGGGCAATTCCAAGTGGGAGATCCCCTGCATTGTGTTTTGACACATTTAAACAAAGGGGATCCCCCAACTTGAAATTGCCCTTGTGTAATGATTGTTTGTCCTTTAATTGTTTGAGGACCCATAAATGAACAACAAGTAGCGGCATGTAGGACCCTGGCTTGTTTAGTTGTTGAGGAGCAATTAAAATATATGCAAGAGTGCCACAGCATGCCACGTGATAGCCCTCATTTGCATGTCTCTGCCACAATCTCTGATTGCAGTTCCAACAAGACACTGATTCTGTGGTTAAAGTCTTTGAGATGCTCGGGGCACGGTTCATTTTCTCAGAATTGTTTTTTTCCCCATCTTTAAGTATGAGTGAAGAACAGAACTCTGTGTCTTTGTGTCTTTTATCTGCAAAACAAAGTTGTCCCTGCTCAAGATCTGCCCTTTGTATAATCTTGCAGTGCCACAACTTCACTCAACCACATCCTGTCTCCCCTGGAACCTGTTCCTCAAGTGAAAGGGACGGAAGCCACTAACAGATTGCATACTTATTTGCCTTAAGCAGCTGCTATTGAATAGTACAGACTGAGCTTTGGACACTACAGGACAGCAGCACTTCAACAGGGGGCATCCCAATGGGGAAAGCAGCCTCAGCAGCTCTTTGGGGGCCCAATGAGATGTCACTGAGGAACCTGACCAACTTGGCAGTTTCAATAAGTTTGTGTATAAACATAAAAAAGAGATGGTGAGCACCAATATCTGTGATTTGTGATCAAAACATAATGAACATGATTTATTGAAGTCTCAGGGAAATAAACCTTAAAACTAAGAGACCAACGAGGTGATGGTTACCAGGACAATCATTTGGAACCTGTAGAAGCAGTTACAGGCACATTTACAGACACATTTCTATTGGGTGGACCTTCTGATTGCTTCCCTTGGTTGTTATGAAAAACCCTATGTATTCCCTAATGTGTTTTTGTATAATTCATGGAATAACCCTCATGTACATACATAAACTCTATTATTTTAGTTTTAATCAGGTGCTGCATGGTGGATGCCCATGTTACCTTGTTCTGGGCTCAAGATGTTGACTTGGCTCATTTGTGAATAAAGAAGTTGGGTCATTTGCAACTTGCTTTCATTAAATGGGGGGATCCAGAGGGAAGTGAACATGACAAAACTGTAAGTCACTTTCCATTCTGCTTGGAATTGTATTTCTTCGGGGTGCCAGGTGGCTTAGTTCGGGATTAAACTGCACTGACCACAAAGTCATGAAGTGAGATGGACCATGCTGGCCATATGGACCTTTCCTTTCCAAGAAACAACTATCCTAACTAAAGCTCATAGGATATGTGTAACCACATTTTAGCTCATTTATAGACTGAATAAATCCTGAGCCAACGTTATGGATGCTGAAAATGGATTCACAAGTAGCTTATGTTTTATAAGAACATGGACCATCATACTTTTAATAAGAAGCAATATCAGTTGTGACTTTAATTGGCATTTAACAAAGGATGTGTATTTTTATATCCTTCTGTCTGGGCGTAGTCTTTCCTTCACCCCAACATAAGGTTTGAAGAATGCGCCCCAACACCGCAGAACAAAGCAGCCATAGAAGGTGGGGGGAGGAAGTGGTGTACTTTTCTTATTATGCCCTCATAACAAAAAAGATTTGGTTTCAAAGGAAAAAGATTATTCTGTTGTAGCTGTAAGTGTTAAAGGAAGGTTGTGTAGGACAGCTGAAAAAAAAGAAATAGGTATTTGATATTGGCAACACACAAGTGTACTCCTCACTCTTGAAAGACCAGGGTTTGAACTTGCCAAAAATCAGAAGGGTTTGCCAGTGGCCAGGCCCCTAATAAGCCCCAGCCAAAGAAATTTCCCATCATACCTTTCTGCCCATAATCATATATAATACCTTTCATATATATTCTGCTTATTGTTATGGCAGAACTGGTCTAATGACGAGCCTCTCAAAACGTGTCCTTCTTTGTTGCTCCCCCTCCTTTCCCAAAGTTGTTCTGCCCTTTGCAGGTTCCTCTAATGTCTGCCCCTAGTTTGGGACATGTTAAACCTTCCCCCAGTTATTTTGGTGCATCAATACTTAATTATCATCTACTGCTTTTACTTACCTGAAGTATACTCATGATAATAGGGACAATGTGAACGATCTTTAGGAGGCCTAGAAAAGCAAAAGAGAAATCTATTGAACGTTTGTTGTTAAAGGAGATCGTCATTGTAATAGTGATTATAATGACCCCTTAGACCCAAGAAAAACTGCTTTTTCATTATAGTTGGATCTTCATACCTTAAGTCTACTGGAAAATCATATAAACATGAAATAAACCCAATAGGCTGATTTTGCTTCCAATAAGGATTCATTATATCTAAGTTGGGATCAAGTACAGGTATGGGACCTGTTATCCAGAATACTCAGGACCTGGGGTTTTCTGAATAATGGATCTTTCTGTAATTTAGATCTTCATACCTTAAGTCTACTAGAAAATCATCTAAACATGAAATAAAGCCAATAGGCTGGTTTTGCCTTCAATAAGGATTAATTATATCTTAGTTGGGATCAAGTACAAGCGACTGTTTTATTATTACACAGAAAAAGGAAATATATTTCAAAAGTTTGAATTATTTAATTAAAATGGAGTCTATGTAAAACAACCTTCCTGTAATTGGGAGATTTCCGGATAACGGGTTTCTGGATGATGGATCCTATACATGTACTAATAATACTGTAGCTGTAGTTTTTATAATGATGTTTTAAAATGGATACACTCATATGTTTTATAATGACTGATAATGATGAATATTAGAAAATATATTTCCCTGCATTGCTCATATTCTTGATGATATAAGACAGAAAGAGATAAATCTACACTTCCCTTTCCCTCACATACCCACATACAGATTCTCAGCACTCGCTGTTTTCTCTTTAACCCCTGACAACTTTCTGTTTCGGTGAGTGTATCACTTTTTTTCCATTCAATGAACCGAACGTTAACATTTTTAAAAGAAAAGAAAGCTATGAAAGAAACATGAAAAGGAGGAAAAAAAACATGTTTGTCGACTAACTGCTTCTCAAGAAAAATGTTTGCTTTAGAAATCCCCTGATAGTAATTTCACAATGTTCTCATATGAGTGGCAGTTACTAATTTGGATTTCATCTGCTTTGGCTGACTGTAGGGGTCAGCAATTATTCCTTGGCCCAATGGAACCTGGTTTCCTTATAAACAACAATAAAAAGCCCCATAAATCTCAAATTTTCTGTCTATCGTTGTATCATCAAGCACTGATTTATTTTATCCCTAATCACACACAAAAATATGAATTCCCAAATCAGAAATAGCTAGTTGCTAGTATAAGAGTTACATGACTTTGGTCCCACAATAATATTTTTTTACACATTTAAATAATAATAATATTATATCAGTCCTATTACTCTAAATAACTCACAATATTGCCTCACAGTGTAGCTTGCAATCTAATTTCCGAACTATAACCACAAACAATAGTAGAACTTACTTATCTAATTTCTGTAAGGCAGCCACGCAAACACAAGTCAATACCACAAGAAAACCATGAACCTACAGTACAAATACTGTTCTATGCTGGACTTTGTGAAAACTCAGCCTCCATGTGGATTTGGTCTTGATCACAACCCAACTCAAGACCTCAGAGCCTCAAATCAACATTGCTAACCACTGAGCAACGTGTTCCTTCTGATATTCAATCTGCTAGGGTTCCTTTTCCAAGGCTACCACATACCATGTACTGGGATTCTGAACGATGAAGCAACAATTGGTTCCAGTGAAGATGAAGGCATGGCTTGAGACAAGAGTTGTAGGGTCTTATATTAAATGTAAACGTTAAGCTCATTGTCCTCTACAGAACTTCATATATCCTAATACTCCTTTGCTATCCATGGATCCAGTCTTATGATGTTTATAAACTGCCTAGAAAATATATACTGGCCAGATAACGTAGATCAACACCTTCATTAACAGATGGTGATCAGAACTCAATTGCCTCCTAGAAATCTTCACCTGGGTGAACACTTCTTCCTACTCAATATTGCCAAAAATCTTCCATCTCAGCCACTCATCTATGCCCTTATCTTATCCCACCTGCTACTAACTAGCCTCCCACACTCCCGTCTCTCCCCACTACAGTCTTACATTCTGCTGCTAGATTTCTCCTCCTCTCATCTGAGGTAGAACTAGTCCCTCAAACACATGGACATACTATAAAGTGAATAAAGTCCATGTAGATTACAGCAAATTCCTCCTGTTTAGGAACAATTAAGAAGATAAACTACCCCCCGCCCCCTAAAAGAACAGATTGTGCCCATCTAACAGTCTCCTAAGTAGTTATTCTGCTCAGCCACTTTAGCTTTTAAATGATTTGACCCAGCTTTTACCATAACAATAACCAAGAAGAGAGCTTTAAATGTGAGATTAAACACTTTTTGTAACAGCTTGACCTCTAATAAGGGTAAAAGAATATATAACTTACCTGTGAGCTGCCGTGATGATTGGCTTTGACAGGAAGCTTGAGGCGAGTGTAATTGTCTGTAAGTGGTTGTGTGTGGATTGCTGAGAGATGTGTGTGTGGTTGGGGAGGCTGTGTCTCATGTGAACGGGAAGAAGTGGCAAGACTCATTTCTGTACATGCAGGCAGATATATATTATAGGCACGTTCTGGGACGTCCCTTTCTACATCAGGTGTTTCCTGGGGTAAAATTTTAAAGGAAAACCACACCTAAAATGAACGCTCTCCAATGTAAGAGGGGCACAGACGGCTTGCTTCCGCAAAATAAACCTATAATTCTTGTCATTTTATGCTCTTGTTGAGCAGCTGGTCCTCCAATTTCAGAGTTAAATAAGTGTTTCCCTTTATTTAATACTAATAAACATATGAGTCAGGGGCAGACATGGCTAGTAATGTAGAAACAGGATAGGGGTCCCACAACCATGAACTAATGTCCTAACATTACCATTTTATTTTTATGGATATCGTATCCCTTTCTTCCAATGTTGCTGCCCTATAGTCATAGGGAGGAGGTAGATATGAGAAAAGCTTTTCAGTATGGGCAGGTATGTAATCTTTTTAAATTAAACCAGATAGAATTTACTTTCATCTTGTAATATTTATTGACCTATTGTTGAAAACATGTCCAAGTAAGATAAATACATATCATACCGATTGCCAACTTTGTTCCCCTTGGTCTTTTTGGACAGAATTGGTGCAAGGTAAGTAATCGGTCACTTCTTATTACTGTGTAAGGTCAGATATTTTTAGTGTTGGACTGGGTACCGGAGGCCCACCACCAGCCTAGTGACCACCTATATGTATTCCTAGGCATGCACATACATGCACCCTTGTCTGCCCTGACCCACCCACTTCTAGCTTAGACCTGTCCAAAACTGACGTGCTGCAATCTCTTATATAGCAATGCCTGGACCATCCATGCTTGACACACATGAGGCAGGACAGGTGACGGTATATAAGAGAGAGCAGCCGTCGGGTTGAGTTGGGGCAGTTTGGGCTGGAGGAGTGCAATACATCTGTTCAACCTGCAAACTTGAATGAATGAATTTTTGCAACAAAAACATATTTAGGGATCTATTTATAAAGAGAGAAGTAGCACTCAATTAATACTTCACTGACAGCAATTTCTTCCTATTTCCTGAGACGTTAAAGCTTATTTTTTTTGTTAAACTAGCAAAATTTCATTAAAATTCCATTATATCGATGACATTTCAACAACCTCAGCCAGATTTGGGAAGTAAAATGTAAATATAATTTTTTTTTATCCTACCATTATTAATTTGACCAGCTCTAAGCTGGTGACAAACTATTTTGTTGGTGGGTTAATGGTCCATGCATGGTCATCTACTACCTACAGAAGTCAACAAGATGTTTCTCTTGGCTCCTATAACTTTTGACCTGTAAGACACAATAATGTTTCCCAGCAGGGGGGTTACACACACAGTCAACCAGCCATTCCCTTAAAATAAAAATGGTAGGTATTAGGAGTTTGGGTGCAGGCTTGTCTATGGGTAGCCGTTTGGCGACCTCTTAACCCGATATGCCCATGAAAGGCAGTTCGATATCAGGTTAATCCGATCGTTTGGCCCTTTTACAATGAAGCAAATGGATGCCAACAGGACGAAGACCTCATCCACTACCCGATGTGGTCCTCGATCGTGTGCCCAATCGATATCAATGATATTGATTAGGGAGACTCGTCGGAACACCCCATACACGGGCAGATAAGCTGCTGAATTGGTCTAAAGGACCTGAATATGGCCACCCTTAGAAGGTGCATTTTTGATGGCTTTGTAAAACCTGATCCACCTCCTCTAACAATGTTATTTTGAATCCCTAATGCATATGCCAAAGAGCCACTTGAGGGCTAGACATAGCTAGCAGTTTGGGTGTTGAGAATTTCAGGGTGAAGACCACTGGTATAAAAAACAATGAATACATTCACATGAATTTAGAATATTTCACAATCTTGGTAAACTTTTGCACTCCCCAGGCTTGGGGTGATCAAGAAGCAACATTGTATTACAAAGACTGTCAGGTCCAACCCTCAACAGCTCTTCACTTGTGCCTGTGAATCTCAAGGGCTTCTTTAAAAATAATTGTGAGATTCTTAAAATAATTATGACTGTGTAGTTCTTCTAATAGTGTGGGGCCTCCCTGGAGTATTAAAAAAACAGAACTGTGAAAGTTTTCTACTGCTGAAGTTTCGGGCTTAGTTTCCTTAAATTCTTAAATGTCATATTTGCTATTTATGATTGTATAATCTGGTGTTTACTGATCTTAGTAATAAAAAAAGTTTGCAAGGTGTTCAACGCAATGCAGCTGAGCAGCTCCCAAACATGCTTTATTATGGTCCATATCTTCAGTTCTTGTTTCAGGATCCTACAAAGCTGAACTCTAAATGGCAATAATATTAAAAGGCAAGTAAATTCCCTTCAACCCATTGGCTAGAAATGGACAATGTCAATGAAAACACCACTACATGGCCTTTAGGTTTTGCTTTAGACCAACAATGCATTGTATCTTTTGCAGCATTATTTTTCAGTAATCTGTTTAATCTTTGTTTCCTTTCTAACTAATAAACTTTCTGTTTCAGTTATTGAGCGTCACAGTGGAAATGCAGTCGTGTGACTGCCAGTCATGCCTCACTCATACCCTTTGGTTTTTTAACTGGTTCATGGTCGAGTAAATATTATTAACTCACTCTTAGAGTCTCACTTTGGTCTGTCCTACGTCAACACAAGTGTATGGAAAGGATGAAGGAAGAAAACGAATAGCTCCATGGCTTCATATGCCGTGGAGGAAAAAAAAAAAAGAGTTTCCATTGATACACAAGTCTATAATGAAGGATCAGTTGCCCATATTTTGACATACTAGGACATTTACCCATGGAAACCAATAAGATCTTCACTTTCATTTTCTAACCTGTAGTGGGCTGTTTCAAGCTAATTGCTATCAAAATTAATGACCCCATGCAATTGTGAGTTTTGGTGCAAATTGGGTGCAGGCTGTGTTTAGTACATCTAATAACGCAAGCCACTTCATGTCCAGGGTGGTGGTATCTCCAGGGTTCCCAAGCAATTAGTAGTCACAGTTGTAACCATTCATCAGAAGAGGCATGATGGAGGCATTGGCAACCATGTGAAAGTTCAGGAGCTTCAATAAGAATGAATTGTTTCATTATGTGCTCTCTTTTGAGCCCTTTTTAGAGCAACTTGCACTTGTGAGTGAATTGTAAATCAGTCCCTCAAATCAGAATCTGGGTCTTATGTGAAGATCGGGCTCAGTAGACAGCATTGATCGAAAAAGCATGATTTAGTAGCTATGATGTCCACATTATCTTGGTTAGTTGAAGCAGAGCTAATTGGCTGCCCAGGTCCTAATTATGAACATTAGTACATACTTTATTGTAGTCCAGACTGTAAATGTGAAGATTTAGTCATCGGCCAAAAGAGGAAGTTGTTATTTCTTCTTCTTCTTTGAGAAAAACATTAACAAAATAAGAAGTGAGATCATAGGAAGTTTATGGGAAACCCTCCACTGTCCCAGAAAAAAAGGACCTCAAATACATGGGGATTTTCCACCAGTATATTCCATCATGGAATTGAATAAGAGGCATTTCAAGCAGAATGAGCAGATGTTATTGTCCTTTCAGCTCTTGGACTTCTGAGTATTAACAGGGAAAATACCAGCAAACCCCTGATCTCATGACATGTTTGGGGTTTTCATGCCCATTCTGACCCATCTAATTAACTTACTAGTATCCAACTAACTGACTCTACTCAGGTCAGTTTGCATACATTGCATGTTTGAGATCTAGCCACAGTTTTTTTTTTAATCATGTATAAGTCTTAGATCTTTGAAGGCCATTCCAAAGCCTCTACCTTTGTTTTTTAAATAGAGAGAGTGGGGGACATTTATCAACACTGGGCAAATTTGCCCATGGCCAGTAACCCATGGCAACCAATCAGATTCATTATTCTACTTGCAGCTGGCTTTAAAAAGCTAATCACTGAGTGGTTGCTACAGGTAACTGCCTATCTTTATTAGTGATGATAAATGAGCCCCATTATATCATTCTTTAGGTATGTTTTGGATCATTGTCTTGTTGTAATGTTTTGTTCTATGTCTCAGCTGACTGCGGAGGTCATGTTTGTACAGTGGACCAGAGCATACCACATGAACCGCATCTTACAGATCTTCTCTTTAATCCAGGTCCCACCAACTACCTTTTCCTTATAGCATTTCTTATAGTTGATATCTTTTTTAGCAGGTTCTTCCTCAGATGTTTAGGGTTTAAGGCCATTATGTGTAAGAAAAACAACCAAAGAGGCCACAAGAGAATTTATTAAGCTCAGATAAATATCAGTGTGAATAGGGTTTGTGTGCATACAACTAAAAATACGGACTTGATCTTCTTAAAAGAGAAGGAAAGCTACCAAAGCAGTTTATTGCCAATAGATTAGCCACAATAGTGCAAGCTATAACACTATATTTATTCTACAGAATGCTTCTAGTTCTAGAAGCTCTATGTTTGTTTAGGATAGCAGCTGCCATATTAGCTTGGTGTGACATCACTTCCTGCCTGAGTCTCTCCCTGCTCACTCATAGTTCTGGGATCAGATTACAGCAGGGAAGGAGAGAGGAACAAACTGAGCATGCTCAAGCCCTAGCCCTGGAGGTTTAAGCTGAAAACAGGAAGTCTGGTACAGAAGCCCATGAGTACACAATAGAAGGAAAGAAATGTGCTGTTTCTTTTGACAGAGGACTCAGAGCAGCATTACTTTGAGGGTCTACTGTTATATAGACCTTTCTGATAAGGCTTACATAATTTTAGCCTTTCCTTCTCCTTTAACAATATCGTCAATTTTAAATATATATATATATACAGTATAAAATATGTGCATAACAGGTTTATATAAAATATGACATGATGGCAAACACTTGTCATGAAATGTGTGTGATGTGTGAGATTGTAGAGAGTTGCCTTCCTGTCTATAAGAAGCATGCCGACGCACATAGAAAACAAAAAGCCACTTAAAAGATACAGAAATGTCAGCGCACGGAGAAGTGAAAGTAGAGAGGTGAGTTGTGTGCATGCAGGTGCGGAAGAGAACAAAGGGAGGGTGGGGTTGCAATGAGGACTTTTGCACATAATACTGGAGAAGTTCTCATGACAAAGGCCAGTCTTATTCACTGGGTTGGCCTTTCCCTAAAGACATGAAGAAGAAGCTTCTTCTATGGATAGTTTCATATTTGCATATTATATGTGGCCTTTACTACTTGCCTCAACAGAGGTTGGCTTGAGCATTTTCCATGGACATAATTGGATGTTGTCATTGCCATCTATGTATAACTATCTGAAATATCAAACAATAGAATATCATACAAGGACAGATTTTGGCTGATGATTCGGAAGCCTGCTATCCCATTGGTGGCTTCTGAGAAATGTCCTCACTAAATGGTATTGGAAAGCAGAACACAATCCTTTTGAGGGATGTCAAATCAATCATAAGTCCAGATTTACAATAGCTGAGAAACATTTGTTGTATATATAGAAGTGGCACCTTCAGCTTAAGAGCCCGTACAATTACCAAATTGATTTCT
Organism: Xenopus laevis; assembly: GCF_017654675.1. Classification (NCBI taxonomy): domain Eukaryota; kingdom Metazoa; phylum Chordata; class Amphibia; order Anura; family Pipidae; genus Xenopus; species Xenopus laevis. Next base: position 1,465,487 of record NC_054387.1, on the reverse strand, counting down.
TGGTTTGCCATTTGCCCCCTTTAACTGATCACAAGAAAAGCTGCCCACTCAAAGAGCAATTATCAATCCTCATATAGAAATACAGATATGGTCTTATGGGCTTGTGTTCTAACAAAATGAGGATGATAAACCAAACCATTAACTGGTTCCCATACTGTAGTGCAGGCCCACCAATGAGAACTGGAACTGGAGTTTAGGGAGATCTGACGATTTTCTAGATTCTTCTAGAACCAAGGTCAAAGAGATAACGAATTTGGGTTGGTTAATTATTTCTGCTCTCCTACAATACAATATCCTTAGTCTTATTATGAGCCAAGGGATGGCCTCGCCAACATTTTGACCTTCAAGGGGACTTTGAACCATAAAAGTTCATAATATTCATGGTGATATTAGGATTTACCATTGTTATAGGTATTGGTATATACAGTTTATATTTAGGTAAGTGCATTAAGGAAAAGTAAGACCCAGATACTTCAGGTAAGATGACTTCCATGAAAACACAAACTTTAAAAATGTTGTCGTATCCTGTGATATTCAACCTTTGAGATTTAGCATGGTTAATCCAGACAGTCAGTGGATGGTTTAGTCACTATCATGGCTAATGTACATTATTTGTAAAGATGAGTATTAATTTATCCTTGAGATGTTAACACGTGACTTACTATACAATTTATAATTGTGCTGTTGTACAGTTGCTGATGACAATCTCTAAAGTGGAAAAGAAGATTTGTTTGATGAACAATTGGCAATAGCCTATTAAGAAATGTTATGGTGGGACAATTGAGCTGGTGTTAGACCAGATATGTGAAAAACAGGTGCCTGCTGTGTGATTTAGCAGAGTCACACTCACATCAGTACTATTTGGGGAACGGCACTTTGTGCAAAGCTGAAATGATTCATTCACCAAAACCAACCAATAAACTGTCCTAAGATCAGAATAGCTGCAAGTATGGTTATCTTTCTTTATTTTGACTTGAGAGCAAAGTGTAATTCTCTACGGATTTGTCCCCATTTATACTATTGAAATAGATGCTGATAGCAAATTGCCACCTCCCCTAATATCTTTCCTTTCCCTCTCCTGTCTCTACTGGTTCTTTTGGGTTTAGGTAGAAACACAGGCAAAGACTGTTCTGGACCAGTAACCCACTGAACCCAATCCGCTTTAAGATTTTACTGGTGTTGGGCAGGTAAACTTATGGCACATGGCCATTTTGATCAGTGCTGCCCTCCAGTTGAGAACAGTGGTGGCTCTCCATCTGTCATTGCAGGTATTATTATAGAATCAGAAGTGTTATGTGTGTGAAGCCCCAAAGGGCTCCGATGGGAATCGGTAAGGGTCTCTGCAGAGGATGAGTAAGACCTCAAACAAAAAACATGTTTTTCTGAAGTTGACATCATTTCTTTCACCACAAACCTGTGATCTGCAGAGCAGTTCCCCAACATCAGCAATTTATAAAAGCACCTTTACAGTTAGCAAGGCAGAAGCTTGATCAAACAAAATAAGAAGTTGGTTTTGCTTTAAGGAACAAGCAGCAACTGCCGCTGGTTTAGGAGATTTGCCTTGTCAGGGAATAGTGTCCCCCTAGACAGGTCCGGACTGAGAATTAAAATAGGCCCTGGCATTTCAGGTACTTAGAAGCCCAATCAGCCCACAGAGAGGCCCAAACAGCCCCCACCAGCCCACTAAATACTGATTTTCTATGGCCCCTTTTAGCAGCCCCTCTGGCATTTGCCAGAACCCACAGATTGCCAGTCCGGGCCTGCCCCTAGAGCAGACAACCGTCCCCTGTACTGTCAGGAGAGACTCAGGACTCATCAACTACAACCAGACTGAATGAGGTGCTGGTGGGCTTGTGGCACAATCAGGGCAGCCATCAGGGGGGGAGAGTTGTAGGGGGCCCCGAGGGTTAGGGGGGCCCGGCTACGCCACACTTACTTGATTAGATGGGCCCCCAATCTTTCTGAGAGCTGCTGACTTCGGGAAAGGCGTGGACGTTTAAGGGGCCCTGGCCACCAATTTTCTTATAATGTGGGGGGGGGGCCTGGCCACCAATTTTTTTTCCTCATGTGGGGTCCTAAACAACAATATTTTTAATGGGGGTCCCTGGCCACAAATGTTTTTTATGGGGGGCCCTGACCACCAATATCTTTTTATTAACATGTGGGAACCCTAGCCACCAATATTTTTTTTTTTTTTTTTACTGTGTGGTGGGGAGGGCGGACCTGTAGGTGGAGCTTGCAGTGGGCGCAGTCCCGGGGGCCCAGGAAATTTTGTTGTATGGGGCCCTGTGATTTCTGATGGCGGTCCTGGGCACAATGTATCAGTCAACAAGAAAGAATATTCTGTGGGGACAGCAGGGGCACCTTTTGCTAATCCATCCTTTCCTATAGCTAGCCAATCTTGTCAGAAAGCACCTTATAAGTTGTTTAGCCTGTGAAGCTATACAGGGGCCCTGTGGGAAGAAGGAAGATAATTGGGAAACCACCTTTATGGCTTTCAATAAAGGTAAAGAGGTTTAAATGATAACCCAACACATAGGCCTTAACTTAATTTGAGCCTTAATATGATCACCACTGACCTTATCTGTGATTTGAAGTATATATCCTCCTAGTCACCTCGTGTATCCTCTTCTAAAAGCCCAAATAAATAAAATAAGCCTTCAGCTTTAACTACACTTCTGTTGTTGACTTGACATCACTACAAAACTGAATCTAGATTTCACTGGAGATACGTTAAGAAGCATTCTTATTTGGAACACGAGCAAAACGATTCCCCGGAAATGCTGATCGGCAGGTGAACTTAGACTTACACTGAAACTTAATTAAAAAACCCAGCAAAACAGACAAATAAAAAAAAGGAAATATTACCAGGCCAGGATTCTTCTGATCTCCGCTGTCTGCTCTGGCTTCCTGACCACCCAACTTCCCATGATTTTATCTTGACCCGATTTCAAACAAAGTAAAAATGTACAGCTTTTGCTGTATCATTGCCCACACTGTATAAATGTAATTGTCTGGGTGAATTTTGATATTTCTTTTCACAGTGCAAAAGCCACAGCCTCTTATTATTGCATCTTTTACTCAGAAATTGTCTTTCTCTGCAACAAGGGGAACAGTAATCAGCCCACTAACCATTCTCGGTCTGCTGGTGGCTTTCTCTGCCTGAGCTCACCAAGAAATAACTTTCAATTGATTTCGGCTACCAAAGACACACGTTTCATAACAATCCAAAATCAATTAATGAAATGCTGTTACGCTTAAAACATGAAAGGTTTGCATGACATTTAGGGGTATTCAACTGATGTGTGAGCCCTAATGAAATGGGTCTCATTCCTTTGTTCCTCTGACGTTAGCCCAAAATATGGGTTGAAATCAACTTGTAGCCAAATTAGAGAATTACCAATATCACATTTTAGAGCAGATCAGCAACGCAATAGAATGAGCAGGGAAATATGTGAGTGACATACAAAAAGGAATCAGAAGAACTGCAACATATTCTGACATGCCACCGGCTGTACCACCAACTTTCTGTATAAAGATCTGTTTAGGGCTAAAGATTTATATTAGCACTCTCTCAAATTTTTACTGAAAACAATGCACCCCTGTCACTAGGGGTCATCTGTCACCTTGGGCTCAAGTGTTAGAGAATAAGTCTTTACTTGCTTGGGGGGTGCAGAGCTTTGTCTTATTTGATCCCTGTGGTGGGCTAAATTGTGCCGATTTGGCTCCCTACAAATTGGATCACATTAGGGTCAAGAATGGGCTGCATCCATGTCCCAATGTGGTCTTCTGAATGTAGGCGTCTGGCTTTAAAATTCTCCTGCCCACCCCTTGAACCAAATCAGGGTTTCTTAACCTTTGTCTTAGGATTTCAGGGTGGGAGAGCCTGGAAACAAGTTCTCAAAAATAAGTATGCTTATATATAGGCATGTAGCCAGTGCAAGCCTGGTAAAATGGAAGCCGAGCAGCTTAGAAAATTACATCTTTAACAATAAATCACTGAGGAAAACCACAGAAAAATATATTTATGTTTCTTCAGTTCAGGAGCTTCTGCAAAAACACAGGCTGAATAATTTGCTGCGTCTGCATCTGGGGGGTTCAATGTGGAACAGCCCCACCTAGTGGTTCCAATGGCAGTGGAACATTTTAGAGCTCATTTGCAAACACTAATACAGTTTGCAAAGAGCATTTTCAGCCACCAACCACCATGTTTTTCACCCACAAGCCAGTGTTTTCCCCCATAAATCCAGCAAGATTGGGTCCACCAGGGGAGGTTGCATTTGGCACAATTGTATACAATATGTTACAATGCACACATTTTAGGTAGATGCATGTAGATGGGGTTTTGATAGGGAAAGGGAGACATCAGGTAGAGACAGGGGGGATCACGCTCAGTGGCAGAGAAAGGTGAGAGGTAAGAGATGTTGGGAAGAGGAGAGGCAGGAAGGCACACTGGGGGGCAGGGTTGGAGAAAAAATAGACCATCTTCAAGAGAGACCATCCCAATGGCGCATTTTTGTATAATAGAAAACTTTGCCTGCCATCATTTTTCGATGTTGTGCTGAGTGAGAAGATGCATGACATAGTAGAACATGAACCATTGAACACTTTAATCAAAGGAACAACCCTTTAGGGTCGATTTTGGCCACAAAACAGATTGTTCTTAATAGGGGTGACTAATGGTTAGGGTTATATCAGTGGGATATAATATGAGGGTACAGAGCATCGGACAGGAGCCGAGGTTACTTATGAACCATCTTGTTATCTTAGTGGTTTCTACTGCCCTACCTTCAGGACTTTTTTTGTGGTCAGCCCATGCCCTGGTCATAGAATAACCGTGAAGACACTAAAGACTTTCGTTTCAGTTAAGATCAGGGGGTTTTCTGCAATTTACCAATAACAAAAACTTAAAGTGCAACTGGCATGACCTAATTCCCCAATGTCGTTCTCCAGGCACATAAACGCTCCAGTCTCTACACTTTGATTCAAAATGATCTGCCTTTTGTTCAACCCTTTGTTCTTTTTAAAGGGGTGTTTCATCTTAAACTTACAAGACAAGTAAATATATTTCATTCGTCATTTGTGGACAGTTTCCAGATACTAGGAAAAAGAACTGGGTCAGACTCCAACACAGATCTGAGAAAATATATATTTCTTCTATATCCATTGTATTTTATTAGAACACAAAAACTGTCCTTTGCTGTAAAGTCTGTGCCCATGAAATAGATCAATAACAAGTAGACTTTGTTTAATAGAATGACATTAATTCCTTTACTGTGCGAGTTCTCTCTGGAGAATGTGTAGAAAGTGGGTTTCTTTTCACCGCAAGAGAAAGTCTCAGGCACTCGCACTTCGTGTCTTAACCATTATCAGGGTCATCGACATCCGCCTGCACAAGCCTAAAAATATGTTGTGGTAAATGAAAGTTGTTTAGTGTGTTCAGGAAATTTAGACACAGACTGTTGTGCTCCACTTTCATTTATATGAAGCAATGGGAAACGAGTGCAGATAAGAACATGACACACAAAGCATCATGGCCCAAAACCAACCCACAATGTCGGACTTGGGAGAATTTATTCTGTCTATTATTTTGACTTAAAAATGAAAAGCCGAAACAAGTAAAACTAGACATATTGAGCACTGTATAAACCAGGGATCCCCAACCTTTTGAACCCGTGAGCAACATTCAGAAGAAAAAGGAGTTGGGGAGCAACACTAGCATAAAAAATGTTCTTGGGGTGCCAAATAAGTTCTGTGATTGGCTATTTAGTAGCCCCTATGTGGATTGTCAACCTACATTGAGGCTGTGTTTGGTAGTTCACCTGGTTTTTATGCAACCAAAACTTGCCTCCAAGCTTGAAATTCAAAAATAATAGTCTGCTTTGAGGCCACTGGGAGCAACATCCAAGAGGTTGGAGAGCAACATGTTACTCACGAGCTACTGGTTGGGGATCACTGGTATAAACAAACACTCCATTCAACATTCCTTTTTGAGCTTCATTATCCAGGAGGTTTATCTGTGCACTGGGTATAACTTGATTCGCTACCTGCCAAGAAGTTAAAAAATGGAGGGGCTTCATGTTTTCTGCTTGCTCTGAGAAATAACAATAACCACAGATTATGTATAATGGTTGAAATATATATCATGGTATAATACACAAAAGCCATGAATATCTTGTAAATTATATCCTTATAAACGGTGAGTTCTGATGTCATCAGTTATAAACGGTGAGTAGTGATGTCATTTCTGTCACATGACTCACTAAAATTTGTGTATTATAATTAATAAAGTACCCCCAGTTGTAAAATATGAGGATATAAGAAGTTACCTGGGAGTACCATGACCTGTATAACTCGGCCTTCGGCCTCGTGTTTTTATATGGTCATGAAACTCCTCAGTAACTTATAATATCCTTATATTTTACAAGAGGGGGTACTTCATTCACTATATTATATACATAGTAGAAATAAAGGGTGGAAACCAGGTGCAATGTACCTTACAGAGGAACAACTGGACCAGTCTTCTAATGGAGGGATGTCAGTTATCAGATATAGTATCTGAGAGTAACTTATACCCCAGGTAAAGAATTCTGAAAGAAAGTGGGTCAACGAGACCATCCTATTTCTATGTTCTTCTGTTTAGTCTCATGTCACATCCTGCTTCTACCACATCCTATAACATATATTGCATTTCTCATGAAGGAGAGACCAAGAAGCCTTTGAGTCTTTTTGTAAATCATCATTTTCTGTTTATCGACCACAGGACATGTATGACTGGGTGACTGTGGGTGCATCAGCAGACGAAGAAGTGAGAAGAGCAGCAGTTCCTCCTTGGTTGTTCTCAGATCATCATGATAATCAGCCTTCCCTTTGTTTGGCCCACAGCATATTATACAGTTGTTCAACCTCATTTGCATTCAAGGTCCATCACTGTTTTTCCACCATATTCTGATGGACCTTGAATGTAAGTTACTAATAGATACTACTATTCTATAAGTTGACTGCTTTTTCAATTTTCCTTAATAAAAAGATTTTCTTACTCCTACTAAATTGTATTGTGTTTTGGCTAAATATTCCATGACTGGTAGTCACCACTAGATGGAGATCCTGTTTTACCAAAGTAGTAGGCCACTGACTCCACTGCAATTGAAACTAATCTTCAACCCTTTGTTCCGGCTCTACCTTGAAATGAACTACCTTCCAGATACATATTGAGCTTTGTGAATTAATCCTTGGCTCTGCCAGATATCTGCTCTCCAAAATATGCCTCCTGGGATGAATTACAGATGCAACTAACAAGGCTAAATTACAACAATTTGCTGCTCATTTGCTTCATGCCTTGGGTTGTCACTTGGTTGCTATGGTACCATCCCAGCTAGTAAATGTGATACCTGATGCTAATTCTATTAATAAAGAACATATTTTTTAGATGTAGGAAGTTGCTTCTTTACAGTAACCCTGTTAAAAGAAAAATCAGAAAACTCCTTATCTAGAAGGGTAACATCCTGCAGCTGGGGGAAAAGTTAGGTTACTCAGTGGACTGCTCAGTTGTGTTTATATGGCTCCATGGTCCAGGAATTTACTTATGTTGAAAAGGCAGGTATGCTTTTTCTTTAAAATCAGGGTTGGAACTAAGGTAGGTAGAAATACTTGTTTAGGGCACAACGGTGGTGGTGCTGGGCATGCACCTCTTCTGTATTATGAGTGGTAAGATGTGAGGGGTCTGGACTTCTTGAAACTATCCCCACCCACTCATCACTCTTTGCTCACGTTGTGGGCAGGGAATCAAGGGTGGCTTGTCTTGGGCACACTACCTAGCCCGGCAGAACATTTTCTAGGCTATAACATTGTTGACTTCATACATCACCCACTGTAAGTGATGCCAAGCTGGTATTTAGAGGCCTCTCCAACACTTGAATCTGCTGGAATGACCCTGCAGATGCCACTGGACTTGCAAAGAAACACAACTCATGTTGGCTGACCATGGCTGAAGGTCCTGATAGCTTCATCCCAGAAGACTCACCCTGCACATGTTAGGGCCCGATTGGAAGAACCGAGAATGAGTAATTAGTAGGCTAATAAGTAGGCAGAGATGGACCAAATAGTATTAGCACCCAAGGCAATACTTCTGCTGCATGATCCCACCCACTTCCCCACCAATCAGTTGCACTCCAAACTACCAGCACTGTCTTCCCACTGCCAGCTCTACAGCCAGCAGCACCCCAATCACATACTGTACCTCTAGTACTGACCCTGTAAATAGAGAAGGGATTGGACTGTATGGCTCTATTAAATCAACATTCACAACAAAAAAAACAACTAGTAATGCTTCTTATGTACAGAAGGTATTATTGCTTCACCCCAGAGATAGAGCAGTCTTGTTACAGTGAAGATTTCCATGGGAAAATAATGGGTGGCTCGTCTGTACATGCTCAGTACCCCGGGGTTGCTGTATGTTCTTCCCAGATTAAGGTAAAACATCATGTGGGAAGGTGATTTATGAATTCTTGGCTGTTACTGCTCAGTAAAATATCACCGAGGGTTTTGGATTTTGTTCAACTGGCAGAATCCTTTAGCCTTTATATGTGATAGTTCTTGGTACTGCTGCTGTCCAACTCAAAACACTACTGTACTATAGATCAGAACTACTCAGGGACCTGTTGGGAGCAATGTTGAACATCCAGGCACAGATTTTACAAAAAATGAGTGGACCCTTATCTGAACCTTGACTAAATTGGTTTGGAAGTTGGATTAAGCACAAGAAAGCTCTGTATGCTATGGTTTCACCTTCAATTTCTAGTTCTGAATGACCAACTAATCTCACTTCTTGGCTTCTTTGGCTAGAAAATATACTACATATAGTAGGTTGTGGTTTGTCACCTGCAGGAACGTCCCTGTATTTCCATCCTTATCTTTCCAAGGTTTGTCCTGATTGCCCCGTGACATTATACAGTGATCCCTTGTGATGTCACCGAGCAACTGAATTTTGTAGCATGAGGTGGATTTTCATTCTTTTTCATTAAAGGGATACTGTCATGGGAAAATTTTTTCAAAATGAATCAGTTAATAGTGCTGCTCCAGCAGAATTCTGCACTGAAATCCATTTCTCAAAAGAGCAAACAGATTTTTTTATATTCAGTTTTGAAATCTGACATGGGGCTAGACATATTGTCAATTTCCCAGCTGCCCCAAGTCATGTGACTTGTGCTCTGATAAACTTCAATCACTCTTTACTGCTGTACTGCAAGTTGGAGTGATATCACCCCCTCCCTTTCCCCCCCAGCAGCCAAACAAAAGAACAATGGGAAGGTAACCAGATAGCAGCTCCCTAACACAAGATAACAGCTGCCTGGTAGATCTAAGAACAACACTCAATAGTAAAATCCAGGTCCCACTGAGACACATTCAGTTACATTGAGAAGGAAAAACAGCAGCCTGCTAGAAAGCATTTCTCTCATGAAGTGCAGGCACACGTCACATGACTTGGGGCAGCTGGGAAATTGACAAAATGTCTAGCCCCATGCCAGATTTTAAAATTAAAAAAATCGGTTTGCTCTTTTGAGAAATGGATTTCAGTGCAGAATTCTGCTGGAACAGCACTATTAACCGATTCATTTTGAAAAAATTTTTTTTCCCATGACAGTATCCCTTTAAATAGTCTTAGTGCCTTTATCATTTCTTCTAAAAGCACTTTGTGTTAGAATAGAGGGAAGCTCTGCACCATGGCAACCCTTTGGAATCAGCTTCTTCTCTCCCTGCAATTTTGTATGTTCCGTTCTAGATTGACTATCTAGACCTCTCCCCATGGGTTGGTAGTTAAACATTTAATTTGATAGATGCAACCTTTCTACTCAAACTCTCACCAGCAGACACTTATACCAGCTCAGGCCAAAGTCAAGGACATAAGACGGAATGGATTTGCACTGTTTGGTTCCGATACCTCTCCAAAGGCACAAAAATTCCTATTTATATTTCATATTTAGTGGAATAATTTCAGACTAGACATTTCCAGTGAGCTCCAGACACGGTGTGCTAGTTCCCAGACGCTGCATGGGGAGTTGTCATTAAATGCATTAAGGTACAGGGCGTGTAGAAGAATTTCCCAAGATTAATTAGGAGGCTTTCATGACTTTGTTAAGTGCTCACCCAATATAATGGGAAAATGATCCAGTAAAACAATGAAGCTGCCAGTCTCACCATGACAGATTTATTGTGATACAGCTCTTGATACGGCAGACAGGGGCCTAATGGGAATGGCACTTCTGCAGTTCTCTATCAATTAGTTAGGGGACAAAATGTAAACGGTTGAGGGACAGAACATGCAGCCCCTTAAATCACTTGCAATTTACATTATTTTTGGTTGAATTCTCCTTTTTTCGTTCCTCCCACATTCCATCTCTTACCTGCACTCCCTGTGTAAATTGTTAGGTTAATAAGCAAAAAATGCATGCGGTGCTGTGCCTAAACACTGGACATTTCTCTCCTTACACCTGAGTGTATATACTGTGCTTTCCTCATGCAGCCTTGGTATCAGGCAAGCAGTATGGCAGCAGCTTCTGGGAAACAGAGCCAGCCAAACATTTATAACAAAAAGGAGTGGCGATTACAGTTGTAAATCAGAGAAGCTTAGAATAGATGCATGACAGACACAAAGGGATGTGTGATGGGATCATTTATTTGGAATTCATTTGTAAAAAAACAAATAAACATAAAAATTATATAAAAAAAGTTTACTTTCTATCCATCCCTCATCTCCCAAGTCCTGCTGGCTTTTTGCTTTGATAAACTAACTGGGTGAATACAAATACAGGGACACAGCGGACCCACATTTGCTGTAACTTCCTACAGATCATGGGAGGAGGATCCCCTGTGTGAGCCTTTTGTCCGATGAGAAGTGAACAAAACCTGAGGGTTACCAGGCTAAGTAGATGCTAAACGTGTGTCGTGGCACTTGCCCAATACATCTAGGAATGGCTTTCCCCGTGGCCAGCATGCAGACACAGATAACACAACAAAACAGATTTAGTTGAATCAAGAGTGTTCAGTTCTTGTGATCAGGCTCTTCCGCTACTGAGTCTGTGGTGGGTTCTTCCACGGTGCCGCTGTTGCTCTCAGAGCCAGTGTTGCTGTCGGTGGTCCCTTCATCTAGGGTGCTGTCCACTGCCTCCTGCCCATTCTCCTTGTCATCTGGGGTTGATGTTCCCTCCTCGCCATTCTGTTGGCTCTCACTGGTTTCATCTGGTGGGGGCAGGGAAGGGGTGTCTTCTAAATGAAGAAAAACAGGTTCAGTAATCCCCACATTAAAGGACAACAAAAGACAAATAGTGCCTCTATCACATACTGTATATACACATGTATCTAGGCTTCAGTAACCCGCTGATATACAAGTCAGGACCAGACCTTTGAAGGGGAACTAATGCCTTCCAAAGTATTATTACTATCAATGTGCTACTGTTGGAGGCAGTGCAGCCAGCATGAATTCATTTAAACAGGGGTATAACAATTTTCTCATTTCTGTACGAGAATCAGGCAGGAAGGAATTTTTCACTGAATGTTTTGCAGTGGGTTGGACTTGATGGTTTCCCCTCATCTCACAGACACAACTGTGCAACTAGATCTGTTCAATATCTGGAGCAAATTACTGTACTATACTCAAAAACAGAAATTCACTGGCACATACCCGTCTCCATTGGGGCCTCTTCCTCTTCAGTCTTTTCTTCTGGTTTTGCCGCTTCTTGCTCTTCCTCTGCAGCAGCGGTGGCGGCGGCGGCAGCAGCTGCATTTTGATTGCGCTCTGCTTGTTCCGCAGCCTCCTTTTCCCTCTCCTCCTGCCGCTTCCTTGCCTGCTCTTCTGCCTGGGCGATCTCTGCTGCAATCTTATCCATATCCACCTCCACCTTTAAATTACACAGCTTGACAAGGAAAGAGCAAATCTCATGTTAACACAGAACATCCAAAAACCCCCCCACTGCACCCCTCAAAAACATGCTCCAATTAAAAGGGTTGTTCACCTTCCAAACACTATTCAGACTATAAAGAACACTTTTCAATTGTTTCCCATGTCTGAAGCTAACTTTTATATTTGCCGTTTCTCTCTAACGTATCTAATTAGAGTATAAGCTTTTGTGCACAGGGTGCTCTGATCTCATTCTGGAACCATTGCTTAAGTCATTGTAAGATTCCAGTTTGTTTGATTAGAACACTTTACAGAGTCTCACAGAGCTGCTCCAGGGAGATATGAAAAGGTGAAAAATAAAACTTTGCACTTTAATATTAGAAAAACTCATCAAAATAAAAAGCAATTAGAAAAAAAAAAGTTATTTTTGGTGAACTGTTGGAAAAAAATGGATAATATTCAGGAAGGTGAACTACTCTCTCCCCGCCTTTGAGTCCCATCTTATTGGCCCCGGCCAATGAAGGTCTGTGTGCAAGTAGAGCACACTTTCCAGTCTCCCCTCATACATCCTTATAAGTACAGGGTTAGGGTTAGAGAGGAAAAAAAAAGTTGCCCCTATGTTAAAAAATTCAAAATTTGGCAAGATTCCATGTGCAGCTTCCTGTTCTGTATAAAGAAAGAATACAAAGGACAGTGCCGATACCAACGAAGAGACATTCATTTCTGAGAATGTCTAATCCTATGTGGACAATTACCCGCTTCAACTCATTGTTAAAGGACTCTGTGCTTTCCAAGAATTTTCTCTTCTTATCTTGGTGGCGATCCTCTATCTGCAACAATTCTGCCTCCAACTTGCGCTGGTAAGAGAAATAAAAGGGGACGTTAGAGGCAGAGTAAGCAAAGTGCATTGGCCAATTCATATTACTGCTTCAGCAGACTTATCTTACACTTTGTTAGAGAATAATGAAGTGTTTGGACACATTCTTATTGACTAAGTAGAAACCTCGTCATAGAACAAAGCAAGAAATGGGTTCAGCCTAACTGAAACAGATCGGGCAGACTGTCATGGTTTCTGCTCAATATACATTTATTTTGGGCAGTTTGGACACAAGGCAAACTGGACGAGTTGATGTTAAAAATGGGGATATGGTTTCCCTCTTAACATTTGTGACATATGGTATAGCCAGGCTAAAGGAGCCTTTACCAAATCCAGTTTCATGACAAACAATATATTTATTAGAGCCTTCGCTTGAGACAATTCCAGTTGTTTTCTCAGGTAAAGTTTCTGCAACAAACCAATTTGTGTGTCACTAGACTAAAGGACACATGGCAACAGGACCACGGACTATGAAAAGAAACACACGGGTTACATTCTCTTCATGTTAAAATGAGTTGCTTATTTTGGAGCAATGGGCTTGGGGTTAATTATGAGCACGCAGACTACACCCAATGATTTGGGAGCGGCTGGCTTCTGCCCTGTTTCTAGTTATGACACAGAGTAGAGACGCAGGTTTACTCATAGAATATAGGCATGCCTTTCTTTTAACACCTGGAATATGGACAGACCTCATATACCCAAAGGCGCTGAAGCCAGTAAGTGGGGTCCATATGAACACATCACAATAAAAAAAAAAAACAAGGGGAAAAAGTGAAACCTTCATTTAGCACCACAGGCATGTAATGCCAAACTTAGCTCCCCCCTAAATAAAATAAACTGCAAGGACAAATGCAATTTTCTTTCTCTTACCTGGTGCACCATGAGTGACTGAACTTGTCTTTTAAGAACCTGCATTCGAGCAGTCGTGACCACTGACCGGACATCAGGCACCACACTTTCACTCAGAATTTCACTGATCAGTCTGTGATTCCTCTGGAAACGGGCAGCTGCTGTGTGCTTCATGGAGAAGCCATCGTCATAATCTGGAGGACATAATGAAGCAGAGGCTCACAGTCAGGCATCTAGCAAGAAATGTTCACCTGTAAGGCTATGGGTCCAAAGATCCCAGCTCGGTTATCTGTCGCTATGGTAGAACTTACCCTAGCAACTACACAGTAGTTTTCTATAAAACAGTGTGCAAATATACTATCCAGGGGAAGAGGGCAGCTCAGAGGGTAGTGATGGGACTGAGTTTGATTCTGGCTTAGGTACTATCTGCAAGGAGTTTGTATGTTCTCCCAAGTATCTCAGGTTGCTCCCAAAATTGTTGAAACAGGTTAATTAGCACCTGATAAAAAAAACCTAAGAGTAGAAATCTGGTAATTTTTAGCTGGCGAGGTAGCTGTGCAGCCTGTCATTTAGTTAAATGGTATTTGGCCGAAGGGTCCTAGAGCTGTGCCAGACTTCTCCTCTGCTGCACAATATACCTATCATAGACCTGAACATTTCCATTATACAAAAACAATGAAGACAGCAAGGAACTTTCTCAGGTTTACTTTTCTTTTACAACTAAACCTACAAATGCAAATAATGCATAAAACAGTGGGTACCATCATCTCCATTTGCCACCAAGAAATGGCACCTAAACATTACAGGCACTTAATCTGGGGTGGCATGCTTTGTGGATTTTTTTGTACTTCCTGCAAGCTCATAATGAGGTCCAGTTACTGTGAGATCTCATTTGCTGCCTTAGATAAAACTGTAGCAGGATGAATGCTAGGGCAGTGTTTTTATATCTCTAGTTGTAGTCTTGCTTCTAGATAGGGGGTCTCCAACAAATGCTGGGTCTATAATGAAAGCAGAATGTGCAACAGAGAGCTTGTGTGTTGCTTCCTAGGCCACTTGCCAGATGCCACTTCATACTGAACTAACAGGTCCTATCACGTTATAGACACTGAGCTTCAGCCAGACAAACAAGTATTATAAAGGACGCAGCAATTAAAATACAAGTGTGTTGTAATACACACAAACATGTACTGCTTGAATACAGATAACGCCTAGAAATATCAGATTTTTTTTAGCCACTGTAAGGGCACCTATTTTTGAGTCTTTTCCCCCATATGTAATAAAAGGCACTAAGTTTGCCCAAGTGCAGTAACCTATTACACCAATAAGATATTTGCTTTTAATCAGGTGGCCAGTAAATCCTACCTGCTGATTGGTTGTTATGGGTTAGTGCTCCTGTGCCTTTTCTTACATACAGGGGTTTGTTGCCTAACAAGAGATGTCGGAGCCTCTTATACGTGATTTTTATAGGAAGACAAGTTGACTAACCATCAGGATCTTCAGCAGGCTGGATGCTCATGTATGGCTCCCCCTTGTCCATTCGCGACTGCCTCTGGCGACTTTCCTCCTCGAGGGCGGCTTCTGCTCGGCTTTTGGCACTGATGTAAGCGAGATAAGCAGGAGAGTTGTGGTAGGTCTTCATTGATTCATTGTATTCAATCTAAAGAAAAGAAAGAAATATTATGGGTACCGAACATATGAGTAAGTATATCAGCAATTCATGCCATGACTGCAAATCAATACGTCTAAATGGCAACGAAATGCTGTTGACATTGAAAGAAGACCAAGATATTGTGAAATTAGAATTGAAGAAAACAGCTGCGTGTTCCTTTACCCCCATGATACACCATAATGCTAGGTAAAATATCGTTATTTACACTCCCTTAAAACAACAGACCTGAATGGGTGGGTTTGTATAAATACAACAGATTAAGTTGCCTGTAGTACTGGACAGAAATGTAAAATTAAATTTTTATTTCTTAATTTCTAAGTTCCTGCTCATCTAAGCATACATGCTTACAGTTGTGCCACAGGTATTTGGTTTTGTTGCAGTTTTTGGGCAGCTTTGAGCCTTATACCCGACACCAAACTGGTGTTTTACACTGGTGGAAGAACTCCATTGTGGGATTTGTGTCTAGTAGTAGCATGAAGTGCGTAATAATAGTTAGAACCTGGTACTTTCCTTTCAAGCAATTCTTGGGGTTAATCTTTTGATTCTTGTACATGTCGGAGTGCAAACCACTGATTACACCTATATCCTGGCTTGTGCATTATTAAAAATCCGATCCACAATCCTGTTAGACAATGCATCTATATTTACATTTCCTTTTGTAGGGAGCAGTGCACCTCAGAAATATATTTAGCCAACTGGTAAAACATTTTCAATGCTAGAAAGAACTTTCCATGACAAAGCTGCCTGCATAAATACTGAAGGCCCCACCACTCAATGTTAGCAACTGACAAAGAGACTAGTGTTCTAGAGAGCAGACACAAACAACCAGGACACAATGCTTTATCAAGCTGCACTGACTCTGTGGGCTGAACAAGTGAATAAACAAAAAAATCTACATGGAAACTTTGTGAGGGCCATTTATCTACATATACAATGGGGAAGGCTAGATTTGAATAGATCTGAGCTTGAACCCATTAAAAAAAAGTTTTCAGCTTCCTTTAGAAAACTCCAGCCCACAAACTACTATATGGAACATTATTTGATATCCCTTTCGACACTTGAAGATGATGTTTTCCAGCCTGGGACCTAGTGAACAAAACTGGCAACCCTCACGTTTCAGAGAAAACAAGAGTGGCAAACCTAAGGCTCTACTGGGATGGGATTTGAAAAAAATATTGATTTTCTTTGATTTGATTGGTTTTCTACTACTAGTTCCTCGTACCTTTTCAGCTTCATATTCGTTCAAGTACTCTTGCTTCTCCTCATCGGTTAGGTCTCGCCACATCCCACCAATGATCTTGCCAATCTCCCACAACTTAAGGTCAGGGTTGGAAGCCTTCACTTGGTCCCAGACCTATTCAAAGACATTGGGGCATGGAGAGGGTTTTTATTATGGTGGCTAATGTTTTATCTATATAATGGTTTGGTGTAGTTTAGTGGCAGTTAAGTGGGGCCCTGGAATTTCATATTAGTGGTGCATAGTCTCTCATTCCCCAAACTGGTCACTCACCTTCCTGCTGTATCTCATATATGGCATCAATGGCTTATCTGGAGGCTTAGGTGGCTTTGGTATTGTAATGCCTGATGAAGCCTACAAAATGAAAACCACAAACGGATTAATAGAACGTGATGACAAATCTTTGCTTTGTATCTTTTCAGAAGGCTGCAGACATTTCCTGCTAGAGTAAAATACTTATATCATTAATAAAACACTTTTTGCCTTTAAATGGCAGCGATTACAGCACTGATATCACAAGACATATCATATATATATATATATTACAAAACATATTGTTGCCAGGCAGTTAGCATTGCTGGTCTATGGCACATAGCGTATATGTTACGCCAAGTACCAATCTTATCTTCTACTTTTATTTTGCCTGCACATAATGCATTTGCTTTAACTAGTTGCAAGTAACAGGTCCCAAAAATCTGTTTAGCTTCCCCTTACTAAACGACGGTTTCTAAAAACAAATAACACACATGAAGAAGGCTACAAGAAGTTTCCGGCCCAAACACACACAATCATCTTCTAGAAGTTGCCACTCATCATCATCATTTATAAAGCATAAGCAAGTTACAGTGAGTTTAGAACATATAGGGTTACAAAAGATCACAGAGCCCTTAATGCTAATGATGCAGAGACGAGCGGGTCAAGTACAAGAGAACCAGTTTCCGCTTCAAAAGAGTGGGCCACTGCAATGCCATCTTAATTCTTTTATATTCATTCTCCTTCCAGACACCTTCTGATCAAATCCAGACCCATGCAATAAGCAGACCGTTCCAATGGCACTTTACATAGTGACTAGATTTTCTTCTAGACTGAACAAAAAGATACTTTATCTATGCTGGGATAGATATTTTGCTTTTGAGGGCAATGTACCGTACTACATATGAAAGCAGTGACAGTACCAATGTTGGGCTGCAGATGGTGCTCACTGGCTACATTTCTCATTTTTATACTTAGAATTATCTTTTGTTACAGTCATTTATCACTGAACTGTATCAGCTCTAGAAAGTGCCATGGCCTCATTACATCATTTCTGTACATGCTCTGCTTCTGTCGTTCATTTAAAGGGGACCCGTCACCCAAAAAAAATTATTCAAAATCCTATTTTATCACATTAGTTAAGCAAAATGAACTTTAATTACACTGTATAAATTATTTGAATCTTGTTTCTTTCAGTCTGGGAATTCAAAATGATAGCAAGCATATGAAGATATGAATGCTTAAATAAAAAATAGAAATTGGATTTCATGTTTAATTTGAAAAGGACTTTTATTATACAGATTTGTGTGTCTGGGTGACAGGTCCACTTTAAACTAGATTGAATAGTGCCTGGCCCCAGCTTTGACTACACTTTGCAAATGGGCTGAGAATAATGAACGTTGGGGAGACTGGGTCTGTCCTTGGGGAGGCTAACCGCTACATACATATGTAAAATATGTGCATAACATATTCTGAAAGACCATTTTTGGAAAAAGAAAGATTTGTCCTCACTTTTCAAATGAAAATGTGCTCCTCCAAATAAAACATTATAAAAAAGGGTAATTTTTGCTATTTAAAGCGCAAGCTGACTGGTGAAGATTCTTGCCATTACAAACAGACGGCCTGGGCTTGTCTTGCCTTTTACAGGGCATCAGAGGAGCAATTCTTTCAGGCCATTTGCCTGACAATTATGTGTAATAATGGACAGAGTTAGGTACTTATGGAAAAACGTTGGTTTCTATTTCTTTATTATACAAGAGGGAGGAGTAGTTTGATAACCTACAATATCTCTGCAGAACCATGGAGAAGAGATCAAGTGTAAAATGAAGTTCCTTTCAATTGCACAGTTTTGAACTGCTCAGTGCAAAGAAATATTTAAAAACAACAAGATACTCAGCACTGGCCCTATGCCCTGAACAGAAGAATCAGGAAGAGAAAAGAAGCTGCAACTCCTGCCGCTGCACCATGAAACAGAGCACTGTCATTGGCTGATGACATTTTCAAATCTTCACAATAGAACCACGGGAGGAACGGGTTACATTACACGGTGAGCCTAAGGGGTGGGCAACTGGTTCCATCGAGCACAGACTCATGGAGCTGCAGAATATGTTTGCGCTATATAAAGGAAGGATAATAAATAATAAACAAAAAGTATACAGCTTTAGTGAATGTAAAGTGCCTTGTAACTTCCTGGTGCTATATAAATAACTAGGTCAGGGATTCCTTCAATGAAAATAAATAAGTGAATGACTTGTCAGATTAATTAATGTGGAGATGTTAAGGCTAGTACCACACAAGGGCCGAAATCAGCCTGCTGAAATACGATGAAGGTCGATTTGAGTTGTCAAAGGAAGAGGAGGCTACTGCCCACATACATCTGGAACCATTGTGTCACTCCAGCATGAACACACTTGGGGGCCGATTCACTAAGGGTCGAATATCGAGGGTTAATTAACCCTCGATATTCGACTAGGAATTAAAATCCTTCGACTTCGAATATCGAAGTCGAAGGATTTAGCGCAACTAGTTCGATCGAATGATAATTCCTTTGATCGAACGATAAAATCCTTTGAATCGATTCGAAGGATTTTAATCCAACGATCGAAGGAATATCCTTCGATCAAAAAAAGTTAGCCAAGCCTATGGGGACCTTCCCCATAGGCTAACATTGACTTCGCTAGTTTTTAGATGGCGAACTAGGGGGTCGAAGTTTTTTATAAAGAGACAGTACTTCGACTATCGAATAGTCGAACGATTTTTAGTTTGAATCCTTTGATTCGAAGTCGTAGTCGAAGTAGCCCAAAAAAAAACTTCGCAATTCGAAGTTTTTTTTACCTTCGAATCCTTCACTTGAAGTTAGTGAATCGGCCCCTTGGGTGATTTTGGTGAAGAAATTAGTGACTTTGCATTTTGCTCCAAAATCAGCCGAGTGTGTTTGCACCAGAGCCGAAACAATGGTTTCAGACTTGGGAGGAAATGGAGGCCATTGCCACATAGGGACTGAAATCATCATCAATCTCAATAGATACGGTGTGTGAACAGGACTGCAGCACTTTCACTTAAAAATAAGCAGAGTTGTCAATAATAAAAATTATTTTTTTCTGGGGGTACAATATTAATAAAGTCATTCTATTAGGAAAGTATTACTTGTGCTCGACAGACCCAGCAAACAATTTATTTCCTCACTCAAGCATGTTTAATGATGGCTTAACTGCATTCTATACACATTTCCAAAAAAAAATAAAAATGGTCATAAAAAGGTTTTGCTGAATTTGGTGTCCTGCATTCACTCAAGATACACCTTCCACATTTCCACAAAGACTTAACTGAAAGGTCTTGCTTTGTCTTTTATACACTTTATAAGATACCTAAGGGATGCACGCCAAAGAGCTACTCTGAAGAGAAACATTTTAGTATATGCTGTTGTCCAGAAAGCCAAAATAATCATATTGTAAATTCCATATTTAAAATATCCACTTTACTTGGTATATTTGTATCACCCTTTGTTCATGTGCTAGAGGAATACTGAAGTAAGACTTGGCAGGAGCACATAAAAGGAGCTAAACACAAAACTGGTTCAATCAAAGTTAATGGCCAGAAGCAAATGTCAGTTAAATTAGTTTATAAATAAGTCTCATAGGAACATGGCAATTGGGACAACTGAAATTAGCTCTTCCGGCTTGTATTGAGACTAATTCTCTATATGATTATTTACAGCTGCTGGACAACATATAAATGGTACAGGCATGGGACCTGTTATCAAGAATGCTCCGAACCTGCGGTACTCTGGATAATGGATCTTTCCGCAATTTGGGTTTCATACCTTAAGTCTAGTAGGAAATCATGAAGAAAACATTAAATAAAGCCAATAGGCTGGTTTTGCTGCCAATAATGATAATTATATATTAATTTGGATCAAGTACAAGCGACTGTTTTATTATTACACAGAAAAGGGAAATACATTTTAAAAATTTGTATTATTTGGATAAAACGGAGACAGCCTTTCGGTAATTCTCAGCTTTCTGGATAATGGGTTTCCGGATAACAGATCCCATACCTGTACATGAAGATGGTTTACATTTCTAAGTAAAAGTATTATGCAAACATGGATTAAAGCAAAGCATTCCAATCAAGGTTAATGCAAAATTCCCTTTTCACCACTAGTGTTTTAATAGCAGCTTCCCCCAAACACCAGCTTCAGCTGTGCAGTAACGCCAAGCGTGACGTTGATTCTCCTACCGTGGCCCTGCTGTTGCTGCCTGCGTTCCCTCCCAGCCTGTAGTTGTTGTAGGCAAGATGGCTGTATGGATTGTATCCCACAAACCCTGGTGTGCTGGGCATTTGCTGATGGAAACAAATGAGACAAAAAACAAATGAGAAATGAGCTCAAACTAGTGAGAAAAAATTTATATTAAAAAAATAATTTGTGGAGCTAAAAAAAAAACAAAACAAAAGAATGTGATAAGCTTATGGCAGGTAAAAGCAGCTGGGGCTTAAAAAAATACAAACCATCACTTTTAATGAAGTGTATTGGTTGATATAGTGTTTAATGAAAACTGCTGTTTCAATAAGTGAATTGTGCATAGGAATAAATGTCCTATTCTGAACTAATCACCTTAATCATTAAATTGTGAGAGGCTTTCAACAGGTAATCAATGATACCTGAAAGAGGCCAGAAATTCTCTAGTTTAATAGCACTGCATATTCACAAATGTGACAATTGCTAGGTGCTCAGGGATTCACAATTAATTTGTATATATTCAGGCCTGTCTGGGGGCTTGGTGAGTTCTATGGCCTCTAGCTAGGGTTGCCACCTTTTCTGGAAAAAAATATCGGCCTTCCTATATATTTATCTTCATTCCATATTAATAACATTGTGATATCACTGACCATCCTATATATTTATCTTTATTCCCTATTAATAACATTGGGATCACTGGCCTTCCTATATATTTATCTTTATTCCCTATTAATAACATTGGGATCACTGACCTTCCTATATATTTATCTTTATTCCCTATTAATAACATTGGGATCACTGACCTTCCTATATATTTATCTTTATTCCCTATTAATAACATTGGGATCACTGACCTTCCTATATATTTATCTTTATTCCCTATTAATAACATTGGGATCACTGACCTTCCTATATATTTATCTTTATTCCCTATTAATAACATCGGGATCACTGACCTTCCTATATGTTTATCTTTATTCCCTATTAATAATAATGGGATCAGCCATCATTTTTAACGGCCAGGCCGGTAAAATACCGGCCAGGTAGCAACCCTACCTCCAGCCTGCTTAGAAGCTCCCAAGAATTCTTTCAATTAGGTCATAAGAATACAATTAGGCTTGACAAAAAGATTAAAGATCCACTACACTGGAAAAGGTAGACAGCTCAGAGGTAAGAAACTTAAAATCCTTAGCTATGCAGTGATAGATGGTTTCAGCACTTCATATCTTACAGCTATAAAAAAAGGAACATTTTAAATGTTAGAGTGCCAGTGATTTGGGGGTTATTTCCCAACAAAGCTAAAAAGATCTGAACAAGGTGTACTTTATGAATGTGTTTAAAAAAAATATATGACCATTTTCTTACATATTTCAAAAAAGTGACGGGGAAAAGCCAAAAATTCACGCTTCACAAACACAAAAAATGACGGCACACATCAGACAGACACTTAACATGTATTTATGAGAAGCAGGTATGAGGGATTTTATTTTATAGAGATCCAAATATTCGTGGTGCCCTTTGAAATATATATATTTTTAATTTTAAACCACAAAATTGTGCTTTAAAATCAGTGCACATCCTTTTGTTGGGTTTAGGAGTCATGGATTCAATTTCATGGATTGAATTTGTCTTGTGTGTAAAGTATGGCACAGCTGTAGCTGCATTTGTAACTGTAGTGATTGTACAGGTGCCATTTCACAAGGCTGTCTGGGTTCATTTGCCAACATGCCTGAGTCTAGTGTTGCCAAACAACCTTATGTAATGGCACCATTGATTAATGAAAACATTCCCTCCTGTATAAAACAATGTGACAAGTGTCTTTTACTCACTGTAGTTGGGGCAGGGGCTGGAGGTGGAGCATATGATGGTCGCTCTGTAGAAAACACAATAAAAATGATTATGTTATTTAATGCGGGTAAAACCATAAATATATAGAAGTATAAAAACCATTGTTGAACTATGACCTCTTATTCTGTACAATTGCCTTTGATTCGTCGTTTCACTTACAGAAAAGTGGGGACTGTGTATGGAAGGAGCACACCTACGGCCAATGTCTTTTCAATCCATTTACTGCAGCAGAAAAAAACAGCACAAGCTCCTCAGCTGCAAAGGGGGTATCCCCTGAAAGCTTGTGCTGTTTTTTTCTGCTGCAGTAAATGGATTGAAAAGACATTGGCCGTAGGTGTGCTCCTTCCATACACAGTCCCTGGATACTATTTGCTTTCTGAAGCCGCCAGGAAGTGTATGTAAGTAAAATCAAGTAAGTGGTGCGCTGAGGAATTGAACTTACAGAAAAGGGACAGTTTAGCCAACACTTCAACTGGCAGCAACATGTACATTTAAAAGGCATTAAAAAACAACAATTACAGCAAAACGGGAACTTACTGGACATTTTTGCAGCTTTGTTTTATTCAGACCTCTTCCATAGAAGCTACAATAAAAAAAACAAGATGATTAGAGATGTATGCAAGGCAAGACTGATGTGTGTGGATAGATAGATAGATAGATAGATAGATAGATCCAGGGAATGTTACACTGTCTGCTAGCTAGAAGAGGAGAATATTGAATGAAGTAAATGTTTAGAGCAGGGCTGCATAGAAATCAGTACAGTCTGCAGCATCTAGCTGGACTGAAAGCTATGGAGTGAATGCAGAGAGTTAAAGTTGTGCAGTGAATAATAATAATGAGAGAGTGTAAGTGGTGCAGGGGGGTCACACAGGTAATAGATGGAGGTTCTTGTAGAAACCAGACAAAGGCTGTGAATATGCACCTCAGCATTTTCCCTTTCTCCAGCCATAAGCACATGATTTCCCAGCAAACCCCCAGTACTGCACATCCCTCCTCCCCTCACATCTGTCCTAGGCCTCCCGACATGGCGCCACCCTCACCCACATACCGAGCACCTCACACTGTTTCTTCCCTTCCTCAAGCGCCTCTCACTGTCCTCCCGGCTTCTTTGTTCCCCTTACAGGAAGCAGCGCAGCTCTATTCACTTCCGCCTTGCTATTTCCGCTACAGTCTTCCACACTGGCGGGCGGGTACTGGTGCATGCTGGGAGATGTAGTGCGACACAACAAAATGGCGCTACTTACAATTCCAACATAGAACTTGCTTAATAACATGTACACAATTATAGATCCTGCCTCTTGATGATCTTTTTGTGTAAAAATAATATGCTTTATGAAATATACACCCTCATTCAGTGAGTGCAAGTGCTCCCACACATAACATTAGATAAATGACAGGGTAAGGAGTAAGCAAGAGGGGTTCCTGAAGAAAATAATTGTTTCCTGGGGCAAAATACACATTTCTAATAGGAGTCAGACTTTAAGCACTTTGCAGCATTGTCCAGTTCAGTATAACCAACCAGGTCTGAACTGAGAACCCAAATAGGCCCTGGCATTTCTCATACACAGACAGTGAACCCAACATTTTGGAAATAAAAAGAGGGACAAAAAAGTTGCAGTGGCAGCCTGGCAAATTATTTTGACCACGCCCCTCCCAACTGTCCCGCATTACGGGGGACAGTCCAGTTTTTCTCTGCTTGTCCAAGGTACTAGCAAAGATGTCCCGTGCCGTCTGTTTCTTGTTGTCGGATCTTCCCTAGCACGGGCAGCGCGAGAGGCATCTTACTAACTTCCGTTTTTTTCCGGGCGTGTGGGTGGTATTTGGCGCGTCAGACCCAAGTAGACTTCTCTCACTGAAGTGAGCAGAGCTGACTCTTGCTATTACACTAGGAGAGTGCGGCTGCAGTGCTGGCTGCACGGCCACGAACTTGGCATGAGCAAAAACCTTTAGCAAAACAGGGGGCTGAATTTTTTTTTTATCTTTTAAAATTACATTAACTATTTGCTGACCTTGTTCAGGCCAAGGGGTGCGTTTGTGTAAAATAGGCCGTGTATTTGGGGACGTGGCCATCTAGTGCGTGTGTCCAAAAAAAAATTAGCCGCACTACGCTCGCCTAATGTTTTTGTCCCTCTTTCTTGTTCTGAAATGTTGGAAAGTATAGCCACACCCCTTAATTAACATGTCCATTTTACAAAATTTCACAGGTTATAAAAGTTTGAACATATTTCTGTGGTTTTTTTCCCAGTTATTACAGTTATGCTAATGAAGGTGAATTGCCGTGAGTCTAACTTCTCCCAAGGGACCTGTTATCTTATATTGTTACAATTACTTATCTGCTAGATACATTTGAATTGTTACAAATGTATCTTATCTTCTGTTGTGGCTGTTCTGGGCTCTCTGCCAAAAGCCAATTAAGTTAGAAACTTTGTTTCTTTTTCTGGTTGTTCAGTGCAGAGAAAAATGGGACTTTCCAAAACAAATGAGGGACTGACTGCAGGTTGAGCTGTCAAAAGAGGGACTGTGCCTCTAAAAACGGGACAGTTGGGAGGTATGATGACCCAAACTGCCCAATAAATAGTGTCTATGTCATCTAACAGCAGCCCCTCTGCTATTTCCTACAAGCCACGCATAGCCAGTCTGGGCTCTGGGCCTGGTCATAACCTGTAATGATCAGGTGCCAAAAAATATGGAGGCAAAAATGTTGCTTCTTCATGAGCGACTGCCAATATCAACAATCCTTTGAACAGTCTACATCACTTTAGAAACAGAAAGCAAAGGCCTGGCCACACTATTTGCATTTTTTGGCCTGGATCTGCTCCACATAGGGTTGCCACCTGGCTGGTATTCTACCGGCCTGACTGGTTAAAATGATGCTTGAATGCTAGGTTATTAATAGGATAAAACCGCAAGAATATAGGAAGGCCGATATTGTTTTCAAGAAAAAGTGGCAACCCTAGCCCCATATGTACAGTGACTAATTCCCCTCCTTTCAGGGCTCACACGGTGTTGTTTCCGGCTGTCTTGGCATTTTCCCAACCACAATGTTTCTGACAAAAGAGAAAATGCATTGCCTGAATTAACCCTAAGCTGGTTAAAGAACAAATGTGGGAACTGTTGTGTAGATGAAAGTGTCAGGAGTTGGAAATAGTTTCATTGTGGGTTGTAAGAGTGAGAGACAACACCAGGTCCGGACTGGGAGTCTATGGCAATTTACAGCTGCCCCTCTGGCATTTGCCAGAAACCACAGATTGCCAGTCCGGGCCTGGACAACACTGATAACTGTGGGGAAGATGATGCAGAGAATATAGTGGATTCTATTATGGAGAGGCTGTGCTAATGGCACATGGGTAAATATTGGCATTGCGTCAGGGCTAACTGACCACTTTCAGTCCTTGTTAAAGGGAAACTCATAGTTCACAAGAGCAGGCCGGTCTATACACATAAACCATAACTGTATCTCCTCTCACTGTTCACAATGTAAATCATGCTACAGGGGAGAGTGGGTACACTATGATTTGGCATGTCTCCACCCAGGGACAGGACACACTGGGCTGCAATACCCCTCTTTGGGAACTCTGATTCACAATCACACCCAGTAATAGCGTTGATTTATTTTGGTTGGTTTATTTGCAGGACACTGCACCTTTAAGTAACTTTGATACATGCAGCCTGCCAGCCAGGAACAACTTCACATAATATTATAGATAGTTTGATCACTGAGTGGCTGGGGGGGTCCCACTTATGTGGCAGTTTCTTCAGAGCCCTGAGAAGGACTCCCTTTGGCTTTCCGTGCCCTGAAAAGAGCATGCTTTGTTCTTCAGAGCCCTGACAAGGACCCCCTTTCCTTCCACACCCTAAACACCCTGCCACTGAGGTTCCCCACTGACTTTCCCCACACAGTGAGAGACAGGCATTGACAGCCTCCCTACAGCCATATACACAGGGTGTGTGTAAACTGCCTTACACGTGGTACATGATCAATTACAAATGTGTGTTTTGGGTTCACTGTTTGCTTTAGGGCGCACACATGGGTCTGGACTGGCATTAGCAGTAGCATATCAGCAGTAAAACCCTACTTCAATATCAGCAGTGCCTCCAGATGGAGACCTATTCTGCTGCTGATGGAAATTCTGCACTGATTCCCTTCTTTTTTGTGCTACAGGAGTCCCGAGCCTCTGCTACAAGGGAGAGCAGGTACACTATGATTTGTCATGCCTCCACCCAGGGTCAGGGCAGACTGGGCTGTAACATCCCCTCTCTGGGGGATGAAAAGTTGATTTTCAGGACACTGCACCTT
Organism: Xenopus laevis; assembly: GCF_017654675.1. Classification (NCBI taxonomy): domain Eukaryota; kingdom Metazoa; phylum Chordata; class Amphibia; order Anura; family Pipidae; genus Xenopus; species Xenopus laevis. The sequence goes on along the minus strand of NC_054387.1, from coordinate 1,438,322 downwards.
TATATAACTTTGATACATGAGACTGCCAGCCAGGAGCAATATCACATAATATTATAGATAGTTTGGTCACTGAGGGTGGGGGGTCCCACTTATGTGGCAGTTTCTTCAGAGCCCTGAGAAGGACTCCCTTTGGCTTTCCGTGCCCTGAAAAGAGCACGCTTTGTTCTTCAGAGCCCTGACAAGGACCCCCTTTCCTTCCACACCCTAAAAACCCTGCCACTGGGGTTCCCCCTGACTTTACCCACATACAGTGAGAGACATTTTCTCTCATTCTCCTTCCTTGTCTCTCAGCATTTACTCTGCAGGCCTCCTGCCTCTCAGCTTCTCTCCCAGCACTATACACAGGGTGTGTGTAAACAGCCTTGCAGGTACATTATGATTTGGGGGAGCCTCCAGCCAGGGGCAGGGCAGATAAGGCTGTAATACCCCTCCCTGGGAACTTCCCTGATGCGCAATAACCCCCAGAGATAGGGTTGGTGTATTTGCAGGACACTGCCCCTTTAAATATATATATATTTGATACATGAGCCTGCCAGCCAGGAGCAATGTCACATAATATTATAGATAGTTTGGTCACTGAGTGGCTGGGGGGGTCCCACTTATGTGGCAGTTTCTTCAGAGCCCTGAGAAGGACTCCCTTTGGCTTTCCGTGCCCTGAAAAGAGCACGCTTTGTTCTTCAGAGCCCTGACAAGGACCCCCTTTCCTTCCACACAGAGTGCGCTTTTCTGCCACTGGGGTTCCCCACTGACTTTCCCCACACACAGTGAGAGACATTATCCCTCACTATCCTTCCTTCTCTCACACAACTCCCTCAGCAGAACTTCCTGTCAGCCTCTCTCCCAGCACTTCCTGTCAGCTCCCAGGGGTGGAGACTCCTCCCACTACCTGCACAGAATCACCACAGAGGAAAGACAAATCTACAAATGTCTCACATGAATCATAGATATAACAGCAATTAGTGACAGAGTAAAGAGACAGACCCAATACCATGGGGGGATATAGCAAACAAGTAGAGGTTCAGTAGCTGGATCCAAATATGAGCCTTCTTTAATCCATTTCAGTAAATATTCTACATCTATATTCCTGCAAGCGAGTTTAATTACTGATGGACAAGTGGATCACACTAAATAGTCGCATAATTCTGCCCAATAATAAAGACAATTCCCACTGCCCATCACTGAACAATATCCAGTGGCATATTTCTAAAGTTATGTGAATAAAAGAACATTACAATACACTGCCCATATTAAAGTACACGTTATTAATGGTTTTATTTGTAAAGCTGTGTAATAAATGTATTTACGTGAGTGGAAATAGTTTGCTAAAACCATTGTGGGCCTCTACACTTTTATTGGTTACGACTTCTTATGGCACAATTCCTTTCCTACCTCAATTACTCTCTATTGCTTCAATATGTTACACAGGCCTGAGGTGGAATCTCGTCCATGACTTTTCACGTGATAAATCTTTTTCTCACTGAATTCAATCTGGCCCAATGTGTGATACTATGTTTTAATTGCATTGGGTGGCAGCACGATAGTCTGCTTTGTGCATTTAAAGGAGAACCAAACCATTTATATTAAAATCCCCTACCCCCTACTCTACATAGACCCCCTCCCTGTTTCCCATCAGCTAAGGTGTTAACCTGGTTAAAGGCCCCAAACTAGTGTTGGACTGGGATGCCAGGGGCCCACTAGAAAACCTTAGACTGTGGGCCCACCTTAGACCTTGGACTCACTTTCCAAACTATATCCAAAGCATTTGTTTCCCATAAACAAATAGGGAATGACCATGAAATAGGCTAAATGGTCAGAAGCAAGAGGCCACTGACACCTGGGCCCACCGGGAGTTTTCCTGGTATCCCAATGGGCCAGTCTGACATTGTCCCTAACTCCTTACTTTCCCCTCGTTGCATCGGAGTTCACGGGCACCATCTTCTTCTCTTCAGTTATCTTTGGGCCTTCTCCCAATGCTTCAGCAATTCCTGTGACTTTCGGCACATGCGCAGGGTAACACAGGGAGGGGGTCTATGTAGGGTAGGGGATTTTAATATAAAGGGTTTGGTTCTCTTTTAAGAAAGACCAGAGGTAGACTGCAGATGTTCTGTTGCATTGGTCCCTGGTACTATATTATGTTTTGGAAGACCACCCTGTCATTCACTGGTGTTCCTAGTTACCTGAATTGAATATACAGAATAACTTGATATTTCGATGAGTACACTACTAGGGGTCAGTGGAATAGAGTCTTCACTTCATCTTAACCATGACAAATATAAGAAAAATACTGATTTAGCAATATTTTTATTTTACTGGTATTTACATCCCACTGAAATGCAGCTTAAAATGAAATTAAGTAGAAGTAATGATGCGTTGAAGTGAAATGATTCAGAATTGTTTGAAATATTGCATTCTGGCAAACGACTAAATAAAATTCTTGATTAAGGCCATTCTTACCTTAAAAAATCTATACACATAAACGGCTCTCCTCGCAAGGCAGCAGTTTTTGAAATCTGTTATTACTTGATATGTAGACATTGCCAATATGAATATTAAAGCATTATCCCACAACCCGCCCCCTATTAAAGCTGACATAATTGATCCAGACAAAAAAAACCTATCCCACAAGGATTCACTTACAGCAGGCTTATGCCAGATTTAAAATGTTTTAAAAAATTCTATTTATTACCTTGCTAAGAGCACTGACGTTGGAGCTATTTGGAGATCTGTGCAGATCTGGTAAAAGATCCTTTGTCACCTTAACTTTGGTTTCCAGGCATAAATCTTCTTTCTCTCCTTTACCCTGAGAAATAGTTCCCATACCTGTCTCCTTTGTAGCTTCGATGCTTTTATTAGTTTCTACTAACAGCTCCCAGGTGGCAACTCATATTTCTACTACTTTTTACTTCAACTGTCACCTAAGCTGGAATTAATGTGCATGACAGGATCACTGCCCTAAAATGTAAATGACCAGCTTGCTCCCTTTACAGAATTATTTGCCCCAACATACATCAGCCGTACAGCAAAGAGGAGCCAGTGAAAATAATATATGAAATAAAGCTAAAAAAACACCTTGTGTTTCACTTTCTACTACAGAGGAATATATGCATTTCCTTTGGTTTGATTATTGCATAGCACTCAAGATACATTCAAGTTCAAATTTGAAAACCGAAAAACATATGGTAAGTAAAGATAATTATTAGTATGTTGTTTTGAGAAGGAACCTTAGCAGTATATAAATAACTACAATTCAAGTCATCTCATAGCCTAGTGATTCTTAGTTTCATATTTCATACCCTATGCTAAAGTTCTTCTGTTTCTCTAGAAGTCCAAGAAATTACTTCAGGATAAGGTTTTGGGTGCTTCAAACAATGATGAAACCACATCAAAAATAATTTTAGGACCACCCTAAACTATGGGAGTAAGGCATTTTTCATTAACAATTGCTTATGAGTCAGTACCCCACTGGGAACCCCCATACCTCCTCGCCGCCCAGCAGTTGCAGAGTCTACCCCTTTATATTTACACCCCTAGCCCCAAAGATCATAGCTCCATGTTGCACTTATAGAAAGAGACTCCATGTCTTTCAGAGTAAGTCTTACAAGCACAAACACAACCTTTTCAGGTTGTACCAGTGAGCAAGTGATAAAGTCATTTGAATTGGTTGCTTTGCTCTGCAGGTAACATTTGTTTCGGCTTGCACATCACATGTAGGTAGAAGATGAAGGTCCATGTCTTTTGTAAAGGGATATCTCCTTCTTTAAAGCTACTCTGCAGATTTTGCTGAACATACGTTGAATGGCCAATGGTAGAGTCAATAAAATGTTATGATGAGTCAATAAATAATGTTCTGTTTACCTGGAGCTGCTTATGTTAACCCCACTAACTGGTGAAAAACTCTGGGGTGTAAATGTGGGTGGGAGCTAAGGGAGAAGGGTATATAAATATGAAAAAGTAGGATTCTGACCAATAACCATAAACCTACACATTTTCTTTTTTTGAAATAGTATAACATGTACAGTATTACCTAAGGTTTTGTTGCAGATAACAACATAGCTCAAACACTTTCACCTTTTGTTAGTGTGTATCGATGCACTTTGCCATGAAATCCATTTTGTCCATGAAGTTATCTTTGGATTCGTTGGAAGTAACTCACGGGCTCAAGGTGGGAATGCTACATGAGCGTCTCATTACCAACCGAACTTCTATGTCTTTTAAATTGTCCTCTTTGGCTTGAGGCCTTTGCTCATCAGCTGCAGCAAGGTGAAGATCAAATCTCAAGGACACCGACTTCTTCCTAAGCTTGGGATTGTCTTTAAAGAACGATCCTTCCCATTCTTTAATAACTTTGTCCACTTTGGCAGTTCTGCAAAAATAAGTTAGCGATATTGGTACGTTTGTGGGTGTTTGCTGTCTCAACAACCAAACTCTGAGCTGAAGAAATAAGAGCTGATATTTAAGAGATGAATTAAAATATGTATTTTTTCATCATAAACATCTTTTGAGGCATATAGACATTTTCTCTTTGGTTGTCAGTCTATCTCATGGGGGACACTTGACCGTGACCATGTTAGGCAGGAGACAGTCCAAAGGTTTATGTGCCTATAAAGTGTTGTGTGTGTGACCTACTGTATGTTCTTTACAACTAATGTATTGTCTTTGCCAAATTAATTTTGACCAGAGATTTAAAAAGACGAAAACCCACCCCAGATATTATAATAAGCATAGTATTGAATAAAAACTTACTGAACAGTGCCACTTGCTTCTAAGCCTTCTTCCTCGATTTTTCCATTAAACATTGGCCACTTTTGTTTGAATTCGTTGTCGCTCTCAGCAATCTTGTCGACACTTGAGCCTGTAGGAATGCATTTATTTCAGCTCAGTCAGTACTGTGGCATTGCTCTTGAACATTGAAAAGGTTTGATTCATCCATATTGGATATGTTTTTGGGTACAGTTCCTCTGTAACTATTCCCATTTTTATTGAAAAATGGATCTGGCAATCCATATAAATGCATCATTTTGCATGTGGATCCCCCTTTTAAACCCTTTGGTCCAAACCCTGTTAGCATTACCCCTGCTTCTACATTACAACCAATTGTATTTCTTTACTTAGGTTTGCCTTACTTTCATCATCCTCGCTGAACCAACTGCCAGATTCCTCAATGCATGTTTCACTCTGATTCTGTGAGGCATCCGTCTCTGAATCCCAGCTAATACCTACATTAACAAATCAGATGAGAAGCCTATAATGTTATAGAGGAAATAGTTTTTTTACATTTCTATAGGGTGTAACAAAAAGGTAAGTTATCCCTTGAGTCAATGCCCTTTTGTATGCAACACAGCTCTTAATTTGCTATGGTAGTAGTTGAAAGACATGGTCACTATTTTAGGGCATGCACACTTTGCTTAAAACATTTTGTACTCAATCACTTGGGTGACCAGACAACCACAATTAGGGACAACCACATGGGTGACCAGACAACCTCAATTAGGGACAACCACTTGGGTGACCAGATAAGTGACAGCTTTCAAGATACTCACCAGGAGGAAAGGCAAAAGCTATTCTACTTGTGGATGGTTTTTGCTCTTGAAATTTCTCAGCATCAGTAGCAACCAACCTAAAGGTAGAAAAATTTAAATATTTTTCAATATTAGTTGGTCATTGCATTTTGCACAAACAACTGCTTCCAGGTTAAATCAAGGATTTGAGGATGGTCATTTACAGAGAGGATTTTGACACTAATAATCATGATTATATGTTCATTCCAACCTTTATTCTGATACAGGTTTCAATGTCAAACTGTTGAAAATTTCTTGAATGTAAGGAGAGCCAGGATCTCAAAATTAAATTTGGATTTTTCTAACTAAAATATTAAAGGGCAAGAAAAGGCTAATTCATTGTGGGGTGTCCCTACATTTTTTCCTGTGCGGATGCTCCGTTTTGGAAAAAAATGCACCTTTCTAAGGAAGGGCTGCACAGTCATTGAACATCTAAGTCCCAGGGATCCCTTACATGGGCTTGGACAAAATTGGAAATTTTTACTATACTGGGCATAGTATTCCTGGAACTAGAAGTTGTCAGGTCAGTGAAAAGGATCACCCCGCTCACATTGGCCTTCATCAATATAAAATGTTTTTCCAAAATAAATAATATAGTATGCAGTACAATGTATTCTTACTTAAAAATAATTCACCTCTTTTCTTCTCTCTCCAGTAGGGTTCGATAGGCTGAGATCTCTTGCTCCAGCTTCATATTGGTATTCAGGAGCATCTTGTGCTTTTGTAGTTGGATTCGGATGCCTTGCCTCACCTCCTTCAGCTCTTGCTCCAAATCCACAATCACCTCAGCCAGATCTTTGAGTTGCTTCTGGTGTTGCTGCTTGGTAGCTTGTAGGGTGTATTTCAAGCTCCTTTCCTTTAAAACAGCATAAATAAAATAATCTGCTTAAATTAATACTATCATTCCAAACTAATGATGGCTTTTAAATTATCTCTGTTTCATTTGCAATGCTAGGCATTAAACAGAAAGGCTTCAGTTGTATTTGGGAAGTGTTTTGAATGGCTTCTTGCAAACATTAACTAACATGTTAATGATATGTTAGACTTTTCTAAACCTGTATGTGTTTTCTTAGAGGAAACTGAATGAGATTCTAGAATTGGAACTAGCCCAGTTTACCAAATCCAGCTTGTTTCTAAAAAAAAATCATTGTTCCTTTTTTTTAAGATTTTGGAACTGTTCATATTAAAGTCCTGTCAACAACCTTTTAAGTAATTATTCTATTTGGTAGATCCGCAGACCTCAACTAATCCATATACTCTCCCTCAAAGGCTAACTCATTTCGGAATTAAGTTTTCATAACTGATGCTTCTGGGACCTTCATGACTACTCACACACTTCAATGCTTTGTAATATATACCAAAGCTTGGAGAGTGTCAATCTCTACTTGAAGGCTTTTCCACTGTCGCCTGGCTTCATTGAGATTGGCTCTGGCTTCTCTCAGCTCCTCTTCTTCCTTCTCCATTTTCTTCCGTGCTTCTTCTTCTAGCTGTAAATGACATAGACACTGCAGTGTTAGGCTCTCATCTTCCAGAATCCAGATTTAACGTCTGCCTGGAATCTCCAATATAAGCCTTATGTAAAAGTGATAATCATGATAAGAACTAGGAAGTCATGCAATACATTTATACTCAACATGAAAGAAAACCAACAATTATAGACCTCAGTTATGTCTTCATGTTCTCCGCTTTGGTCCTGGCACCAGTAAGAGCTTCTCCCAGGTCATTAGGCTGTACACCCAAACTGATTCACGGGGGCCAGACACAGACAGCAGAGGGCCCCTGAGCAGCAATCAATTAAATGAGAACCATTACTATCAAGAAATAATTTATTTGGTATTATTAAATTTGTTTCTTCCAGCACCGATGCCCTCATGTTGTGAGTTGCTGAGAAATGTTATCAGGTCAAAAGCTGGCTATCAACATCCCAGAAAAATGCTGCTGACTCAGGACAGATATCAGTTGAGGTTTGAAAATCCTATTGGGCACATTGAAGCACTGATGCAGCCCTCTGACCTTTCCCTGTAGGCCCACAGAATGATCAGCAAATGAGTGGCCAAATTAGGCAAAGATCTGCTTGTTTGCTGACCTTGCCAAAGAAGCCTTTTCATGTATGGATGATTCCAGCATGAACCAGCAATTTGCAATGCATTTCTGGCAAACAGCATGGCTGATTAAGAAAAACAGTGTTAGATTGCGGAATCACATAAATAAACCATTATTAGCTCCAAAAATATTATAAAAAAATAAAATTTGTAAAGAATTATTAAGCATCCATGACGGATTCGTAGATTGTTTTGGTGGAGTTCATGATAGATTGAGCTTGTTTGGGTGGAAGATCTGATTACCTATACTATTCCCCCCAACACAAACACAAACCAGTAGGTCGAATGTAGTGTAATCTGCAGTTTCACTGTTCTTTCTTTGCCGATGTGCCATTGCTTCTCCTTTTCTCCTTTATAGCCATCTGCCTTCTTCCCTCTTTAACCCCTCTCCCATGCATAATTCTCATATGCTTGTTCCCCAAAATAACTCATGAGAGTTGTCTGCCGTTGCCTTCAGATGGATGAAGTACTTGTCATACTGTATTATTCAGAATGATGCCCAGCAAAAAGGGGCCAACCCAAGGACAGCAGTAGAGTAAACACACCGGGGGTCGATTATCAACACCGGGCCCATGGACAGTAACCCATGGAAACCAATCATATTGCTGCATTCATTGTTCTACTTGCAGCTGGCTTTAAAAAGCTATTCACTGATTGGTTGCTATGGGTAACTGCCCATGTGCAAATCTGCCCAGTGTTGATAAATGAGCCCCACCATGTTCTACCCAACCACAGGCCACTGAACCCATAAATGACTCGGTATCACTGGAAATTACAGGCAGCTCACAACTCTATCTACTACAATACAGCTCTCTGGCCCTGGCCTAGTGCTTCTCCCATCAAAAATAAAAGTTGAATTCCAGGAACAAACCTTACTGTATGTCTATATGGCCACAGAAGGTATTATTAAATTAGCCTAACAACAACACTAAATAAATGAGCAATAGTAGAGACCAGGTTCATATTTAGAGCATTCTAGATGTAAACAGAATATTTCAAGCGGCTTATTTTTGTGAATTTTTGTAATTATTAGCTTTCCATTTCTGCCTCATGCAAACAAACATCTTAACTGGTTGCTGCAGTAACTCAATGAGTATCAGCAGGTTACATAAAATGACGTAGAAAACCAAAGCAAAAGTAAGAATGGAGAATGTACATAGTAATTACGTCTCTGTACCTGTATTACTGCTTTGGAAGCCTGTGGGCAAAGTGCAGCTTTCCATATCTCATTGGTGTAAGAGAGATGATGGATGGGGCAGAGCTTGGCCTGTGGGACTATGCAGCAGAGCACTAGATCTGTCTGGTACATTCCACAGTAGCAAAACCTTACAATACAGCTCAGTAAACAGCCTGCTTTTGTGTATGAATTTTGTAGAAACTTCTGGTCTGCAGGAACTTTGTATTTTAAGGCTCAAAACAAAGTCTCTTGCACAAGGTCAGACCATCCACAGACCTAATGTCATATTAGTATTGGGTTAACTTAAAACACAATCTTTAGAAATACCAGGAGCATAATGGACATTACTGAGTGGCATCACTGCATAGGGCCACCTTATAATAAATGAATCAACTCAACATCTCACATCACATGGATTGGATTTAAAGCTTAATATCATATATTTTACATAAAGCAGTATGGATAAACCAAGCACATCAAAAGGGATGTTCGGATGCACTATATTTTTAAAGTCATAAACAGCCCATGTCCCCTCTCAGTGGATTTTTTTATTGGGTTGTCAGAAGTACAGACTTTTCCAAAATAGCATGGACGTAGCCTGAGTAGAAGAGTCCCTGCTCCGATGATGAAGTATTTTATGCAAAGCATACATTAGAACATTATGGAAGATAAAACAATAACAAATAAAAAAGAATGTCTTCTATGGCATCTGATGCATGAAAGTGAAGAAACTTGCTGATTATGATCTTATGCTGCCACAGGCCAGGATTTAGCACAAGGCCTATTGATATTCAATAATGCAAATAGGCTTTCATCCAACTGATCATAAAAGTCCCACGCTAGAGTGCATGCTGGGTGTATTAGGCTGGATAATCAGCATTTAGTAGTTTGCTGCCCTCTGCAGTGGCGCTCCCTCCCTCCCCAGCATTACTTGCACTAAGGCAGCAGTAGAAAAGCTGAGTCAGGTAGGTGATGACTCTGCACGGATTCCCCTGAGGGCTCCCCAGTCAAGTAAAATTGTTACCTGGGTGTTGGTTGAAAGGTCCAGAGGCATCTGACTGCTGCTGATGAGGGATTCATAGTGTGTCCTGATCTCATTGAGAAGCTGGGACAGTTCCATCCTGCTCCCATCCTCCACCACGGCAAACTGAATCTCATCGATAGGGGGAATTAACTGCTGCACAGCCTGGACTGCCTGCAGTCATTAGGAGAGACAGAGACAGTGAAAAAACAGCAGGAACCAGACATCCATCCTCCCCTATCTCCAGAGCAATCAGTAAAGATAAACATTTATATCCCTAATGTATAATAGTCATTTCAATATGCACATAGCATCTATTCTACTATCAAATCAAATCATATTATTATTCTTTGAATTGCTTAGCTTCCTCACTGTATGTAAAATGTATATACAGTATATAGGGGTCTGGTAAAAGACCCCTGAAAGTCACATAAAGTTGTGTTTTTGTTTTTCCTCGGATTGACGATGTGAATAATTGTGCCTTCCACCAGAATCCAACATCTTCAACAAAAAAAGGATTAAAGGGTTCATGAAGTTATTGAAAAAGGTGGCACCCTCTTTCATTAGACTAACTAAATAAAATGGCATAAAGGGGTCATGGGCAGCAAGGAAGGCAAAGTGCAAAACAATTACTGCAATCTGCCATTTTTTTGCACCTTGAACACTGCTTTCCTCGTTTTCTGTGAGTGGTGTAACTACCAGTGGTATGGGGGTGTGATCATTACTGGAGCTGGGGCTAATCCAAAGGGGGTCCCAGGAGGACCCTGTAGGCACCAGGTGCACATTATGCACCCAGGCCCGGTGGTGTCTAGTGTCTAGCCACTGGTTGCTGTATTGGGTCTCTTGGAGCACAGAGAGCTGGTGATCCATTGAAGAGATTGTTGATTCACAAAAAGAGTACCTCCTTCCAATCCACTAGCCGTAACCCTAACTTGCTTATCATTCAGGCGCAATTGCAGTGGACACAACTCAGAGTGGAGCCACAATACAAAACACTGCATTATACATAGCGATTTGCGTCCCACGTTGCACTTGCACATTGCACTTGTGTTTATAAATGATCCCTAAGAACACATACAGATATTCCCTATATGTTTTCTATGCAATGCTCTCTGCAAATGTTCTAGTAGACTGTTGCTCAATTATTCTTGCAAATGAAAGTCTCCACTGCCAGCTGCTATTAAACATCTAAGACAGGGTCATGTCTTCTTGGTCTATCCTATGAATATTTTAGCAGCGGTTCTCCATAATGGATTAAACACAGTTTTCTAGTAATACTATTAGCCGTGCGCAAGGTTGTTACTTTCTGCTATGTAGTGGGGCATTTATCTGACACACCACAGCTTCTTGCACCATATTGTAATCATTTGATGATACTGTTGTTACACAGAAGCCTATGGAACCCTTAAGCTGGCTGGAGGCCATAAAACTTCCATGGAGATCTGGGCGGCTAAGTGCCAGATTTGATTTGGTGTTGTTAAATGTATGGCAGTGGCGTAATTACCAGGGGAGCAGGGGTGTGTGACTGCACCAAGACGCACAACTCTGGTGGAGCCCTGTTGGAGATCTGCAACGCTACAGCCAGAATCCACAAAGCCCAGTGAGCCCCACAAAGATGGAACCCTTAAACCTTTAGTTATGCCACTGGAATTTGGGATAAGCAGGTCATTTATATCTCTAATAAGATAGACAACTCTTCCTAATTGAAAACATGGATCTTCTTCTGGATAAAGTACAGGTAAAATAGGGTTTACTTGGGCAACTTATCCTCAATTACTATTTGACTGTTTATGGACAAATATTTGGTCAGAGCCTCGCCTACTTCAAAACAAGGTTTGCGACTCCAATTATGTACCCCAAACTGACTCATTCACAACACATCATCCCTTATATTGGCCCCATTCAGTGGGCCAGCAAAACAGTTGACACACAGTGGCAAGTTCATTAGTTTTATTGTATTTCACCAAAGACAGCTATGGACTTCTAAGCTATTGACACATGTTGTGTCACCCAGGAACTCCAGCCCTTTTATTTTCTTGCACAACTGCAATAATAAAGTGACTAGACACAAAACTACAATTATATATACATGACTGCTGAAAAACTGGTCCACAGGAGAGACCTTTCCCCAAGGCTTTCTTGTAGACATTATCTAATAAAGAGACAACAGTGAACTTTCATCTCCATTGAACTAAGGGAACTTGAAACTCTGTTCTTCCCCTTTGTATTGTTCAAAAGCAAATCCCTTACACAACAACGCTGTAAAACTGTTGCAAAGATTTCAAAACTCAGTGTTTTCAGGTCTCCGGTGATTATGTCTGGTTGTTTTTGTTCTTGGCTTTCAAGCCTCTGCCGCCTCTTTCATACAGACAGGGAAGCAGAGTTGCTGACAATGTCAGAATTTTAGAAACACCGAATTTTTCAGTTCACTTGCCAACATCAATGAATAGGCTGTTGTTTGGACTCTTTAAATTGGCTAAGCATAGCAGATATTTAAAGGAGTCAAGGCCAATGCATGGGTCTTGTTGTATAATGCAAAATGTCAGGGATCAACTTATAATAACAATGACCAGTTGGTATAGGGGGGACTAACATAATGAGGATCATGTTAAATGGCTGAACTTTATTGTGCCCCCTACAGCCACTGGCCCTGTTTTGGGTGAACAACCTCTCTGTGCCTTTCAAATTAAACAAATCAGAGAAATAACTGAACTTGCCTCTTGGTGACTCAGCTTTAAGTCTTTAAGTTCCGCCATCTTGTCATTGATTGCAAATTCTATATCGCGGACGGAAAGTTTGACTTCTTCGAGCACGGATTCCACAAGTTTCTTTTTCTGTAAAATGTCTTTGTGCTCAAATTGCTCATGATATAGCCTGGAAATGGATATTTATTATTATTATTATGAGTTACATATTAACATGCTTAGGCAGAAGATTCCAATACATGGCAAAAAAGGGATTTTTAGGAAATGTATTTATTCAAGCCGAATGGTTCACCCAATTCAAACCCATAGGTATAAGAGAGATGTTGATAGGCTCTTCATTAGTTAGCTGCTTCCCCTTTATTCCAAGGGTGGAATAGGGATCAGGCACTTTTTTTATAAAAATGCTAGTGAGACGTAAGAGAAGAACAGGAATTGAAAAAACTGCATGTTTTTTTGGATGTTTCATGGGATCCCTTGGCCCAGGAGCTCCAGCTGGTGGCTATTGGCAGCACAACTCCAGTTGTCCTTCTAAAAAATGTTTGACCTATTGGCAAAAGAAGAAAGCCTACCTTTCCTTAAGGAGTGTAAGTTCCATGAGGTTATTGTCAATGTCTAGAGAGATTGCAGCATTTAGCATAACCGTGTCCCCAATCTGCAAGAGAAAGACAGAGGTGTAATTAAAGGAGAGCAAAGCCAAAAGCCATGCATTATATCAAACATTAATAGCCGCGATTGAGGTGCCAGGTATGATTCATGTCCTTTATAGCTTTCTGGCACCCAACAAAAGGATTACAAGTAATTATCCTAGTCATTACTAATAACAGACAGGGAGCTGTTTAACTGCATGATTAGCAAATCAATTTGTTACAAGTGAAAAGGCAAACGTCACACGGGCGCTGAGCTAAGTGTACAGTTCTGCTGTGTTCAAGGGCAACTTCTACCTAATGAGGATGAGCAAGTAGGAGACTGTGGAGAGGAGGGGTTTCTTGCCTAGTTAGGGGCTCAATTTAGAGAGTGGACTGGGGGTCAATTAAACACTGGGCACGTTTGCACCTGGTCAGTAACCCATGGCGACCAATCAGATGTTTGATTTCTTTGTTGTACCTGCAGCTGGCTGCAAAAGCCTAATCACTGGGTTGCTGCCCAATGTTTATAAATGAGTCGGTGCTTGTGTCTCCCTTGTATTGGAATTCCGTTCTTATTCAGGTCAGAGAAAGGAACTCTGTAATAAGCAGAACTTTAAAATAAGCAGGAACTTACCTTCCATTCTCTGAGGTGTAACATGGGTCGCTGATTCAGTACCAAAATATTCCATGTAGTCTGGTTATTTCATTTATGTATGTAAGGACTCTATAAAGGCCTCTGTGAGCTCAGGGCACAGACATAATGCTGTAGTGCCAACATTTTGTCTTGTATCATTCACAAATATATGTGTTTCCTAGAATGTGCACCAATGAATGCTGAACCCTTGTCCCCAGGAGGAGGCAATAGTTTCTGCACAATGTTCCTCCTGATCTAGAAAGTCCAGTTATAAGGCATCTGAGGCCTGTGGATCCTTAACAGGGAGTGGGCGAGCAGAAGCCTATTGACTTGGATTCATTTTTATTCCAAATACACCTTTGCGAAAGGTTGTAAATATAAGCTTGTGATCAGTGTTTCTGCACTATGCAATTGCTGAACTACAGCTCCCAAATAATCCTGATTATTATTATTAATAAGGTTAACGATATGCTAGCAGCTGTAGTGAGCAGTATCAGCTTCATATTAAAGCTCCAATGTTGAACACCTTAATAGTACTTTATTTGCCCTACCTATATTTTATTACAGTGTAATATCAGCCAATGTTTCACAACAATATGCCCAAATGCAAGCTTCATCATCATCATCATCATTTATTTATATAGCGCCGACAAGATACGCAGTGCTTTACCTTAGTTATAACAGGGAATAAATGGTGGATAACTAGCAAGGGTTACAGAGTACAATAGGATTAGAGGGCCCTACAAATTAGAGTTTACAAAGTAAAGGTTAGGGTACAATTGAGATATTAGGATTTTAGAAAAAAATTTTTTGATACAGCAATGATTGATTAATTAATGTACGTTGAATAAGCTTCTTTAAACAGGTGGGTCTTTAAGGAGCGCTTGAAAGTTTGGAAAGAAGGAGAAAGTCTGAGAGCTGGAGGCAGAGAGTTCCAGAGAGAAGCAGAAGCCTCAGAGAAGTCTTGTAGAGGAGAATGGGCAGAAGTGATGAGAGGAGAAGTGAAGATCAGAAGCAGAGCGAAGGTTTAGTGAAGGAGAGTATTTGGAGATCAGAGATGAAATATAGGGAGGGGCTTCATTATTAAGGGCCTTGAAGGTGAGTGTAAGTAATTTGAATTTGATTCTAGAGGAGATTGGGAGCCAGTGAAGGGACATATATATGGGAGCAGCTGATGTTGAGCGGTGAGATAGATGAATGAGTCTAGCGGCCGCGTTTAGATCAGATTGGAGTTGTGAAAGGTGACTTGTTGGAATACCTGTGAGGAGTAAGTTGCAGTAATCAAGGCGGGAGATGATGAGCGACTGAATCAGTGTTTTAGTTGATTCTGAACTGAGATAGGGTCGTATTCGGGCAATGTTGCGCAGTTGAATACAACAAGATTTTGCAAGTGTTTGAATGTGTGGGTTCTAACTGGAGCCTCTTCTTGAATCTGTACAGAAGTTTGGATCAGCTGCAGTTTAATGGTGGATGAATGTTTGTCTGGTGTCGCAATGCAGTGGGTTTGTATGTTGCGCCCCCTTTGTAATGGGGTACTGGATCCCAAGCTAGAGGACTATGCAATCATTAGCTTTTAATGTTCTAATGCATTTAGAGATGAAAAAAAAAAATTACTCATTGGTTGTATGAGTTACTAAAACAGTGTCAACTTTGTCCAATTAAATAAATAACCTCTAGGGCTATAAAACACAGCCTTTCCCAAGGGAGCACCCATTATTAACCCATTGGTCACCAGGGTCCCAGGCGGAGGGCCCTGCCAAAAAAAAGAATGGTGTCCCTAATGGAAAAAAAAATCATCCATCCAGTCACGCCCCAATTTGCTAAAACCCCACCCATAATCTGCACATTCCCCACCCCCTTCACAGCCCTTGAATTATACTTTTCTGCCATTGGACCCTCTGATGGTGGCCCCAATTGTAGATAAAAAACATGGTGGGTTGTGCAGATTGGCTGTGTGTTTGGCTGAGTCACAGTGGGACAGAGACATATAATGGGACATATAATTAATATGTTATATTGATACATATGGACTGAACTTACTGACTGCAGAAGATCATTGCTCTCCTTCTCTCTTTTCTGCCAGTCATACCCCACGGGGGCAAATTCTTTCACTCGTTCTTCAATCTTCTTTTGCAACACCAGATTGGACTTTTCGAGGTCGTAGCAGTGTTTCATGAAATCGGCCAGTCTGTCATTGAGATTTCTCATCGTCCCCTTCGGGTTGGAAATTGGGAAATCGGGATTCCAAAGAAGAATGGAGTCGTCCATCGGAAAATCCATGTTGGCTTTATCATTCGCTACCCAGACAGCTGTGAGCCTGGAAAGGAATGATTTCCATTTATTATTTCCACAATTGTGCTGAATAATATAATAAAATATAATATAAGCACTGTATAAAACACTGGATTATAACTCACTATGAGGGTATGGTACCTGCAAAAGCAACAACAGCTCGGGGCATACGGAAGTTATTCATTAAGTAATGGAGTAACGTGATATACGTCTCTTAACTAAACATGCAGAGAACTTTCCTTTGCATTTGGGAGGGGACAAAGGAGGAAATAAATAAAGGAAAAGTAAAGAGAGAGTGAGAGTTTTCAGGACAAGGGAAGCGAATATACAGAACTCCTACCTTCTACTCCCAGTTGCCAGCCAGGGCTTCCCAATCCCGAGCCAATCCCATTAATATTGCCAGGATGGCATATTAGCGTGCCTGGGAGTTTGCGTCTGGTGAGCGAGCTATTGATTAAACACAGCCGGGAGGCAACAGAGGGAGGGGCAGGGAGTAACCCTTTTACCTTATTGGCATGGAACTAACCCAAAGCCTTGCAGTCTAATGTCATGTAAGCTTCATGCCTTGTGACTACAGAAAAACACATCTTTAAGGGGAAAGCACTCAAATATAAAAAAAAGTTTTAAAGGTTAACTGACATGTAGGGTTTGTCATTAATAGGATTGTCTTGTTTTAATTGCTGACAGTCGCCTTTGGCTTAGAGGGGCATGATACCCCTTGCTCAAGTTTAATGAATGGCTTGTGTTGCGCATACTATTTGCCTTCTATTTTAATCACAAAAAAAATCTATAGTTTTCATTATTTCTCGAGCTAAACAGAGAAATAAAACTACTGCATGTTTGGTCTTTGTAAAGATTAGATTGAAATATGAATATTGATCAGATTCTCTTTCCTGGAAGCGAAATGACATTTCATTTGACAGGAAGATCCATCCCCTTTAAAATCTGATCAATTCATAACAAATCCATTTCATTCGCTCTGGTTGTACTGTTGCAGCAACAAGTAATAACGGTGATTATTGTTCGATTGTTCAGAGACAATGGATGGTAAAGCTGCTCTCGTATAGAAATGCTAAAGACATATGTGATCACTATGTTTCCATGGTATGAACCTGTAACTAATACCATTCCTGTGTGCAGTTCTCTAGCCACCAGTAATTATATATATATATATATATATATATATATATATATATATATATATATATATATATAATTTCAGTGGAGGCTGAATAAAAGTATAAAAGACTACAGGGTAAGGGTGCTAGATTAGCATTCTTCAATCACTTGATAAAGAGTTTACAAAAGCATCAAAAATGTAATTTAAAGGAGAAGGAAAGCTCTTTTTACTTGGGGTGCCAAAAGTTAGGCACCCCCAAGTGGTTGCATTTACATACCTGAACCCCTGGGCCGGTGCACCTATTAGGAGAAAATTGCAACGGCCCAGGGTTCTTCCAGCGAGCACCACGGATCAATCGTCTTTCTTCTTCCTCTTTCTTCAAATTTCCCGGGGCAGACACATGCGCAGTAAAACGAAATAACCTTTTTTTTCGTTAAAGTTCGGCTTTTCCCTCTACTGAGCATGCACAGCCGTGAGAAAAAAGAAGAAGCTGGAAGATGTTGGCCCTGTGGTGCTCTCTGGAAGAATCCTGGACCAGTGCAGTTTTCTCCTAATCGGTGCACCAGCCTGGGGTTTCAGGTAAGTACATTGGGGGTGCCTAACTTTTAGCCCCCCAAGTAAAAAGACCTTTCCTTCTCCTTCTAACACATCAGAAACAAAGAGAATTTACAAATACAAGTGCACTGCTCAAAGTGCAAAGATGGATGCAAGTCGCCATATTTTTAATCCAAAAATGTTCCCCCTGAATTCCAGTGCAATAGCATGCATCCGCGGGCACAGAAACACTAATGGTGTTAGTTCACTAGGGGCAAGTCAGTTGTGTGTAGGCTAAATGTGCAGGTATTCATTCAAGGGCTCCTTTGTGATTTTGCAGGTACAATTACAGATTATCTATAAATTCCTTCAGAGCATTTCATAAGTAGTAGTTGGTCCAGAAATCCAGAAACACCTGTTGAAAGGTTTTATTGTTTCCTCTTGGTACCCCCGCAGGTTCTTCTGTGGAAACAGGGACGTTCACCCTCCTATAGTTCCAGGAGTAATCAGCATGCAGCATAACTAGAATGTTTTAGGCCTTCCTTGGGGGACACATGTGCTAGACATATATCCTGCATCAAGTCAAGTTAGTGTTTATGACATCACAAAAGAAACATAACAAGCAAATGTAGAGTCATTTAAGAAAGAAATCACTGCTATCCAAGAGTAACATCAATTAATGTTTTACATATGGCAAGAAAATGCATGGCTGATCCCCAATCACGTTGGGATAATGTTTTATGGTCAGACAAGGATGTCAGTGATGTTGTTCAACAAAAGCTACAGGGCGACTTTATCCATTTTACATGTAAGGCAACAGCTAGATGAATCCTATAAGTCCTGCCCAGTCTATTATCATCCTTACAAACTGAAACTATAACTTGTATAGCCTTTGCTACTCCCAAAATTTGTTTCAGTTGTCTGAAGATCCCCAGTTTATATAATCACAGGTATCTGTTTATTTTCTGGGCTACGACAAACAAATGGAAAGTGTGTGGATACCGTAACATGGTTCCAGCCAAGCCGTTGTGCTTGAGTAAGATCATAGAATCGTGCCACTAGGAGCTCATACATCTAATACAAAGTCAACAATGACTCATTCAAAAACCAAACACACTGAAGAATCTTGGGAAAAAGGTTTAGTACTGTATTTCTAATCTCATAACATTAATTGCACACCTGTTCTTTGCAATAGGATTATGGTACATGATGTAGATTTGTTAATAATGGGACATGTTAGGGGTTTCTGTTTACCCACAAAACAACATTATTACCCAGCATATTAGTGCAGGAGACAACATTTGCATGCTGCCTTTTGTAAAATGGATTGTCTTTGATGTAGCTGTTCCTAAACCTGTAGAATTCATCTGGCAGAAGCAGGAGGACCTGTAGGCTGAAAACATGCAAAAAGAACCTCTGAATTATTGCCCATTCAAGGTAGCTTTAAAGTACGGGGCTCCTTTACACCACACTGCATTGCACCTTATTTTGTAAATCAAGGGCAACTGCATAGACGAGTACAAGAAGGCACCAGCACTTTTGTAATGGTGTAACACAGTGATCCCCAACCAGTAGCTTGTGAGTAACATGTTGCTCTCCAACTGCTTGGATGTTGCTCCCAGTGGGCTCACACCAAGTGCTTATTTTTGAATTACTGATTTGGAGGCAAGTTTTTGTTGCATAAAAACCACACGTACTGCCAAACAGAGCCTCATGTTGGTTGACAGTCCACATATGGGTTACCAAATGGCTAGTCACAACTCTTATTTTGCACCCAAAGAACATATTTGATGCTAGTGTTGCTCCCCAACTCCTTTTACATCTGAATGTTGCTCACGGGTTCAAAAGGTTGGGGATCCCTGGTGTAACAGGTGCACCCTATGCTATACTTGCCGATTGTAAATTAGCCCTACGGTAAGCTCTATTGAACCCCTGTAACCATGAGGCACTTAATCTTTGTATCTGTATATAGTCTGTATTAATGAATCTGAAATTGTCTACTAAGTAGTTCTGGATAAGTAAAGATTCATTTGGGATGGACCAAAAACAAATCATTTTTTAGATTTGGAAAATACTGAATCCTTTACAAAAGATTTGGCCAAATACCAAACTTAATCTGAATATTACAATTTTAGAACATTTCAATCAATTGCAAACACAAAATGGTCACTTTTGGTTGTGCAAAGCTTTAAAGTTACATGATTGGTAGGATTCCGATTCAGTTGAATCCGAACCCATAAAAAAGTGCTAGAATTCAGCCGAATCCCAAACCAAATCCTCATATATTTCCAGTATATTCCGAGCAATTTATTGTGATCGTTGTTAGTCGTGTGCATAGCAGACAAGGGAACGCTACTGTATGTTTGTGTTTCTTCTGGAATACATAAAGCCCAACCCTTGTTTGCTATTGTGAACCTCAATAGAGACAGATAAGCAGATAAGGCGACTGCAGTACTTACAGATTCCAATGGAAAAGCTGAGTATTATTAAAGGATCCAGGGATGTGATGATTCTTTTTTGTGAGTGCGGGAGGTGATGGCATATCTTCTAAGCACTGCCACGCTGGACATTATGGAAAGTTTACCCTTCCTGAGAATGCAGCTTATAAATGTGTACTCTTAAATAAGAATGTGGCTCATCTGGTTTTCAGCCGGTTTTAAATCCTATTGCTCTTCAATTATTTCCAGGGGTATATCAAATTAGAACAAGTGCCATGTTTTCTCAATTGCAGTAAGTACTGGAGTCTGTCTTGGCCTTTACTATCAATACATTAGTGAAATATTTATAGGACAGTGATACAGGTACAGAAATACAGTAAGAGTTTTAATCTTATTAGAAAATCCCAATATTTAAGACCTTGTAAAGTAAAGATTCTTGTGTTAGGGTATGTCTACCAATTTACACATTAACCCCCTTTTATATGCCAGCACCCCTCCTTAACCCTTTAAGCCAACCAGGATATCCACTTTTCCGTACATATTATCACCTATCCTTACCTTTGTTCTCATATAGAAATGGGAAGTGGCCATGGTATAAGCATACAAGGCAAGTGGTTGAGTGATAAGTAGGGCTATTGACACTGGGTCCACCAGGAGTTTTCCTGGCATCCCTATGGGTCCTTCACCCCATGCTACATTCCTAGTTTGAGCCTTGTTCCTGCACCCTGCTACAAAGTAACCAAACCATATTAATGTAGGCAAACAAATTACTTATTTGCACCAATATTATTGAGTTACACTCAAGTTGCGGTGAACACAAACTAGCATGTACCCTAAATAATGTTGGAATTCTGCTTATGGTATATCACCTTATGGTATATCCTTTTCTTTATTATATCCAACCTGTGCAATATGGCACATACTCATCATGTATGAGCCCTCCCTCTGATGCCGTCTTCTTTATCCCATTGTCAGCGAAGTCGAAGCTTTATATTTTAACTGGAATGATTGATTAGGATGGCATGTAATGACCTAGTAAATGAATGGTTTCAAAACATTTATTTTGCTAATGAGGATAATTGCAGACCTATAGCAACAGACGTGCCAAAGTTTCTTTCCCTTCAGGATAATCTACATTGACGAAAAACGTAGTATTACCTCTGTCATTACAAGACGGTGGTTTACAGGGAAGCACAGCGGAATTCCAGACAAAGCTTTGTCTCATGACATACATTGATAGCCTTGGTGAAGGAGAAGTAATTATATTGCTGCTGTAGTTCTATGTTTAATGAGATAAGTGTTATATAACTTATATCTTAATCACTTTAGAGGCATTGGGAGAAGTCCAACGCCTGGGAGATGCATAGAACGGGTGTAGGAATTCAAACCCATAACACCTTTTAAAGTTCAGAAGCTGAAGGCTTGGAAGTTGGGCATCCTCCCCCACTTTACACAAGGGTCCCTCTGATGCAGGGGCTTTGGAACAAATACTTACTTCTCTACCCTAAAACCCTGATTCTACTTATACTATTATAGAGGGAATGTGTTCAGACTATGTCCATACCTATATGTTCTCCATATGTTATGTTGCAGCATCTATTAAATAAATTCCTGTATTTATTTATATTTTACACTGGCTTTGAAGGGAAACAAAGCAGAAGTCTTCTGTAAATGTAGCCCTTAATCCTCATAGCTAGAAACAAATCCCCTCGAGAAAGCTGGTCACAGCACCATAGATGTCAGTTCTAGATAGTCTCAACACAATCTGAGTCTGATTGTTCTCTATCATAGTTAACTTGGAGTACAACCTGATTGGCCCACTCTGGAAGCAGCATTTGTGGTTTGCAAAAGGAATTCAGCCCTGTTTAAATATATGACAAGGGCCTACAATGGTGGTCGGCAGGAAATACAAGATGGAGCCTATGATCTTAGGTGTTCATTAACAGGACATGCATAAGGCAGCCTCTGCTTGCTGGTACCAAATAAATCCACATTTATTTTACTTCTCTGCCACCGATGGACTACTCATTGAGTGCCTACTCCAATGTTCACAGCTGTATTACTCCGCTAAAGATTGTATATATAACTTACTGTTAAGTTTAAACCTTTATTTTTATTATGGAAGACCAAGACTTGAAGACTTGAGGAATGGCCTGTTTAGCTGTTACTTGGAGCCACTGCCCCTGCAATGACCTGCTGTTCTCCAGCTTATCTGCCTAAGTGCAAGTTCATCGGGTGCCTGGGCCAGAAAAGGGCAAAAACTTTGCACTCCCCTTTAATTGTGCCCATATTATTCCTTTAAGCTACAGACAAAAGTGGAGAACATTCATAGGGGTTTAACATGTATAAATAACATTTTCTAATAAGCAAGTCCTACCAAAAGTGTTGACTGAATTATGTACTTACTCACACATAGATAAAGTCATTTACAGAATTCTCTTGTGTTAGGGTGTGGTCACAACTCATTGTTACAAGTTATACATCATTAACACATACATTAGCCCTGAAACAAACAGTTAGAAAAGCTTTTATGGAAATTTCCTCAACACCATCCTCCCAGAGCAGATGAAACCTCACACACATAATAGGCAAGAATTACAGCCATTATTTTTTTATTTTATTTATGTCATCATTACTTATGAGATGGAAAATGTATTACACGCCATTTAATATGCCTTTAAAAAGCCATTTTAGAATATTAGATTGTGCAGTAAGGGTGTTGCGTGTGAGGATATGGGAACATTTGTTAAAACCCAATACTCTCGATTCAAGTGGGTCTGGTATATTTGGGTATTTTTGGGCATGTATTCAAAAGATCTTTGTAGTCTCCAAAGTCAACTTTAAATCAGCCCTGTTCTGATTATTGTATGGAGGCCTTCTCAAATGTGACCATTTGATTTCAGAAGGATACATAAAGAGTTTAACCAACCTGCTGCTACCTGAGCAACCTTCTGTAAATGTAACTTCATGCTTTTAGAGTGGTCATGAAGACACTTAATGCAAACTGTGGCCAAATAAATTGATGACTTCTAAAAAAGACTTCACCTTACTCCTGTTGCAATTTACCCCTTTATCTCTAGTTACGTATATTAGTATCCATGCTTGGTGGTACATGTGCAATGAGACACCTGAACCCCTTGTACTGTTCATAAGAATAATGTTGGCTGTCTAGAAAATGTTGTATAAACTGCAATACATCATCACAATTTAAGAATTCACAGAAACGGCAACTTTGCTTCAAAGGAAAAGTTTATTTTAAAGGCAAACACCAGAGATTGATGGGTGTGTATAATTCTTGGAAGAGTGCATAATGTAGATTATGTAGCAGGAAAGAGAAGGGTTGATGTCAGGAGGCTTCTGTGCTTCAGAAAGTTAAGGCCAGATTTTGAAGGTCAGATCCGTGTTGCATGTATTGGTGAATTACTCCTTTCTTTCTGTGACTTGATGAGATACAACCTTTCCGTCGACGAGGTTTTCAACTATGGTTTTAATTACCCTGGTTTTACATGGTTCTGTAAATTCAATTGAAAACAGAATTAATTCATGCAGAATAGTGTATTAATGTAGGGTGCCTACATAGGGCATTGGGGAATACACAGTTAAAACATGGTTCTTAAAAACTCATATTTTAATAACATATAAAGCTTATTACCTTTTGGAGCGACAGCAGGATAGGATTTAATACTGAAAAAGAAATAAAGAACTTTGTAAAACTTTTGTGCCAAAACTGTAGGCTTTAGTATGTTCTCCAAAAACTTGCCCTCTATGGTGTTATCCTATCTTTAGAAGAAACCATCCTTGATAAATATAGGTACATTGTATCAGATAATGGTTGGATGATAGCACAAGAGTGGATGGTGCCTGGTCATTTTTTATTCATTATTGTCAACCTTCTCAAAAGAAAATTCCTTACCATGATTTCTACTTACCATGGCTCTCCATCGAGCAAACGGCGATAAGTTTCTATTTCCATTTCCAGTCTGGTCTTGATGTCTAGGAGCTGCTCATACTCTATGCTTTGTCTTTCCATATCAGTCCTTACTTCACATAGCTGTTGTTCCAGGGTGCTGATCTTTGCCTGGATTTTGGAGAGCTGAGCACAGTAGTTCCCTTCGGTTTCAGCCAAAGAGCATTCCAGTGTTTTTTTCTGAAATGTGAAAACCAGAACATTTTTGCAAAGATTGCTTACATTTCTAAAGGAGCTTTGCAAACTGACCAGCTTACTTCCACAAGTGTAGTACTGTACTATTATTCTGCACCTCTGTTGTTTTGTTGTTAAGAAACCAAACATTTCCTCCAGTTCTTACATTTTATAACATGCTTGTATTTTGGAAATTGACTCATATCCCTTTTATTTCTTTAATGGTGCTCCCTTACCATAGCCAGGGCAGCTTGCAGGTCTATCTCTAATGCTTGGAGGGTTCGCTTCAGATCTGAGATCTCAGTTTTGCTGCATTGAATCTGTTCTGCGCCAGATGATATTTCTTGTTTGAGTGCTCTACTCTGAAACACACACGTGAAAAAACAAATGAATCCTTCCATATCAAACCAGGAACTCGAACCTTTTTAATTGTTCCTCTAAGAGTTTTACCGCTTCAATGAATCGAGCCTCTGCCTCTTTACGGTTCTTCTCTGCCATATGTTCATACTCTGCTCTCATATCGTTTAGAAGTTTGGTAAGGTCAGTTCCTGGTGCAGCCTTCATTTCCACACTGAGGTGTCCTGTGGCACCCTGGTAACTCTTCATCTCCTACAATATATGGGAGAAATGAGCTATTAGGCATGAACAAAGACTGAAGTTACTGCAAAAAAACGAACTGCAACTACTAGCTTTTAATTTAAGACCTATTATATGAAAAAGTTGTTAAACAGAGACTAGGTTAAATGTATTTATTCATTAATATGTGTTACCTCCTCATGGTTTTTCTTGAGACAAGCAATTTCCTCTGTTAAGCTTTCAATCTGAGACTCCAAGTCACATTTGGCAAGATTCAATTCATCTAAAACTCTGCGGAGGCCATTAATATCGGCTTCAACGCCATGGCGGAGGCAGAGCTCGTTCTCGTACCTTTAAAGAAACCAAATGTTATTGTAAATGCTATTGTATTGTAGACAAGTATTAGGCAAGTTATGAACACATCAACTTACTTCAGCTTGAAGTCATCAGCAGCAAGGCGTGCATTATCAATCTGGAGGATGACCCGGGCATTATCTACACTGGCACACTGAATCTACATGTGAGAAAATGACCAGGTTAGAGAGTCCCTTCTGCCAGGCATTCTCAAATCCAACATACTTCTCGAAACAGTATGATCATGAGGAACATGTAAATATTTAAATTGCATGCATACATCTGAAATTATTCCAAAATTTCCAGGTTGAAATATTGAAAGGTAATACATGAAAGATTTTTAAAGTTCCATACCTGCTTTTTGAGATCATCAATAATGTGGTAATATTTGCTGTAATCTCTGTCAGGCATACACATATTCCGGTGCTTCTCATACCAATCTCTAATTTTGCACTCAAGGTCGGAGTTGGCATTCTCCAAAGCATGCACTTTGTTGAGGTATGCAGCCAGACGATCATTTAGATTCTGCATGGTTTCCTTCTCCCCACCAGCCAGGAGGCCCTCTGCACCAAGACCAAAGCCATATGGTGCACCAGTGCCTACACCAAAAGCAAAGTTGCCGAACTCGCCACCCAAGCCACCAACAGCACCTCCACTCATGCTACCACAATAAGCACCAGTATTACACGCTCCTCCGGAGCTCCCAAGGAAAGAGCAAACAGAGGTCCCATATCCACCACACCCTACAGATACTCTTGAAGATCCACAGCTCTTTTTGCAAGACATGTTGCTGATGGTACAGAATAAGCTGTATGAAGCCTCCTGGTCTAGAAGAAGTGAGGATGTAGTAACTCTCAAACACGAATAGCTTTTATATTCAATGTTATATGGGTGTTCCTATTTAATGTGCCCTCCCAAACACATTTTATGGTGTCTTAATGCTTGGTGAAATGTTAATTAAAATATCATTTGATTGTGTCCACTTTGATTAATCTGTCAAATCCCTTAGGGCTGTGGTTATGATTGAGTGATAACTGGGTGGAGCAAGAATAAGTATTATTTTATGTCCTTTTAATCATGTAAATGTCGACAGATATGCCATGTACTGTTGCATCCACTTCCTCCTCCCTGTGTCTAAGTGTTTTCGAAATGTTCATCTACCAGATAGTAAAGCATTTTATAAATCTGAAAGGGGCTTAAATGATATACTTTTTGCAATGCACATATGCATATATCATCATAAATACTTCATTTATTTAATATATTGACCACAGTCATATTTTGTGCTTGTTCTTCAGTATTTGGTTTGAAATAACATCTGAACCACGCACAGATAATACCTTTACACAACCGTATAGGTCTACTAGACAATGATGAGATGCAGTTAAAAATGCAAGGGTTGTAGTTGTACAAAGTGGGATACAGTGGTTGCACAAATTAGTGGCACTTACATCCAAAAATGCTCTTGGACCAGCGGGTGGACTATTTGTTTTGAATGGGTGTGGGATTTATTATCTAGAATGCTTGGTACCCAAGGATCTTCAGGGTAAGAGGTATCAATGCATGCTACTGATTAGCTGGTCTGTCCTGGATGTTCGGTGCCCTTGCCAGGGATTATGAGGCTAACACTAAGTAAAATAAAGTCTTATATATGTCACATTGCGAGATACAATTTTCCTATAATTGTCAAGAATTAGATATAGTAGAAATTATTATATTACAAATTCTATTGATTAGCTGGCCTGCCAATGACTGATCTTAGCTGAGTTGTCCTCTATGGTGGTTTTGTTTGAAGGGAGAGAGAAACATCAATGAAATATACTTTAAGTTGGAGTTACATTGTTTTTTTAATAATTAATATTCTTCTTCTGTTCTACTGTATATTTATTGGTTACATAAGGCTTTTCAGGTAGAAGGTGTTTATTTGGCCAATTTTTGAGGGAGATCGTTGTACAGGGTGAAGGACATTCAATAAGTTCATTTTTTGGGGTAATGACATTTCAGGGAGCAGATTGTCCAGAGAGAAAACTTTTCTAGCAGTTGATTGAAATGGACAAAAATTTTCAGTTAGTTGATTATTCAAGAAGATGAGGAGTTGGGAGTTGATTGTTCTGGAAGAAGGGGTTCTAGGAAGTTGATTATTGGGGTGACAAATGCTCTGGAAGAAAAGGATGATTTTCTATAAGTTGATGTTCCTGGGAGAAGGATTTTTTGAGAGATGGTAGCTTTATCATTGGCTGATTGAATTGGGGCAGAAAACTGTGGAGGAATGTTTTCTGGGGGACATTACCTTTAGAGGAAATGAATCTCCTTGAGTAGATGCTAAAGTATATATTCTTTATTATAAGACAAATACTGTATGAAGACATTGCACTGGATTTTGTGCTCTTTGGGGTATCATACGGTTATAAACTCACAGTAAATGTGAAGATCTTACCTGCTATAAAGTAATTACATTAAAAAATAGCAATGAGTTTAAAGCTTTAATATCTAGAACAATTCTCTGTACGGTTAAGACAGGATTCCTTTCGTCTGACAGTTAATAGTCCCTGGAGATGTTTTGTTTCTTTGGCACAGCTTCATGAAGCCCAATGTTTGCCACGCACACAAGATACCCGCAGTGCATCATAATTAAAGCATTAGCAGAGGCTGATAATAAAATCTCACTCGTAATTATTTTTCTGTAAGGAAGTCATTGCTTGGTATCTATCCGCCCTATTGTTACATTAGCGTGGCTGCTGTTTGTAATTGCCCTGCTGTGTAAATAAGCTGGACCCAGGTTTCATAAGAATGTCGCAATGACTTTACTAGAAATCATATGGCAAAGCACAGGCAGAATATGCTTCACATAGTTACATAGTTCAATTGGGTTGAAAAAAGACAAAGTCCATCAAGTTCAACCCCTCCAAATGAAAACCCAGCCCCATACACACACCCCTCCCTACTGTCACATAAATGATATATCCCCATATCTATACTAACGATAGAGTTTAGTATCACAATAGCCTTTGTATTATGTCTGTCCAAGAAATCATCCAAGTCCCTCTTATAGTCATTAACTGAATCATCACCCGGCAGTGCATTCCCCAACCTCACTGTCCTCACTGTGATGAACCCCCTACTCTGTTCCTTTAAATGAAACTTCTTTTCCTCTAGTCTGAAGGGGAGGCCTCTGGTACGTGATTCTCTTTATGGGTAAAAAGGTCCCCTGCTATTTGTCTATAATGTCCTCTAATGTACTTGTAAAGTCTAATCATGTCCCCTCACAAGCGCCTTTTTTCCAGAGAAAACAACCTTGTCAGTCTACCTTCATAAGTCTTCCCTCCCTCTAACCAGTTTAGTTACCACAGTATCATTTCTTATGTATTATTTGTCACTTCATAGAATAAGATTTTTGGGCATCATTATGCCTGCTCTCATTAGATACAGCCAGTGAGACTGGAAACTGATCTGTATACAGCAGACTGCTCTGCCCTGTGGTGTCCAGTGAATTTGAGTTTTACACGAGGAACTTGCAGACAACCAGGCTGGGACTAAATAAGAAGCCTGAATCTCTAGTGTGCAAAATAATATATACGTGATGCATCCATACAACTGAAAACACTGAAGCATAAAGCATTAAAACATAAAAGGTATTTTGGTAACCTCTTTCCCACATTTGGGGTGGGATCAGCAATTGGGAGTTAAAATGATGTTATATTGCTTATGAATTTGTTCAGTCAGACCATCTCAGATCTGGGTTTTTTGTCTAATTCTGGGCAGTGTCATTCTGTGGCTACTAAAGCAAATAAAGTTCTTGTATAAAAAAGGGCATTAACTCAAGGGATGAAAATATAATTATGTCTCTTTAAAGGTCCCTGGTGAGGCCTCATCTGGAGTATGGGGGCAGTTTTGGACTCCAGTCCTTAAAGGGATACTGTCATGGGAAAAAATTATATTTCCCAAAATGAATCAGTTAATAGAGCTGCTCCAGCAGAATTCTGCACTGAAATCCATTTCTCAAAAGAGCAAACAGATTTTTTTATATTCAATTTTGAAATCTGACATGGGGCTAGATATTTTGTCAATTTCCCAGCTGCCCCAGTCATGTGACTTGTGCTCTGATAAACTTCAATCACTCTTTACTGCTGTACTGCAAGTTGGACTGATATAACCCCCCTCCCTTTCCCCCCAGCAGCCAAACAAAAGAACAATGGGAAGGTAACCAGATAGCAGCTCCCTAACACAAGATAACAGCTGCCTGGTAGATCTAAGAACAACACTCAATAGTAAAATCCATGTCTCACTGAGATACATTCAGTTACATTGAGAAGGAAAAACAGCAGCCTGCCAGAAAGCATTTCTCTCCTGAAGTGCAGGCACATGTCACATGACTTGGGGCAGCTGGGAAATTGACAAAATGTCTAGCCCCATGTCAGATTTTAAAATTAAATATAAAAAAATCTGTTTGCTCTTTTGAGAAATGGATTTCAGCGCTATTAAATGGAACAGCACTATTAACTGATTCATTTTGAAATTTTTTTTTTCCCATGACAGTATCCCTTTAAGAGGGATATAAATGAGCTGGAGAGAGTGCAGAGACTAAGTGCAACTAAACTGGTTAGAGGGAGGGAAGAGTTAAATTATGAGGGGAGACTGACAAGGTTGGGGTTGTTTAATATAACTTTTGCATCTGCAGAGTCAACATGCAACACAATACACTGCAGCTCCACCTGCCATTTAAATAGTTATTTGCCCATATAAACTAGTACGACTCGTTTTCCTTATACTTTACTTAGCATTCTGCTTATAATCGTCATTATTATTATTATCATCATTAATAAGTTCTACAGTGGCCTCTTGTGGTGACGTGAAGTCATTGCCGGCTGCAAATACGTTTGGCTGATAAAGCTGTTTTTAATTGCTCTTTTTTGTAAAGA
Organism: Xenopus laevis; assembly: GCF_017654675.1. Classification (NCBI taxonomy): domain Eukaryota; kingdom Metazoa; phylum Chordata; class Amphibia; order Anura; family Pipidae; genus Xenopus; species Xenopus laevis. Next base: position 1,408,125 of record NC_054387.1, on the reverse strand, counting down.
ACACAAGGGACTTGTTTATCAAAAGGTGAAATAAAATGGAAACAAAATAAGTGACAGTTTGATTTGCTGTACAAATGTGTGTTTTACATGCAGTGTATGGGCTGCAGAGGGAGGCCTCAAGTAAACAGGGTGGAAGTGGTGGGTCCCACACACACCTATGGGCTCTCCTGTGAGACTGAAGAGGAGACAAGGGTCTGCCTGTTATAGTCCATACCTCCCAACATTTTGGAAGTAAAAAGAGGGACAAAATGTTTTTTTCCGCATGTAGCGCAGCAATTTTTGACCACACCCCTTTCTGTGGCCACACCCCCTAATTACCATGTTCGTTTTACAAAATTTTGCAGGTTATGAAAGTTTGAAAATATTTCTCCTTATCTAAACTGTGTTTTTGTGTCTCAAAATTGTTACAAAGTATCTTATTTGCACCTGTTAGCTGTTCTGGGCTCTCTGCTAAAAGCCAATTAAGTGAGAAACGTTGTTTCTTTTTCTGGCTGTTCAGTGCAGAGAAAAGAGGGACTTTCCAGTACAAATGAGGGACTGCGGGTTGAGCTGTCAAAAGAGGGACTGTCCCTCCGAAAAAGGGACAGTTGGGAGGTATTTTATACCCAAATGTAAGACTAATGGAACCTGAGAGAAACCCAAGGGCCTGGAACAGAGGGAACCTGAGGGGAAGCAAGTTGTGTGAAGGCCTGTAGAGAGTGCAGTGAATGGAAAGCCATGACAGTAATTGTGTTTTGGGTAGAGAATCCCAGTCAGCCCCAGAGGAGTGAGGCTCCAGCTCCAATTGAATTACTTTCTTTTAACACTGACTAAATTTGCTGTTCAGTTCAATACAGTCTGGTGTCATTTGTCTCTGTCTGACTTATATAAGACAACGTGCTCTCACACAAACAAAGGACACACACACACACTGCTAGTTTAGATCAGCCAATCAATGCACAGAGCTGTCTAACTTCCCATGACACAGCTGCATTGCTTCCTGTCATGTGATCAGTGAGTGACAAACACACACAGAACAACACAAAATGGTGGCTCAAGAAAGAAAGATATAAAAGGGCAATGTTTACTGATGTCATGTACAGGCCAAGTCCCAAAATTCTCCCCATGACAGGAAAGCAAGCCCCAGCCAAAGAAAGTGTGTCAGAAAAAGAACATTGTGAAGACATAAGTCCAGTTTGCAATTTCAGCCATCTGGTTGCTAGGGTGCAAATTCCCCTAGCAACTATGCATTGATTTGAATATGAATAGGAGAGGCCTGAATAGAAAGAGGAGGAATAAAAAGTAGCAATAACAATACATTTGGAGCCTTACAGAGCATTTGTTTTTTAGATGGAAAGCTGGAAAGAGTCAGAAGAAGAAGGCAAAACATTAAAAATATATAAAAAATAAAGACCAACTGAAAACTTTAATACTGAAAGTTCACATTAAGTCAAACCACCCCTTTTATGTTTTATTTGCAAATAACTTTTATTATAGAACAGCTTTTTATGTCCCGGGGACAGGTCCTCTTTAAAGGTCAACATGGGACTCATTTCTTCCAGCACTTTGTACAGTCACATATATATATATATATACTGTATAAATAATAATAATAAAGACAATTGTTGTCCTATAAATGTTGTCCTGACCTAGAGGAAAGTTTTTCATTGTCATACATTTTTTTTCTCTGTTTATTCATTAAGTGTTTGATGTAAATGTTCTGCCTTATACAAACCCATATACAACATGTGACAGAAATGACTTTGATATATCTTCTACTTTCTTCTTTATGACACTTTAGGGCAGAGACATATACGGTCAGATTCGGGGAGATTAGTCGCCCGGCGACAAATCTCCTCGAATTTGGGGTGACTAATCTCCTCGAACTGCCTCTTCCCGCCGGTGGGGCGACAGGGGAAGGCGGTTCGAGGAGATTAGACGCCCCCCGAAGAAGAGGAGATTTGTCACTCGGAGCTCTTCATTTTCTGTCGCCCAAACTCGATTCACGAGGAAACTTCTGGCGACTTCGGAAAACGAAACGCTCCGAGTGACAACGAAGCGCTCTAAATCGCCGCAATCTTCTTCCTGCTTTGACCGGCGCATGCGCAGTAGGAGCATTTCGCCGGTACGATCTACTGCCAAAAGTCTGAAAACTTTGTGACTTTTGGCGCATGCACAGTAGATCTGTACCGGCGAAATGCTCATACTGCGCATGCGCCAAAACGCCGGTCAAAGCAGGAAGAAGATCGCGTGGAAGAAGATGGTGCGTGTGACCTGCGCATGTTGACTCCGTGGACTGGACCTGCGCAGAAGGGTAAGTAACAAGTTAGGGGCATTTGCCCAGCGGGACAGGTAGGCCAGGGGGAGGAGGGGGGGGGGGCAACACATGGGAGGGGGAGGCTTTTTGCGCCGACTGGGTTTCCTTTTCCTGTAAAGGACTAGTAACACCAAAACCTGCAAGTGTTTTAAAGGAATGCCAATATAACGTACTGTTGCTCTGCACTGATAAAACTGCTGTCTACTGTGTGTTCTGTGCTTGAATGGCCAGCCCCATGGCTTCACAGCAGCTTGTTTATATAAACTATAGTAGTACTTATCTGTTATCTACTGTGTATCCTGTGCTTGAATGGCTGCCCCCATGGCTTCACAGCAGCTTGTTTATATAAACTATAGTAGTACTTATCTGTTATCTACTGTGTGTTCTGTGCTTGAATGGCCAGCCCCATGGCTTCACAGCAGCTTGTTTATATAAACTATAGTAGTACTTATCTGTTATCTACTGTGTATCCTGTGCTTGAATGGCTGCCCCCATGGCTTCACAGCAGCTTGTTTATATAAACTATAGTAGTACTTATCTGTTATCTAATGTGTATCCTGTGCTTGAATGGCTGCCCCCATGGCTACACAGCAGCTTGTTTATATAAACTATAGTAGTACTTATCTGTTATCTACTGTGTATCCTGTGCTTGAATGGCTGCCCCCATGGCTACACAGCAGCTTGTTTATATAAACTATAGTAGTACTTATCTGTTATCTAATGTGTATCCTGTGCTTGAATGGCTGCCCCATGGCTACACAGCAGCTTGTTTATATAAACTATAGTAGTACTTATCTGTTATCTACTGTGTATCCTGTGCTTGAATGGCTGCCCCCATGGCTACACAGCAGCTTTTTTATATAAACTATAGTAGTACTTATCTGTTATCTACTGTGTATCCTGTGCTTGAATGGCTGCCCCCATGGCTACACAGCAGCTTGTTTATATAAACTATAGTAGTACTTATCTGTTATCTACTGTGTATCCTGTGCTTGAATGGCTGCCCCCATGGCTACACAGCAGCTTGTTTATATAAACTATAGTAGTACTTATCTGTTATCTACTGTGTATCCTGTGCTTGAATGGCTGCCCCCATGGCTACACAGCAGCTTGTTTATATAAACTATTGTAGAGTTTCTGAAGCAAACACACCAGTTTTACCAGTGCCGTATAACAGTACATTATATTGCCATTACTTTAAAACACTTGAATTTTTTCGTGGCTAATGCTTTCCTTCAGTAGAGAAAAGGCAGATTGTGCCACTTTCAGAATTGACAGGACTGGAACGGGCGGAGAAACTGCTGCATGAGCCATAAGTCATTGTTTCCTTGTTCATCTTCGGTTTCTACTAATTGCCTTACACAACTCAGAATATATATAGAAATTCCAATCTTAAAAATAACAAGGCTGGGTATAACTTGCATCAGAAAAGAGTTTATTGAGAAAAGAATGCAAAGAGAAAAAAACAAGAAACAGCAAGAAGTGACATATCTAGTGCAATCCAAGTGCTTACTCCCCAGTCTAAAGCAGTCCCTCAGAAAGTAACACATATTAACTCTGCTGCTTGGGCTGAAACTGCCTTGTTTTGGGGTTTTTATTTTCTTCAACTTCCACCACCATGGATGCAGCAACTTTTCAGCCCAATGCTTGAACAGCTTCGCTTATGATTTCCAAGAACCTTATAGAGAAAGAACTGGTGTCAGTATAAAAGGAAAGAACAATCAATAATTCATGGCAGGTACTTGTTGAAAATACTTGTTGACTTGCATGCTATGACTTATAATAAAATAAAATAAAAACTGAGGGCAATTGCTTATCTCTGTATATTACATGAAGCCAAAAGTAACTCACCTCTGCCTTGTCCTTTTCCCTGTCCTTGGCTTTGTCCCTGTCCTTGGCTTTGACCCTGTCCTTGGCTTTGTCCCTGTCCCTGTCCTTGACTGATTTGTATGGACCTGTGGTTTAAAAAAGACATTAGCAACAGCATTTAATGTGCAACTGTTAACATCTTCTATATGGTATGGACCATCCTTACCCTAGTTTATCCAGGAGGGATCGATATGTTGCAATCTCATTCTCCAACTTAGTCTTCATTTCCAAGAGCTGTTGGTATTCAGCTTTCTGGCACTCGGACTCAGCTCTGAGCTGTGCCAACCGCTGCTCTACACAGGCAATGGTCTCCTGGATATGTGACAGTTTCATGCAGAATCTTCCCTCGGTCTCTGCTAACAGTATTTCCAGGGAGTTTTTCTACCAAGGAGAAAAGGAAGAATTAAAACATGTTTTGAGCATATTGCATTTCTACAGGACATTATTGCAAACAATTGACTCTTAGGACTGCTTATAAGTTTTGAAGAACTTCACTTTGAAGAAATTCAACTTCAAATTTCAGTAATTTCTGTAATCTTCTGGATACATCTGCTAATTGACGAAAAAATAAAGTTGCCTCTGCTAGCCAGCAACAGCCCACAAACAATTACTTCCAAAACTATACCCCCCCATAACTTCTTTAGCTTCTCAGCTTTTGGTGGAGCCGTTGAAACCTGAAACTTGTCGTGTACCACACAGATGAAGGCCACTATGAAGGTCAATTAAGAGAAGGTCAACTGTTATCACTCAACTCTCTCAATCTCAATCACATAAGCAGTTATCCAGCATTTGGTAAACAGGGTGTATTTTAATTAGAAAATGTTTGGGAACCTTGATATGTCATGAGAATTCTATGGTAGAACTGGAGACATGTATTTTTGCTACATAGGCTTATATACTGCTTGTATTTCATACTGTACCTGGGCAAGTTGTGACTGAAGCTCAATTTGTAGGGCTTGCAGTGTTTTTTTAAGGTTTGTTACTTCTGTCCTGCTTTCATCAATGGTAATCTGTACGTGTTGCATTTGGTTTTTCAAATCGGCACTCTGGAATAAATAATGAGCAAGAAATGAGGTAATCAGTATACTGATCGGAGAGGTATGTTATTCTCTGAGGGGGTGGACGTTTTCAAGGAGAATAAATCAATATATATAAAGCTATATGTTGTCACATGTTCTTACAATTTTGTTGAAGTTGTTTTCTGCTTCTTGGCGGTTATTCCTAGCCAGGTCTTCATACCGAGCTCTCATGTCATTCAGGATTTTGGTCAAGTCCGTGCCCGGTGCTGCGTTCATTTCAACACTAACTTTACCAGTTTCTGGTGCTTTGATGGCTTTCATTTCCTGAAAGATAAAATACTTGATTTATCTTATAAACTTAAAAGGAATATAACAGACACGCCTAGTTAACGTCACCAGCGTCAGTTATTTTGGTGGCTTTTACTTCCTATAGGAATTAATACCAGAATATGTTATAATGAAAGAAAAATCTTACATCATCATGATTCTTTTTGAGATAGGCCAGTTCCTCAGTAAGACTCCCAAGCTGAGCTTCCAGTTCAGACTTGGACAGGATAAGCTCATCCAGGACTCTACGCAGACCATTGATATCAGCCTCCACTGAATAGCGAATGACCTGTTCATTCTCATATCTGTCAAGAATAATTCATACATTGCATTTTAAGATGAAATTTCCTCACAGTCTTGATACTATCTCATGTACATGCCATGAGCTGCGTTGGATTGGATATGTTGGTTTAGTCTCTTAGGTAGATGTAAAACTTTAGTCTATTCTTGGGCTCTATAAGAAACTAGGAGGTTTCTGGACAGTAATTAAGGTAAAAGGCAACTTGTACCCTTCATTGTAAGAAACTCTAAGTGCTCTTTTTCCTTTCACATATGAAATATTATGGTTCTTCCAGTGGCACAATCATCAATGGCCACCAGGTAGGACCCTTAATGAACAAACCCCGGTGCAGCTACACCCGCCATAGTTGCATGGATGGCACTTTATTTTCTTTGTTGAAAGCTGGTTTTAAGATCTCCTAGATCTTCCCCAACAGTCCAGTCATCAGACTTTCCAAAGTATATAGGGGTGCAAGCAATCTATTTAATGTTCATATGGGCAAGTGAGGCAAGCGGATCCTATAAAAGCCTACAGAAACTCACTTCTGCTTGAAGTCATCGGCAGCCAGTCTAGCATTGTCGCACTGTAATAAAATTGCTGCATTGTCTTTGGATGCGTTGATGATCTGCAAAAGTGAAATATAAAATATCCTATTATAAGTTAATAGATACAAAGGCATAAGTGTAATACAAGATATAAATATAATATACGTAATAAACTTAGGTACCAGAGAGTTCAGTCTCAACCTGTAATGTAAAACATGAACCTTGAAGGGAAAATTTTTAGTATTACATTATAGGTGCAAAGTCATTACATTTTAGTTTTTTCATTACATTTTTACAACAAAAACAATGTTTCTGTAGTTGTATGGCAGATTTCTGTGCAAGATCAGTCATTGGTAGCCATAAGCTTTATCCGTTACAGAAGTATATGGTAGCCTTTTGATTAAGTTGACAGCCCCGGCTCATGTGTTGCACAATACTGAACCCATATCTCAGACCTTTTGGGTTCAAGCCACCCATATTTGGTCAGGCATTTCCACTTCACATTTTGAAATGTTATATTTTATATCTGAGAGACTTGCAAATGTTCAGGACTATGTCATAAGGAAATAACATTATACACAGCATTTTAATAGTAATAAAAAAACAATGCAGTGATATATTTATTTTACCTGTACTTTAAGGGCCTCAATTTGGTTGAAATATTTGCTGTAGTCCTTTGGTGCCTCAGGAGGTGCTGGCCCATGTTTGTCATACCAGTCCTTAATCTTCCGTTCCAGCTCAGTATTTTTTGCTTCCAGTTCATGGACTTTGTCCAGATAAGATGCCAAGCGATCATTGAGATTCTGCATGGTTAGCTTCTCATTAACTGCGAAGACGCCCATATTTCCACCTCCACTACCACCAAAGGCACCACCACCATAGGAACCACCAAAGGCACCACCACCATAGGAACCACCACCACCATAGGAACCACCAAAACCACCACCTACACCAAAACCATCAGCAGAAAATCCACTGGCATAACCACCAGCACCACCGCCAATACCTCCACCAAAACCAAAGTCACCACCAAAGCCAGCTCCAGCCCCTACACCACAATAGCCACCGCCAACTTGACTGCCTCCATATCCTCCTGAGCCATGCTGGCTTGACTTGGTTGTCTGTTTGAAGGACCTGTAAGACATATTGCAGAAGCAAAGAGACACCCTTCTAGTGACAGAAAAAAGCTGCTATGGTGAGTGCAACAGCTGAACAATTCTTGGTCTTTATATATGATATCAAAAGGGTGTGTCATATCAGATTTTTTTGGAGCAGCAGTCTTCATGCCAAATTATTGTTCAGATCAATTATAATTATTAACTTGCATCACTTTGCATTATCCCCATAAAGCTGTTTGTTGCATTATTTTATTGGTGGGTGGAGTACAATTGTGCCTCTGTAGCAAAATGAGAAAATCAATAAAGTATCGAAATTATCATCTTGTTTGTACAGGCGATTCCTGTTTCTCATACGATTTCTATCACAGCAACTGAAAGAAAAGGAAAGTTAGGTGCATATAATATATATATATATACATATCCAGGATTTTGCTTAGATTAAATGATTAAAAAGTAAACTTCAAATGAATTATTATATTATTAAAAACTGTTCTCTATGTTCTGACATTGTCTTAATTATTAAACTATAACAGTTTTCTTCTTCTTTGGAGCTAGCCGGGTACAAAACCAGCACTAGAAACATATATACTTTATATCTATATATCACTCCAATATGATTTTTATAGAGATTCAGGGCTCATATAATTCAAAAATATTAGTTGAAAATAGCCAACTCCCAAGTAGCTGGAATCAAGTGTTAATAGCATTTTTATTTATAGTTAACAGATACCAAAGCAAAGGACATATCATTTGGAATATGAGGGATAATCCCATCTGTGCTCAAGTGCTAACGAGCCATTAAGTGACTCCTCCTTTTCATATAGCACTTTACATGGCCGCCTAGTGTTCGGAACCATAAGAAAGCATCCACAGTGAAATATCAAGAGTTCATAGGTTGAGTCCTATATGAAAACAAAAAGTATATTTCAGTTGTTTCTTGTAATCCAACAATTTTATTGCCTCCAATGGAGAGGATGGTTCCAACAAGTCTATTCTTTTCCATAGGATTGTTCCTGTATCATGGATTCTGTATGTTACTATTTTCAGCAGTTTGAATACTGAATTCCTTATTGTTGCTCCTGAACTCCGTCACTCAGTCAACCCACAAGGCTGGATATTGTCAGAATAGGACCAACACACTCCCTAGAGATAGAACTTGCACCTGGAAAGAGTTTTTTGCACACTTTATGCCAAGGAAAGAGAACAAGAAACAGCATGAAACACGACAGGTTGAGTCAGTAACTGCTGTTACAGGTGAATCCATGCACTTGCTCTCCAATATAAAGCATTCCCACAGAAAGAGAAAAAAGTTCATATTAACTAAATATATTGCTTTAGTATAATGGATTTCTGGGGTAAAATTAAAGCATAAAGATTGCCTATAAATTTTGGGACGAGAAAGGAACCCCCGTGTACTGTAAGTTTAGTAAGAGGAGACCACTGGAGTCAAGTGTCTGCCTGAAGCAGCAGATTATCTCACACAGTTCACAGTTCAGCCTTTAGAGAAAATCGTGCTTTTTTTTAATTTGCTGCCAACAGAACATTTTGGAAACCTTCAAATGTCATTTGACTTTTGTTGAAATGGTCCTCTGCACCTTTGTGGTTCCTCATAGCAAGTTCTTCATGCCAAGCTCTCATATCATTCAACACTCTGGTCAGGTCTGTATGTGGTGCAGAGTTCATTTCCACACTAACTATACCAGTTTCTGCTGCTTCGATGGCTTTAATATCCTGCAAGATAAGATGCCAAAATAAATTGTGTAAGTTTAATTATTTACATACAGCAATATCACAGCCACAGGCACGACTAATTAGGTTTAAGTGGCTGAGTTGCGATAAATCGAGTTCCTTATAGCCAATTGTCATGGTTCTTCTTGAGACAAGTCCTCAAGCTGGGATTGTAGCTCAGACTGGGACAGGGTAAGATCCTCCAGGACTCTATGGGGACCATTTATATCAGCCTCCACTGAAAGTCAAAGGACCTGCTCACTCTCATGCCTGTACATGTAAAATAGACTTTGCTATTGTTTTTTCCACAAGCGTGTTACCATAACCATGCCATGTGCTGCTATTATATGTTACCTGGACCAGGTAAAGGATTCTGAGATTATATCCTTACATATGATAAATATACATTACTCTATCTAATGAATATTTTAATGAAGTTTGAAGAAGAGGAAACTGCTTATAATTGAGATGACTATAATACACCGGATATAATACACTGGTATTCTAAAACAATGTTCTTAGGGATCTAACCATCATTTCTAGCAAAGCTAAAAAGACAAGGCAAGGACATTTTTAACATTAATAGTGCTTTTTCACTTTAGGGGCATTTATAGGGGGGTTACATTTATTTTACTTACTTGAACAAGAAATAGTATTTACATTTTTTTATAAGCATTAAAGCAGGGCTAATTTTGAAATCCCCTTACCCCTTAGCGTACTAATACAGAAATTCATGCCTCATGCAGAGCAGAAATATTAGTAGGAGATTAGTCAACTCCCAAGTAGCAGATACAAGTATCAATAGCAACTCCGCCCGTATACAAGAAATATATATATATATTAAATATTTATTATATACCATATTGCATTGCCACCTAGTGTTGGACCCATGAGTTAGCATCCATTGTCAAACACAATAATTGATAGAATACCTCCAGTATTTAAAGCTAAATTGTCCTGCACAAAAAAATTGTATTCTATAATCAGCCTGATACTATTGTTGCTCGTTACTACTGGTGAGGAGGATTTTAACAAGTCCCTATTTTGATGTTCACATCAAGGACAAAAACGGATATAAATTGTGTGACTATAATGACCTTACCTCTGCTTTTTGCCAAATATCCATTTTCTTTTTTTTTTTATTTCAATATTTCTTTATTGCAGATATTCAATAATTACATCTCAGTGCATTGATAAAAAATGTTCGGTTAAACAGTCGTTAAAGGCAACAGATCACAATTAAACTCATTGGTGAGTGCTATATGCTTCCGAGAATGTAAAAATATTGATAAACAAGGTATTTGAATTTTCTTTTTAACAGGGGTTAGGTGGGAGAGGAAAAGAAAAGAGAAACAGATAAGGGCAGTGAGAAGAGAGAAAAAGAAGAAAGAGAGAAAAAAAGAAAAAAAAAAAAAAAAAGGGGGGGGAGGGAGAGAAGGAGATTTCTTCCATACACTGCACCAAGCATTATACAAACAAAATAGCAGTAAGGTTGTACCATAGGACTCCGGCCCTGTTTCTTCATATGGCCTACTAGTAGGCTAAAACATTACGATCAAATCTCTCGGGGTAGCGTAGTGAATCCATGGGTCCCAAATTTTTGTGAATTGTTCCTGTTTATCTTGAGATCCATTTTCTTTTAACAAGGATTCACACATTGACACAATAGTCAAATACACAGTGCTATATTTTTCGCATGCTCTAAGGTGCAAATATGGAATTCCAGAATATAAAATCCTGGAAGCTTGCATTGGCCTGGGCGCAGATACTCGGAGTGGCTTTGGATCTGAGTAGGCATTTATTTGGCATGGATGTGAGCCAAGGGGCTGTTTCTTGCCCTTCACCCATATGCACTGAAACCCATTGTTGCAATTTTAGACCCCCTTAAGCATGTTCTACTACTGCAGGTGGGCCAAAGACTCCATTTAGACTCTTATGGATCCATCAGTCCCATTGGATTTGTGTAACCTGTAAGAACAATAAGATCTGGGACTGTGGGGTAGTAGTCTGTCAGTGGCCTGGCTACACATCTATGGGACACGCTTGGTAAATCCTGCCAGCTGGTGGTGCTAAATGTTATGAAGCTATGTTTAAAATGGCACCAACACCTTGGGCTGATTGCTGAATATTCATAGAAAATCATCTCCCTGATATCAACGTTCTCTTGCCTGATAAAAATACTTGTGGGATGAGGTTGTCATTTACACTGTGGTCTTCTGAGTTGATTCCAGAGTTGCAAAATGATTGCCAAACTATGTGGCGTGAAGAGAACCCAGTATATCAATAGTGCGTAATGATTTCCATGATTGACCCATTTTCCACAGCAACTAAAAAGTTCTACATTTCTGTTGTATATGAACTTCAGAGACTTTTGTACGCTGCCCTGAGTGTATCGAAGAACCCAAGCAATGTATTTTAGTTAATTTCCCATTCGTTTATGAGGAACTAGCTCTTAGCTTATGCCAGCTTCTCCTTCAATTTCCTTCTAGTTTATATGGAACATTTTCAGCTATTAAAGCTTCTCCTTAATGCCATCATTTTAGTGCACATTTGAATTCTAGGACTGACACCCATGAAACTCACACCGACAGACCAAAGCTATTCAAGTCTCACTGGGCAATATTTGGAACAAATCTCAGAACAGGGGACCTACAATAGGTAAGACAACAAGGCTGGAAATAACTTGCATCAGAAAAGAGTTTATTGTTCGAATTATGCAAAGGACAGAAAACAACAAGAAACAGAAAGTGACAGGTTGAGTTTGTCATCAATAATCCAATTGACCAGACCCTGTCTAAAGAAGTCCCACAACAAGAAAAGAAAGAAGAAACTATTAACCAAGCTGCCATCAATAAATCATTGATAAAGGTGATTTTAGGGCTGAAATTCTGCTGTTTTTAACTTCTTTCTTGTTTTCTTCTTCCACTTCCACCATACATATCCACATCCATATCTTCAGCCCGGGGCTTGTTCAAATTGCTTTAAGGTTTCTGTGTAGCTATTAGAGAAGAAAAGTCTGTTGTCAGCAGTTGCTTTAGTGTAAGAGTTCATTTTAGAGGATTTGTTTATTGCAATGCAATCAATTCTATAGAACATGAAGGTATATAATATATGTCCAGAATAAGACCAATAATTGTTGGGTGCTCCTTAGAGCTTACAATCTATACCTACCTGCTCTCACACATTTTCAGCTAATGTTCATCTCAGAAACGGATCAAAAGAGACAAGGCTGATCATGTTCCAGGCTCACTTATTATTTAACTTGAGCTAATTAATGTATCATTTAGGAAAATGCTGGAGAACTTTTATTATCTGAGCAAACCAAACATATTTACATAGGGAGCAAATACAATCCTACTACTAGAATAAAATAATGATGCTAATTGATAAAAAAATAAGTGAAAATGCACCACAAATACTCTATAAACAAATGAATAAGATTAATGATCTCTGTATATAACATAAACATATTGGCTGGAAATTATCTCACCCGTTCCTTGTACTTGTCCTTGTCCCTGCCCTTGTCCCTGTGTTTGACCCTGTCCTTGGATGACATTTATGGCCCTGGAATTTAAAGACACTTGATAAGAATTGCATATAACCTCAATCTGTAAACAACTCAAATATCATTTAAGACCATCCATACCCTAGTTTATCCAGAAGGGACTTATAAGTATTGATCTCAGCCTCCAACTTAGTCTTCATGTCCAAGAGCTGTTGGTACTCATCTTTCTGGCACTCTGAATCAGCTCTTAGCTGTGCCAACCGCTCCTCTAAACTAGCAATGGTCTCCTGTATATGTGACAGTTTCATGCAGAATTTTCCCTCTGTCTCCGCTAATAGCATTTCCAAAGAATTTTTCTGCCAATGAGAAAAGAGAAATGTAGGTTTCTGTCAGACACTTCAATTTTGCTGCTCTAATAATGGAGATTCGGCTCTTTCCTAGAGTGGCTTCCATGCGACATGTCTTTCATACTGTACCTGGGCAAGTTGGGACTGAAGCTCAATTTGCAGGGCTTGGAGTGTTCGTTTGAGGGTGGTAACTTCAGTGTTGCTTTGAACAATTGTAGTCTGTCCTTGATCTATTTTCTTTGTCAATTCAGCGCTCTAAAAGTAATAGGAGAATGATATATATAGATATGTATATGAGTGTGTATTTATTTTATGTTTGCAACATCATTTGCATAAACTATTTTCTCACAAGCTTGTTGAAATCGTCCTGTGCTTTTTTGCGGTTCCTCATAGCCAGGTCTTCATACTGAGCTCTCATGTCATTCAGAATTTTGGTCAAGTCCGTACTTGGTGCAGCATTCATTTCCACACTAACTTTACCAGTTTCTGGGGCTTTGATGGCTTTAACCTCCTGAAAGATCAAAATATATATATTGTACAAACTTAAAAGGAATATCATAACAACAGTCATACCCAAGTTACTTATAGCCAAAGCTTACATCGTCATGGTTCTTCTTGAGATAAGCCAGTTCTTCAGTTAGGCTGTCAACCTGGGGTTGTAGCTCAGACTTGGACATGGTAAGATCATCCATCACTTTATGGAGACCATTGATGTCAGCCTCCACTGTAAGGCGAAGGACGTGCTCACTCTCATACCTATCAAGAGTCATTAAACAATTCAACACAAGCATGATACCACCTCATGACCATGTTTACTATAACCTATTACCTAATGAAATCCTTTATGATAATGCTGCTCATATATAAAAATATTCACAAATATGTTATTTATATGGCATTGTGTGTTGGTAACCTATAATGATATATTATTTTAAAGTACTAGAAGGAGTTTGGAGTCTTTGTACATTGTAATTAGGACGAAAGCTCCTTGCAGAAGCCAGACAAGGTTCCTTATCACGTAATAAATTATTGCTGGCTCTTTGTTCATACGAAATATGATAGTTCTACTTCATGCCTGTGCTGGTACCTACTCTTTGTGTCTACCCATGTTCCCTGTCAACCCAGCCATGATGGGTAGTTTACTTGTACAGTGTATGTAACATAGCAAGCTCCCATAGGATCGAAGCAAATGGTAATCATAGTCCTCTTGGAGTTACTATGGTCCTTTAGAACTATAGGGTCCTGAACAACTGTATGGTCGAGGGAAACTACTTAATGTTTAAGCAAACAGCTGAGGCAAGGGCATTCTATGAAGTTTTATAAACATATATATATAATGTATGTGTGTGTGTTTGTAGGTGAACTCACTTCTGCTTGAAGTCATCAGCAGCCAGTCTAGCATTGTCGCATTGCAACAAAACTGCTGCATTTTGTTTGGATGCTTCGAGGATCTGCAAAAGCAAAATATGGGGGATAAGTTCATTTTCACATGGAGTACTGACACCCCTTAGAAAACATTGCACCAGTGCAACTCATCAGGCCTTGCTGAGTAGATGCTCACGGCAAATGCGCTTGAGGATCTCTGGCGTAAGGTTCAACATGATCCTCAGATTCTGATATAAATTCAAACAATTGTCACCAATTTAAGGAGTCAAGAAACAAGAATTTTACATTTTGAATGACATATTGCTACAAGTATCTCAAAGGTTACATACAGTATACTTCATATCTGCTGCACCACATTTTGTAGGTAAAATGTTCAGTGCTATATCATAAGGAATAAGATGGTACATAACAAAGAAATTTAATTAGCATACCTTAGCGTTAAGGTCCTCAATTTCCTTATAATACTTGCTGTAGTCCTTTGGTGCCTCAGCAGGTCCTGGCCCATGTTTGTCTAACCAGTCCTTAATCTTACGTTCAAGCTCAGCATTTTTTGCCTCCAGTTCATGGACTTTGTCCAGATAAGATGCCAAACGATAATTGAGATTCTGCATGGTCTCCTTCTCGTTACCAGACAAGATGCTTACATTTCCACCGGCACCGGTACCATAGCCACCACCTACAGCAAAACCATCACCAGCAAAACCACCTCCATAACCAGCTGCACCACCAAAGCCAACTCCAGCCCCTACACCAGAGTAATAGCTACCAACTTGACAGCCGTCATATCCGACTGAGTTATGCTGGACGGACTTGGTTGTCTGTTTGAAAGAATTGTAAGACATATTGCGGAAGCAAAGAGACACCCTTCTAGTGACAGAGAAAAGGCTGCTATAGCGAGTGCAATAGCTGAACAAAATTTTAGTCTTTATATATGAAATCCAAAGGGTGTGTCATATGTGAATTTTTGAGAACCAGACAACATTCCAAATTACAGAAACACCTCTGTCCAGATCAATTATAACGATTCATTTGCATCAGTTTGCATTCGTGCTATACGTTGTTTGTTGTGCCGTATTATTTGATGGGTGGAGTAGCAAAAACAGACTATCAATGAAGTATCGAATAGTCATTCTCTCTCTCTGTACAGGCATTTCGTGTTTCTAATTTCCTATGAACATAGCTGGAAGAAAAAAAAAGTTCTAGTAATTACATATAATATATATACATCAAGGATTTGTTAAAGTATCTAATGAATATTTTAGTGAAGTTTGTAATTGGAACTTTGAATTAGGTAATTATACTCTGCAATTATACATTGAGTATTTATAATTAGTTACACCCATACATTAAAAACTCAGGGATCTAACATGGTCTGGGTAGTTAAGCTATAACAATTATCTTCTTCTTTGGAGCCAGCAGGGGAAGTCAGCTGCCTGTTTCAGCTGTTCAGGACCACATATGGTACAGGTTTAAGCTCCATTATCTAAAACTCAGGACATAGGGTTTTCTGGATATAGGATCTCTCAGTATGGATCACCAGACCTTCAGATTTAGACTAGAAAAACAAATGCTAAATTCCAAAATATGTCCCCATGGATAATATGTTCTAGATGTAAACAACCAGCTGAATTCAAAATGCCTTCTGTATTCTCTTGGGTGCAAAGTAAAAGTTCCAGAATAAGTGGAATGGAGTAACTTCATATGACATTTTGACTTCTAGAGACCCAAAATATATATTGTGCATTATAATGTTCATGGCTGGCATTTTGGCCTCTGCACTCAAAATGAATTGGGCTTCATTTTGAAATCCTATGGCAGCAAGTGCTGGAACACTAAGGGCACAAAATCACTTTCCTTGGGACCCATCCATGGAGCACTTGTCCCCTTGGACAGTTTGAGAGCTCTCCTGTGTCTTGTGCACCCTAACTCGTGTACTTGAATAATGTGCAAGCTAAATGGCCTCCAAGGGAATGCCCAGGTACTGTTTCTCATGAAACATAGGCTGCTGAAAAGCATGTAGGCATATCTCTCCCCTCAAGCATCTCTAACTTGTGTGTCACTCACTCCCCTGTCTAGAGAAGTCCCAAAAAAGAAAGAAAGATGAATATAAGAACCAAGCTGCTACCACTAATGCATTAGTAAAGGTGCTAATTAGGGCTTAAATTCTGCTGTTTTTAACTTCTTTCTTGTTTTCTTCTTCCACTTCCTCCATGGTGGGGGGGACAGCTCTCTAGCCCATGCTGGTTCAGATTTGCTTTTCCAACTTTAATGTTTCTGTGGAGTTATTAAAGGAGAAAGGTCTGTTGTCAATATATATCTACATACTTGAACATGTTTTCAGCTGTCATCTTGTTTACTAAAAGAGTGAAAAGCCAATCAAATCAATGACATGGAAATAAACCTGAGAAGGTAGTGGCTTACACAGAAAGTATTGATGCCTGCTTTCCCATTGCTCCATATGATGTTATTCTACCAGTGCCTTAAAGTGGAGAGAGTGGAACCAAAGAGCTAATACTCCTTTCTCATCCAGGCAGATATCACATTCTGTATTTTTTCAAATGCTATGATTCACACTGAGAAAAGCACTTATGACTGTATATAACATCAACAAATAGCCTGGAAATATCTCACCTGTTCCTTGTACTTGACCTTGTCCCTGCCCTTGTCCCTGTGTTTGACCCTGTCCTTGGGTGACTTGTCCTTGGGTGACTTGTATGGCCCTAAAATCAATCTGTAAACAACCTGCATATGTTTGATGACCGTCCATACTCTAGTTTATCCATAAGCGACTGATAGATCTTGATCTCTTTCTCCAACTTGGTCTTCATATCCAAGAGCTGTTGGTACTCATCTTTCTGGCGCTCTGAATCAGCTCTTAGCTGTGCCAAACTCTCCTCTAAACTAGCAATGGTCTCCTGTATATGTGACAGTTTCATGCAGAATTTTCCCTCTGTCTCCGCTAATAGCATTTCCAGAGATTTTTTCTGGCAATGAGAAAAGGGAATGTTCAAAAGATTTTTAGGTGCTTGTAGCCTTGAAAGACCCTTAAGACTGAATTCCTTGGATTCCTCTGACACCTTAGTTCTGTAATTATCAGTAGGTACATTTTTGTAGAGTGTTTTGTCTTTTTTTGTGGCAAAACAAAATAATAAAACTCCTGTTACAACCCACTTATTAACTTTTGGAGCTGGAAGGGAACCCACCTGTAAGTCAACTGTGCATTCCTGCCCAACTCAACAGATTACCTTACATCTATTACACTATTTTTTCTATTATCATTCAAATTGCCCGCTGCTCAGCCTTTGGTGGAAGAAATTGCGGTAAATAGTTGGGAACAACAATATCATAAGCTGTAGAATTGGAGACACGGCTCTTTACTAGAGCGGCTTCCATGTTGCTTGTCTTTCATACTGTACCTGGGCAAGTTGGGACTGAAGCTCAATTTGCAGGGCTTGGAGTGTACATTTGAGGGTGGTAACTTCAGTGTTGCTTTCAACAATTGTAGTCTGTCTTTGGTCTATTTTCTTTTTCAAGTCAGCGCTCTAAAAGTAATAAAAAAAATATCTATATCTATATCTATATATATATATACCGTGTGTGTGTGCATTTATTCAATGTGTGCAACATTATATTTTTATAAACTATTTTCTCACAAGTTTGTTGAAATCATACTCTGCTTGTTTCCGGTTCTTCATACCGATCTCGCATGTCGTTCAGGTCATTAGCTGGCACAGCATTCATTTCCACACTAACTTTATCAGCTTCCGGTGCTTTGATGGCTTTAACCTCCTGCAAGATGAAATACCGAAATATATCTTGTAACTTTAAACGGAATACATAGTCATTGGCCAGGCCAATTATGTTCCAGTGCTGTTGTTGGGATAGCACCAGTTACTTATAGTCAAATCTTACATCGTCATGGTTCTTCTTGAGAAAAGCCAGTTCCTCAGTGAGACCGTCAAGCTGGGATTGTAGATCAGACTTGGACATGGTAAGATCATCCTTCACTCTATGGAGACCATTAATATCAGCCTCCACTGCCACACGAAGGACATGCTCATTTACATACCTGTCAAGAATAATACATACTTTTCTATCTGACATAGTTTCAACACAAGCATGATACACCTCATGACCACTCCTGCTATTACAAGTTTTCTGAACCAGACGAATGATTCTGGAATAAAAATTTTAGGAAAATTCTAGAACTATAAGGTTTATTGCATAAGGCAAGCATAATCCCTAGGAGTTATGAGCTTTTATGGATGGCAAATAAGGTTCCTGACCCCATAAAAGGCAGCTCTGTACCCTCCACTGTAATAAATTCTGGCTGGCTCTTTGTTATTTTACATATGAAATATGATGTTTCTACTTTATACCTCTGCTGGTAACTGCTCCTTGAGCCTGACCATGTTCCTTGTCAACCCAGCCATGAGAGGTCTTCAATATAAAGTTGCATTTGTAATACTTAATTAAATGTTTAATTAAGTGGGCAGCTGAGGCAAGGGGGTTCTCTGAAGGTGTTAACTTGTAAAGTATATGTAGCATATCCGGCTCCCATAGATATTTGAAGGATCAATGAGACTGCCAAGGGTAGTCCTTTTGGAGGCACCAGCAGAAGTGGCTGTCCTGTGTATTATGATAATTTCCTAGGTCCTGTAGAACTATTGGGTTGCAGACAAACTAATTAATGTTTAAGTGAGCAGCTGAGGCAAGGAGATACTTTAACGTGTTATACATGTACTGTATATATATATATAATGTATGTGTGTGTAAATTTCTATGTGAACTCACTTCTGCTTGAAGTCATCGGCAGCCAGCCATTGTCGCATTGTAATAAAATTGCTGCGTTTTCTTTGGTTGCTGTGATGATCTGTGAAAGTAAAATATAGTACTCTATACAAAATCGGGAGTCCATATTAATCAAACCAAGCCCACGGGACTTGCCCCAGTTCAAAAGGGCCATCAACTATAGAAAAATGTATATCAAAAAATGATATAAGTCCCAAAGCTTTCTTCAAGTAAAAAATATTAATTTATTGAAGTACATTTTAAAAGAATTAAAGCTGGTACATACTACCCCCCATATCCCACCTTACGCGTTTCGCACCCTCCGGCGCTTAGTCATAGGTGTGTCTCACACCTATGACTAAGCGCCGGAGGGTGCGAAACGCGTAAGGTGGGATATGGGGGGTAGTATGTACCAGCTTTAATTCTTTTAAAATGTACTTCAATAAATTAATATTTTTTACTTGAAGAAAGCTTTGGGACTTATATCATTTTTTGATATAAATTTTTCTAAAGTAAAATATAGAACAACCTTTACAATATGGGGAATAAGTTAATGTTAAGGCTTACACCCCTCACAAAAATATTGTTACATAACAGCGTTAATAGTATAGTAATAGTATAATGGAAAACTGTTTGTCTAATTGCTGAGCAGCTGCTACAGTCAAATGTTCTTGAGAACCTCTGGTGTAAGGTTTGATGTGATCATTGGATTCTCACATAAATCAAAATTCAATATTTTGCCTCCTATTTAAGGACTCAAAACAATAATTTAGCATTACCTTGTTGCACTATTGCCGCAATATCTCAAAGGTTACTTATATTTTATGTCTGCTGCACCAGATTATGTTCTTAAAATGCTCAGTGCTATATCATAAGGAATAAGTTCATACATAGAAGGTAAGCTTGGTTGAAAGAAAAAACAACAAATAGATTTAATTAGCATTCCTTAGCTTTAAGATCCTCAATTCCCTTATACTACTTGCTGTAGTCCTTTGGTGCCTCAGCAGGTGCTGGCCCATGTTTGTCTAACCATTCCCTAATCTTAAATTCAAGATCAGCATTTTTTGCCTCCAGTTCATGGATAAGATGCCAAACGATCATTGAGATTCTGCATGGTCTCCTTCTTGTTAACAGTCGAGATACTCATCTGTCCACCGGCACCACCGCTATAACCACCACCATAGCCACCACCTACAGCAGAACCATCAGTAGCAAAACCACCTCCATAACCAGCTCCACCACCAAAGCCAAATCCAGCCCCTACACCATAAGAACAGCCAACTGCTGATCCATACTGGCCCAACTTAACTGTCTGTTTGAAAGCACCATAAGGCATATTGCAGAAACATAGAGACACCTTTCTAGTGAAATGATTATATCCATGATGATATCCAAACGGTGTGTCATATCTAAATTTTGTTGAACCAGTCTATATTCCAAAGTAAAGAAACATCTCTGTCCAAGTCAATTATAACTATTCATTTGCATCAATTTGCATTTTCCCCATTAAGTTGTTGGTTTTACCGTAGTATTTGATGGGTGCAGTTGGAAAAACAGAATATCAATTAAGTATCGAACAGTTCCAGTTCCTGCTCGCTATACCAGCAATTCATGTTTGTAGTATATAGGAAAAGTGCTGGAAAAGAAGACATAGTAAATTACATATAATATATATATATATATGAAGGATTTTTAATGCATCTAATGAATATTTAAATGAAGGTTACTTTTAAACTTCCAGTGAATTAGATAAGTATACTCTGCACAAACATTGAGCATTTATAATTAGTTCCACCCTCTATATATATTAAAAACTCAGGGATCTAACATGGTCTGGGTTCTGAAGCTAGACAACTATCGTCGGAGCTATTAGGGGAATTCAGCTGCCTGTTTCAGCTATTCATGGCCACACCAGAAATAAGCAAATAGTTGAATGCCAAAACAAATGCTTCATTCCAAAATATGTCCCCGCTGACAATTTTCTAGATGTAAACAAAATCAAAGTTCCAGAATATAAAAGGCTGAACGCTTCTAACTTGAATAATTTGATATGACATCTTATTATAATTTTCATGGCTGGCATTTTGGCCTCTGCATTCAGTGTTGGCTTTGTTTACAAATTCTATGGGAGCAAGTGCAAGAACTCTAAGGTGCATAAAACTGCAACCAATCCCTGGAGCCATTGTCCCCCCCAGGCAGTGCTACCATTTTGCACAGAAGATGGTACAAGGTATAAAGTGCTGCACTATGGACACAATGCTATAGGCAGGCTGGAAGTTCAAGGCTCTCGTGCGTCTTGTGCCCATTAGTGCTCCCAAGCTTCTGTATGAATGATGTGCAAGGTAAGGGGCCTCCAAGGGAATGCCTGGGTACTGTTTCTCGTGTATTGCCAAACATAGACATTGCTGTATTCACGAAACAGGCGCAGTCGTTTGCCCATAGGCGCTCCCCAGCCTGCATGGCACACATGATAAGGACTTCAAAGCTAATCCTCATGTACCACCCCTCATATATACAGTGCTGCCTAACACACAAAGTGCTGTATTCATGCAGGCCTTTGCTCTTCATTGTGGACAGATCTGTGTACAGATCCCAAATTAGCCCAGTATCGCTATATAAAAGTCTTTATACTGGGCAAAAGCCCTTTGCAGATAGGTAACCCCATAACACCACATACCCATACCAGTAGTGACAACCATTCCTTAAGGGTCATTTACAACATGGAAGACAGGGTGCAAACTGCAACAGGCGGACACAACATACCATGTTTTTGCACTGGGCACTCGCTTTTCACCCTAGATGAGTTGTTGCAGGTATCCCAATATCCATAACCTAACTTGAACTTCATTTTGGGGTCTTCAAAAATTAGGAATTTTGTGAATTACCTTTTATGACTTAATGTAAGTCATTTTACATATTATTGATAAAAAAAAGAAATGAATGGCCACCCTGGGATAATAAAATACTATGTTACCATGTTTCCTTTGCTTTATAAGGTTCTGTTGCATATAAACTACAGAGACTTTTGTACAATTTTTGTTCTTCTCTGAGAGTATCAAAGAACCATGGGACTTATGTTAGATCACATCCCTCAGTTTCACTTCTCCTCTCGTAGCCATCCCTTTTATTACCATTGAGTCTGTTCAAACGAGGTCTACCTGTACAAGTCTCATGGGACATTATTTGGTACAAATCTCATTGAAGGTGCTTCATGCATTGCTCTCAAAACATGTAAAGTACAAAATGGAGAACAAAACCACAAGGCTGGATTTAACTTGCATCAGAAAATAGTTTATTGCAGAGACTATGCAAAGGAAAGGAGACAACAAGAAACAGCATGAGACTGAGGCTGAGTCAATAATTGTTTTAACATATGTGCTCACTCCCCAATCTAAAGCAGTCCCGAAATACAAAGAACATATGAACCAAACCGCTATCTATATTGCATTAGTAAATTAGATTTATCCTGGGATTTTTCCCTTCTTTCTTTTTTTTCTTCCACTTCCACCTTCGTTCAGATCGGCGTTTGTTCAGATTTGTTTTTCGGCCTTTAAGGTTTCTTAGTATCTATTAGAGAAGAGAGCAGTGTTGTCAGTAGTTGCCAAAATTTGAAAAAATCATCATCATGAGGAGCAGAACTCAATGTCCAGCACAAGACAAATAAATAGTGCTGAAGCTAAAATAGCATTCTGATTCTTATTTAGTAAGTATAGTATACTGTACTTTTTATTGGGCCTCTAATGAATATAAATTCTTATGTTGAAAAAGCTAAAATTTAGACATGTATTTTTCCAATAGCACCTGCCTTTTTATTTCAGGAATAGGGAGGGGAAAGTTAGAAGAATAAAGTGACGTGTGATGGAAATTTCCAGGGAACCTGTTCCCTATTCATCTACATATACATTCCTGCCATTGGAATAAAATCAAGATGTAGATTGATGCAAACTAGTGAACACTGAGCATAAACTTCTTTGTATCCATGTTCATACTGGGGCCAAGTGTTTTTTTTTTTTTTTTTTTTCAATATTTTTATTTTGTTTTACAAAGAAAAAGAAACAGAAGAAAATCAAATTACAGCCAGTACACCTATTTTCCATAAAAAGTCTTACAGACAGTAATGCATTGCATGTAAAAAAAAAAAAAAAAAACAGCTTCTATAATGCAAAGATACAGATCACAATTATTGCAGTCAACAATGAGGAAAATAGGACACCAACCTTAGTTAGACAGGAAAGAATAGACAGAAGTAGTAAAAACAGAAACCAAAGAACGTATCCATAGGGGGTGCATATTCAGTGAAGAATATGATCACATAAGAAGTGTTTTTAACATGAAAGTATCTCACCTCCGCCTGTTCCCTGACCTTGTCCCTGACCTTGTCCTTGACTTTGTCCTTGACTTTGTCCTTGGGTGACTTGTATGGCCCTGTGATTAAGGAAAGAGGTAATCAGAATAGCAAATAACAGGAAACCATAAACAAATAAAATATGATTTGGAAAATTCATACCCCAGTTTATCCAGAAGGGACTGATATGTTTTGATCTCAGCCTCCAACTTAGACTTCATTTCCAAGAGCTGATCATACTCGTCTTTCTGGCACTCGGACTCGGCTCTGAGCTGTTCCAAACGCTGCTCATAACTAACAATGGTCTCCTGTATTTGTGACAATTTCATGCAGAATCTTCCCTCGGTCTCTGCTAATTGCATTTCCAGAGATTTTTTCTGCCATTTTAAAAAAAATAAATCATGATTTTTAGACGCTTTGAACATATACAGTAACATTTCTGCAGGACAAGTCGCTGTGTAAGTTATGGGCTCTTCTAAATGTAATTACTTGATCATATTATTTTTCCTCGACAAAAAAGTCAAGATCAAATTTTTTTGGCAAATTGTGGCTAAATCCTTATCTCAAATTTTAATAATTCTTTAAATGTAAGTTTTTGAGACCAAATATGCCTCTAGAGCAGTGCTGTCCAACTTCTGTGGTATCAGGGGCCAGAATGTTTCAGGCATACACGCTGGAGGGCTGATAAATGAAGCTAGTGTTGACCACTCCCTGTTATTAAACCACACCCTAACCCTAATACCAGGCTCATGTCCCAAGGGTAGCGTATGGCAGGTAGGATATGGCACATGCAATGAGCATAGGGCAGACAGAATATGGTACACACAGGGAGTATAGGTACAGGTAGTATACAGCAGGAGACAGGGAAACCTATCAGGAGCTTACAGTCTGAATTTGAGGTGTACACAATGCAGGGGGCCAGTTTATGATACCTTTTAAAGTTTACACAAGGTAAGCAGTCACAGAAGGCAGACTTTTATGTAGGGGCTACACAAGGGGTGTCACGGGTGACTAGTCGAAAAGCATTGCTCTAAAACAAGTGAAATCCCTGTGCAGTCCAAGTACAAAGTGCAGTACAGTCAAAGACAGCATATAATCTCTACATACTACACCTTGTATTAGTAGTTACACTGTTTAGCTGTCTTCTACATACTGCAATGAGAACGTTTCTGAGAAACTTGGTATATAATGACAGTGCTGCATTCCATACTGTACCATGGAAAGTAGCGATTGAAGCTCAATTTCCAGAGACTGGAGTGATCTCTTAAGGTCTGTAATTTGAGTCTTGACTGTGGTATCTTCTTTGACGTCTTCCTGTAGTTTTTCTTTGATTGGAGCTGCCTATAAAATAATAATAGACATATTTCTAAACAGGCCATAGTGTTAGGGGGTTGGGAAACACACAAACAATTTCACCAATTAAGGGAGAGGTAAGTTGGAAGGTCATTAGAGCAAAGTTGAGTTTAGATTTCAAGACACACCACACATCTCTTTGGGTTTGGGTGAGGCATAAACATTTCTATTAACTAACTATACTTACTTGAGTCAGAAATTTTTTCTCTATTTCTGCCCGGTTTTTCTTGGCTAGTTCTTCATACTGAGCTCTCATGTCATTCAGGATTTTGGTCAGGTCGTTACCTGGTGCTGCGTTCATTTCTACGCTAACTGTACCGGCATCACCCACTTTAACAACTTTAACCTCCTGTAAGATCACAAAACAGAATATTACGGCATAAGCCCATAGGAATTTCAAAGGCATACACAGTTATCATCTATTACTGTAGTTACAGGCTATTTAAAGTTAAATATTACATCTTCATGATTCTTCTTGAGAGAAGCCAGTTCATCGGTGAGACTCTGGAGCTGGGATTCCAGATCAGTTTTGGCAAGGGCAAGATCATCCTTGACTCTACGCAGACCATTGATATCAGCCTCAACTGTCTGGCGAAGATGCATCTCAGTTTCATACCTGCCAAGACATGGACAATACAATTGAACCTGTACAAGCTTTTGAAAAAGTAGGGCTATGAAACACGTCAAGCGTGATGGCTCTAAATACACATGGCGTTCTTTTGTATTGAATTTTAAAGTGGATTAAATAAATACTGGATTTTACATAAAATACTCTACGTGGTGCTCCATGATTTGCAGATGAACCTGTACAATGCAGCCTGATGAATTCTATACCATGTTGCCGTTATATGTAATAAATACCCTTGCAGTAAAGAATGTGTCCTTAAATGTTGGGATCTTTCCCTAAGTAAACTGAAAGATTTTGGAATATGTTTTCACCTTTAATAAGAATGCTGCAGTTACAGTGGAACCCCCATTTTACATGTTTCAGGGGACCAGAAAAAATTGGTGTAAAATCTGGAAAATTGTAAAATAAGGGAAATTTATTATGCATTAAACATTTGTGGGGCCACAAAGAAACTGTATAAAATGCAGGAAAACATTAAATCAGATTATGCAAAATGGAGAACTGAAGAAGAAGTTATTCACTAATATTTGCAAGTTCCTATGCATTTTAAGAAGATATATGCACATTTATCAAAATTTAAATTTGTGAATGAATGAATTTGTTTTCCACACTTGAAGGTTTGTTTATTTATTAGAAATTTCTTGATCAAATAAAATGATAAAAAAACTTGTATGCATTGAATTTGTATTCTTGTTCTTCATTTTCAATGGCTCTACAAGCTCTCAAAACATTCGAAAAAACTCAAATTGAATACAACTGCTTATATATATATATATATGTGTGTGTGTATTTGTGTAAACTCACTTCTGCTTAAAGTCATCGGCAGCCAGCCTAGCATTGTCGCATTGTAATACAAAGGTTGCATTGTCTTTGCATGCTGCAATGATCTGCAAAAGTAAAATATAGAAAGAATTTCAGCCAAAGTCTTTAGGAAGCCTGTGAGAAGAGAGGTCTGACAATGTTTAATAGATGCTCACAACAGAGAAGTACCATGCAGTAGAAAGAACAGGGTAAATGTAATTATTACAGAGAGATACCTGCTTGTTTTGGTGCTAAAATATTTGATAAATAAATAAAAGACTATGTAAATAAAGGAAATATTAATGAAGTGCCTAAATATTGGTGCTGTTGGTTGGGGGGTGGAGAGCGTGACATCAGAAATATGTGTTGGCCTTAGGAAGTCCTAACAATGGGTTTTTCTGGGATGCCCCAGGCTCTTTCTTTATGAAGTGAGACAATAACTAATCAGCATAATACACTGTAATATGAAAGAGAATTGCCATTTTATAGGTGATTTGTGTAAACTACTCAAAACATGGGTGTGAAAGTCAAGAGTGGGGTGAATAATTGAGACACACGCAGTCTCCACAACACATTCATGGAAAGAGCTGATATTTGTACAATACTGATTCTCTAATTATCTTGGGATTTATCAAAGTCAATTTCACAAGATTTTCCTTCCCCCAGTATAAATCATGATAGTGATATACTGTAGAAATGCAACCTTGCCAGAACCCAAGGTTTTGATACAAGAATAGTAAGACTTCCTTTGCTATGTCTATTATAAAAAAATAAGGTAATAATAAATGCTAATACATAATATATATTGCATGCCTTATTTTAATAGAAAGTAATATAGTTATTTTCTGTCATACCTTAGCTATAAGGTCATCAATTTCTTTGTAATATTTGGAGTAGTCCTTTGCAGCTTCTCCAGGTGTGGTCCCAGTTTTTTGTTTGTCATACCATTCCTTAATTTTACGTTCAAGCTCAGAATTGGCTGCCTCCAGTGCAGTGACTTTGTCCAAATAGGTGGCCAAGCGATCATTAAGGTTCTGCATGGTTTCCTTCTCACTGACAAGGTGCAGTCCACCTGAGGCACCACCATAGCCACCACCTGCACCAAAGCCACCACCTGCACCAAAGCCACCACCTGCACCAAAGCCACCACCTGCACCAAAGCCACCGCCTGCACCAAAACCACCACCTGCACCAAAGCCACCACCTGCACCAAAGCCACCACCTGCACCAAAGCCACCACCAAAACCACCAGCACCACCCTCAAAGCCACAAATACCTCCAGCACCATAGCCAGCCCCATAACCAGCTCCACCACCAAAGCCTACATCACCACAGTGATAGCCACCTCCAGATTGACTGCCTCCATGCCCTCCTCCATGGCTGCTATACTGGACAGACTTTGTTGATTGTTTGAAAGATTGTTGAGACATGTGAGACATGTTGTGGAAGCAAAAGGACACCCTTCCAGTAGTAAAAAAAGAGCTGCTATGGTGAGTGCAACATTTGAACAATTCTCAGTCATTTTATATTATATCCAAAGGGTGTGTCATATTGGATTATTTTTGCAGCAATGTACATGCCAAATAAAACCAACTGTCCTGATCAATTATACTTATTAATTAACTTGCATCACTTTGCCCCCTGGTGTTTTCACCCCAAAGTGTTGTGCTAGTTAGATTGATGGGTGGAGTACGGCTCTGCCTCTGAACACACGTTGAATTATCTTATTGTTATCCTCTCTTTGCAAACATTTCCCATTTGTATTACACACATATATATATATATATACAAACATACATATAAAACTTGTATATATAACTTATCTGTTAAAACAATTGAAAGAAAAAGTAAAAACATATAGCAGATTGACTTTAAATGCATTTTATTGTGCATAATGGGTACTTAAAGGAACTTTAAGAGGTATTAATGAATAGTACATTGCAGAAACAGTTGTCGTTCTAGAACTGTTACACCATTACATCAAAAACAGTGTAATCAATAAATATCTCACATTTGAAGCTGTTCCCTGCATGATTCAAGAGAAGGGAACATTTTTACTGAGTAACATTGGGGGATACCTCTGAAAAACAGATTGATATTCAACTAAATAACTTCTGTGACAAGTGAAATGCTGGAACCCCCGGACAGAAGTGCAAGAGAACTAAGAAGCACAAGAGAGGGCTTTTTAAAAGAGAACTTCTGTTTTGCAGAGAGCACCATCATTGGGTGCAAGCAGGACCGCCATCAGAAATTGCAGGGCCCCATACGACAAAATTTCCTGGGCCCCCTGGGCTGCGCCCACCGCAAGCCCCACCTACAGGTCCGCCCTCCCCACCCCACAGGTCTGCCCCCCACCACAGTAAAAAAAAACGAAAAAATATTGGTGGCTAGGGTTCCCACATGTTAATAAAAAGATATTGGTGGTCAGGGCCCCCCATAAAAAACATTTGTGTCCAGGGCCCCCCCATAAAAAAATATTGGTGGCTAGGACCCCACATGAGAAAAAAAATTGGTGGCCAAAATTGGTGACCAGGGCCCCTTAAACGTCCATGCCTTCCCAAAGTCAGCAGCTCTCAGAAAGATGGGGGGCCCGGCTAATCAAGTAAATGTGGCGTGGCCGGGTCCCCCTTACCCTCAGGGCTGCCTACAACTCTCCCCCCTGTCCCCCCCTGATGGGAGCCCTGGGTGCAAGGCACCCCCTGACTGAATGCAGGCAACTTTGTATTGATTGTTTAGGAGCTCAGAGACCTGCAGAAATTCTCCGACCATGCAAGACGGTGAAGTATAAAAATGTGCACCTTGCCTTTCATGTAGTCAATGACACTTTTGTGTTATTAATGTTGGGAAATTCTATATTGCTGGAGCTAAAGTATATCCTCAGTTCATTTTATGATTTAAAAACCATTTTTAGCCTATAAAGTAGGTGTGGACAGTGGACATTTTGGGGGAGGTGTCCGTGGACAGAGCCTTATCAAACTGTAGATGGGGGATAAGACCATTCCAACACTTTTTATGCCCATTTTAGTTGGGCACATCCATTGTTTTTATCACTTTTTATCCTATGGTCCAGGTAGATACTCCCAGGCATTTTGTTTTCCATGCTTTTCTTTGTTCAAAAAACAGCATTTTCTAACCCCACATTTTGCACTAATGGCCCATAAAAGTGTATTTTCAGGTTAGATTTGCAGGCGGCGATTCCAGGCATTTTGATACACTATGGGATATATTATTCAAAAGGTATAAACGGAGCTTTCCACAGGTCATAAGAAGAAAATTCTTTTGATTCACAATTCAGTTATCTGGCAAAGTAACAAAAAGTGACAAATATTACCCCTAAATGTACCATACAAGTGAATAAAGAGAAACATAAAGGGGGTTATTTCCTAAAATCTTTTTTTCTCATATTCTAACAGAAACAAACTCGGAGTGAAATGAATTTTTCTAGTTTATAGGCTTAAATACCTCAATTGTTTTAGTTTATGTGCTTAAAAAAAAACACGAATACCTCAATTTTATCGATTTTTCAAAGAAAAACCAGTGTGAAACACCCAAAAATCATGAAGGCAAAAATCATCTTCAAATCGTTATAAATGGACCTCTACCATTGAATTTTACATGAATTTCAGACTTTAGAGTATTTTCATATTCAGATTTTTTTGGGCATAATAAATCTCAAAAAATTTTTTTTTTTTTTCTCTAAAAATTCTCTAATTTTTAAAGAAAACAAAACTCAGCCTTTAATAAATAGACCTCAAAGAGTGGTTTCCTCCGGTGCCCTATGGGGAGCTCTGTTTCACCTTTTGAGAAATATGCCCCTATTAGTACCATAGGCATTAATTAGTAGAGTTAGACAAAACAATGAAAAACATCTACATGTCATCTCTACTTATTAAATATGTAATTTTATCGAAACACCATATCATTTTCAGCAAATGTCAATTTCTTCTAACCAACTATGAATAAGTATATAATGAATAAGAACTACTTCAGAAAGGCATATTTTATCAGTTACATTTCCTTCTTTTATTTGAGTACGCATAGATAGCTAAAAATGGCAAAAAAAAGTACCAAACTGACCAACACCTGCGCTGTAGTCAAATAACCCAATTTCCCATTGGATATGTTGCTTTTGGGCATAAATGTAATAAGTGTGTACAGTGGATGACCCCTCTTGGTGCAATCATTGGGCAACTACAATGTAACCAGAGCGAAGTGTATATTGAGCACCTTGACTTTGAGTGTCCACCTTTTCACCAGTGAGGCCATTTATGGAATGCCAAGATTTGAGGGGAAAGGGACACAACCCAACCATGTATTTGAATTGTGAGGTGCTAACGCAAAATGGCATGTTTGCTAGACCTTTGTTGAAGAGCACCAGAAGAACCCAATTTCCCCTGGTAACCTGCAACACATTGTCAAGATTATCTCATTACCTAAGGCCTTTAGTTGTTTTACTGCCCAAGTGCCCCATTGATCAGATCATTGGGAAATGCTCATCCATATGCATTGCCTACAGTTTGTAAATATGCACAAAGATATGTATCACTTCAGTTCAGTTTGTCTATTTGAATATATTTTGCTAGAACTCATGGCATTAATCAGGGGAATTGGGGTATCAAAGAAGTGGACCTCCAGCTGTTGGTATACAAAAAACCAACACCCATGGCTCATTTGCATATGGAAACCTGTAGGCTTTGCAGCTCTGCCAAAAGGGATTACTTTTGTTATGAAACCATAGTAACTGTGCTACTTCTAAGGTTATTCCCACATGGGTGCAGCCAGATCAATCAGTCCTTCAGTCAGTAATACCAATCCAGCGCTGCCAACTATAGATCTTTTCATGATATGCCTCAATCCTGCACCACTGGTGTGTCCTGAAAAACCACTTTGGGTTTGGCTCAGGTAGGTGTGCTTCTATATTTGATGGATTATCATCATTAATCTTATTTCATGCCATTTCTGCTGCGTTTGCATTCTGTTTATATAGAGAACTATGAACTATTGACATTTTCTCACGTTGCTTTTTGGCAATATCCACCCGCTGGAATGAAATGATTTCACAGAATCAGGCTGGGTATCGCCAAAGGTTCTCCTATTTTTCATACAGGATTAAATGTTCTGCCCATCATTCATGTTCTTTAAAGGGATACTGTCATGGGAAAACATGTTTTTTTCAAATCGCATCAGTTAATAGTGCTGCTCCAGCAGACTTTTGCACGGAAATCCAATTCTCAAAAGAGCAAACAGATTTTTTTATATTCAATTTTGAAATCTGACATGGGGTTAGACATATTGTCAATTTCCCAGCTGCCCCAGTCATGTGACTTGTGCCCTCACTTTAGGATGGAACTGCTTTCTGGCAGGCTGTTATTTCTCCTACTCAATGTAACTGAATCAGTCTCAGTGGAACTTGATCAGTTTCATTCCTAAACCCACCCTCAAGAGAGAGTTTAAAGGCTTGACCTAAAGATTAACTCTTACCACATTATTAACTCCTCACCCACCCTCTCACTATACCACTGTTACATTTGCTCACTAATGTTCTCTACTTACCCCTTTCTTACCATCAATTCATTATAGGGTAATTGGGTGATGTAGGATCTAGAAGGGAACAGTCTAACGAATTAATTACGCTGTAATCCCTATTCACCTACATACTAGATCGAATCTCCACCCTTTCTTTTTAATTGTTTTTTGAAGTGGTTTTATCAATTAATTCCCTCTCACAATTTATGAATTTTTAGGAGTCAATAAAAGTTACATTTTATCAGGTTTCTCATCCATGGGTCATATGTCGTGGGTCCAATCATGTATCAATGTTCACAAGAAGCACCTCGCACTTTAAAAGTTTTTTATTCCGCAATGAATTTCACAAGATTTTTCACTTTATTAATTCAATTTTATTAATTACAAAAGCAATTTCCACAAATTAACACAATCGATTTACTTGTATAATCACGATGAATTAGTTGATCACAACGTCTTTTAAGACACAATCACGAACACAAATTTGCAAATAGATTGTGCGACGCCATATACTCCTTTCTTTTTGTCTCTCTCTTTGAGCACTGAAGCAATCTCAGTGGAACTTGGCTTTTACTATTGAGTGTTGTTTTTAGATCTACCAGGGAGCTTGAACTGAAGAAGCTGCTCGGATGAGTAGTGAAACATCTTCATTGATTACTCAGCAAGTCCAGTTGTTTTTAGATTTACCTATACTAGATATACCATGACCTGGATGAATGAAAATCTTCATAGTCATTAACTGATGCATTTTGGGAAAAAAACATGTTTTCCCATGACAGTATCCCTTTAATGTCTGGCCCTTTATACTATACACACAACTAAGGAAAAAGAAAGCTGGAGCATTAATGGCTTACAATCGGTAACAGTAAACGCAAGGGACAAATCCCAGTTATACTGACTTGCACATAATGAATTAGATGCTGTAAATGATGACAAAATTGCCAAGAATTGTGTAAGAATTAGTGTTCTGTGCAAGAAGTCACAGCCGATGCTCCTTAGTGGGTATCTGCAATAGCGCTGATATTTTGGGGGAAAAATGCAGTATTGTGGGAATGAAACATGGTGAATCTCATCCAAAAAGTCCACTTTGCATTTCCATCAGCCCTGATGTTATTAAAGCTAATCCAGTTTTTGGATATTTTTATAATGTACAGCACTTGACCAGCTCAAACATTAGATTGTTACAAGCATCTTGTAATAAATTTGTAAATTTTGGGGTCACTTATTTTCTCAGGGGCTGGAACAAGGGGTAGGCTAGGTTAAGTGTGCTAGGGCACAAAGGTGGGGGACGCTAGTCATATACTTGGGGGGTTATTTATCAAAGTCCGAATTGATCTCAATATTTTCTGCTGCAAACTCCGATCAAATCCGCTCGGATTTTTAACGCTTATTTATTATTACATTTTCCCGAAAATTTGCTGTGCGGGAAAAAAAATCAGATTTTCACAAATTTTTCTGACTTTTTCATCCGATTTTTTCCATACCACACATTTCGAAACCCAGCGCACATCAAAAAATCATCGGGACTTCTCCCATTGACTTTTATACAACCTCGACAGGTCTGAGATGTCGGATTTTCAGATTCAGACTTTTCCATCCTTGGGGTTTAATAAATTCCGAAAAATTTGTGATTTTTTACAAGTCCGATTTAATAAAAGAAATTCACGATTGTTTTGTGATTTTTGCATTCAGAGTTGAGTAAATAACCCCCTAGTCTTTCTGATTAACTCTTAGCAAACATATTCAGGAGATTCTGGTTGGATATAGCCTGGGATATACAATAATTCATTTTTGCATTGTGTATATTCAGGTACTTCAGTAGATCTGACACTTTGCTACTTGGAAAGATATTCAAAATCATTTCTACTTAAATTACTCTATTGCATAGCAAAACTCAAATTTTTTCCAAATTACTCTCAGTTATGCTTTATGTTAACATTTCCAACCATAAAAACACACGTTTTATTCATGTATTGATATTTATTTTTACATTCAAATTATTTTTACTTTTCATTTCTCAATAATTGCTCATAAAATATCATTTTGGTGCATTCCCCCAAGAAGAATAAAAGAGAGCTATTTCCTTGTTTCTAAATTCCAGTGGTAGTTAGTCTGCGTTACACATTTGGTTTGTGATATTTTTAAATGATTTCTTTGATAAATAATTCCGTTATGTACATCTTACATTAAAGCAGAATAGACATTTTTATGTCAAAAATATGTATGTTACTTTTATGAAATCGGACAGGCAAATTCCATGATCAATAACTCAGTTTGGGCGGATAGCAATTTCCATTTTATGTATACAGTATATATACATCAATGTTCAATTACTAATTCTTGGTAATAGTATATATTTCTAAGAATATTTAAAGGATTGTGAAGGAGCAGGTCAATGTGTTGATGGGTGAGGTCCAACTGGTGTCTCTTTGATCCCAGTCTTCTTTGAGGAGTCACTGGATTACAGAAACAGCACATGTTAATGATACAACTGGGTCATCAGTTCTGGATATATTTCAAGGGTTACCCAATGTTAGGACAGTAGGTCCTCAGAAGGTTCTAACATGGACATCACTGATTTATTTTCCACAAATATATCGGGAGAATGTAAGTGAAATGACACATATAAGTAAGGTCAATACATCTCTTCTGGTCACTTGGTTTCATAAACATGGAGTCAGTGAGCCACTGAGATGAAGTGGCTTAGAGAAGGGAGTGGATGGAGATAATGAGCAGGTGCGATCAGCTGAAGGCATACTATTATCCAAGAATGTATCTTAAGCTCAATATATATATATATATAACTACATATATTTAAAGTGCTGATTAAAGAGAGCTTGACTTAATGACACTGGATGAGCAATATGATGTTAATGGCAGTCTTTTAACACGGATTAATGAGTCACATAACAATACTGAGATTATAAAGTATTGGGTGGGGGGATCTGTGGCCTCTGGCATTGTGAGTAGACCCAATGGTAATACTGAGCATAATATTGTTCTGTGTCATGTGTGTTACATAAAACTCTGCTGAGCACACTTGATCAACAAAGACACTCCATTTTACCGATTTAAGATCAGGTGATTTATTTGGAAAAGTAAAATTAATTGGTGTTTTTTGTCCACAATGAACCTGCCCCTCTTTCTAGCACCGATGGAGTTCTGTGCACCTCCAGAATAGGCCATAAAGTCTTGCCGCTGACCATATGCCTGTAGAGGGCAAATTATTTGCGCCTGTATTCCAGCAAAAGAAAGAATTATGGTGGGTGATATTAAACTGAATGATTCTGGAGGCTGTTTTGTTGGGACCTGTTTGAATAAACCTGATTTCAATCTGAAAAAAATGCACCGTGGTTGTGAACTCTACTAAAATGCTTGAGATGAAAGTAATGTGTAAAGCACAGCCACTGTCGACATTGGCATGCACTCACTGGGACAGACAGATTTATAGGAACATTTAAAAGCGTGTTATTAATTTTAGCACTGATATCATGTTTACATACACCTACATATTTTTCACATTATACGAATACCTTTTAATTGTTGGAACGGCTAATTTGCCGCCGCCTGCTGGGACACATGGACAGCAAAGAAGGAAATAAGTGGAATTTAAACAATTTCAGATTTTGTTTTCTTTTCGCTTATTAATTCATGACTAATGGCTGACATTACATCTGGTGTTTGACAGCAAAATAGTAGACCCAGCAAAAAGAGTACAAGGAATACTATGATACAGGCCTGTAAGGAATTAAAAACTAGGCAAGAATATATTAGAAATATCAGACAATATCCCTGGCAGAAAGCTAAGAGAATGCGCAGATCAGCTGGCAGATGTTTTCACTGACATCTTCAACATCTCCCTGCTCACCTCCACTGTCCCTAAGTGCTTCAAAACCACCACCATTGTCCCCGTGCCAAAGAAGTCATCAGTGTCCTGCCTCAACAACTACCGTCCTGTGGCACTCACCCCCATCTTCATGAAGTGCTTTGAGAAGCTTGTCAAGAAGCACATCAAAACCCTGCTGCCACCAACACTCGCCCCCCTTCAGTTCGCATACCATCAAAATCGTTCAACAGACAATGCAATAGCCACCACCCTTCATCTGGCTCTTTCTCATCTCTGGAAAAAAAAGACACCTACGTCCGAATGCTGTTCATAGACTTCAGTTCAGCATTCAACACTATCATTCCTCAGCATTTGATAGAAAAGCTGAGTCTGCTTGGTCTGAACACCTCCCTGTGCAGTTGGGTTCTGGACTTCCTGACCGACAGACCTCAGTATGTCAGAATTGTAAACATCATCTCCAGAACCAGCACACTGAGCACCGGAGCTCCTCAAGGATGTGTGCTTAGTCCTCTACTGTTCAATCTGCTGATGCATGACTGTGCAGCCATTCACAGCACAAATAACATCATTAAGTTTGCTGATGACACGACCGTGGTGGGTCTCATCAGAAATAACAACAAGTCACCATACAGAGAGGAGGTGCAGTGGTTAACAGACTGGTGCAGAGCCAACAACCTGTCTCTCAATGTACACAGAGATGGTTGTTGACTTTAGGAAGACTAGGAGTGACCACCTTCCACTGTACATCGACGACTCTAATGTGCAGGTCGTCAAAAGCACCAAATTCCTCGGTGTCCACCTAGCGGAGAACCTCACCTGGTCCCACAACACCAGCTACTTTGCCAAGAAAGCCCAAAAGCACCTCTACTTCCTGCACAAGCTGAGGAAATCCCATCTCCCACCATCCATACTCACAACCTTCTACAGAGGGACTATCGAGAGCATCCTGAGCAGCTGTATCACTGTCTGGGCTGAGAACTGCACTGTCATGGAGCACAAGACCCTACAGAGGATAGTGAAGACAGCAGAGAAGATCATAGGTGTCTCTCTTCCTTCCATCCATAAAGCCACCAGCATTGTGTCTGATCCAACACACCCCTCACACTCACTGTTCACACTCCTGCCATCTGGCCCTCACTTGCAGACTGTGTAACAGTTTCTTCCCCCAAGCCATAAGGCTCCTGAACACTCAGGGACCGGACAGATCTCTCACACACACACACTCCATCTGACCTACGCTATTGTATATAACCATTGTGTACAATTGTTCTCTATGAGCACATCTGCACTTTATCATGTTCTTACTACTATCATATCACAATGATACACCCATCATGTCTGATGTTTAGCATTATTTACTTAACATATTACATCTGCTGAGTGTGCACTGTATTGTTCTGTTCCTGCACTATCTTGCAGTAGTTGCACATTTTGTTGCACTTGCCCTTTTGTGTGTTGTCTGTTGTCCGGTACTTCTATGTTGTGTGTAGCACCATGGTCCTAGAGGAAAGTTGTTTAGTTTCACTGTGTACTATACAAACGTATATGGATGAAATGACGATAAACTTTTGACTTGACTCTTGACTCTCTTGAAATAGTTTTATTCACAAATAAATGCTGATAATAGTGTTAATTACACTTAAATGTTACTATGTTGTGGATATGGGATATTATTTATAATTATATTCGGAAATTCTACAAGTTCTACAAACTAAGGCACAGGTTCCCAAAGTGTGGGCTGGTTCTTTTAGGAGGGTGTAAAGCACTGGGTGGGGTGGCCCTGCCTGAAGGTGAATTAGGATTGGAACTGATTTGCATATCTGCTGTTTTTGCTCAATTGTAGGGTGTCTGTTCCAACACCTTTGCCGGAGGTGCTTTTAATTATGAAAGAAAATGAGGGCAAGTTTAAGGTTATTGCTTAATTCCACGTGTTCCCTAGTGTAGGAAACAGGAGAGAAGCAGCTTTCTGGATGATTTACTGTGTATAATGTCCTTTTAGCTTTAAAGTGTGTCCAGGGATGTAACAGTTTAGGGAGCTGACCCAACACAATGACTGGGGGCAACAGGAGCCCATCTATATCTTCCCGGGCTCTACTACTTGATAGAGTTTGGTGGAGTTTGCTGTTTTCATGAAGAGTTGACTGGGCCCAGTAAATGGTCTATATTTCCCTGACTGTACCTGGTGTCAGGAGAGTTATGCCTTGTTGAGTACGGGCACATGTCACTCTATGAGTTTTTTTTCTAGGAAAGTTGTGTATTCCACTGATATACTGTATATTCCTCTACGGGGCAGCCATAACAAATGTCACTAAATAGTGGATGGACAATATTTTGGATAAATGCAGAGAATTGTTTCCTTTCAGAAGTCCCTATTTAGGCAGGAAGGTAGAGATTTAAGGAAACATAAGCAAGTATTCCCAAAAATTGGTTGGCTTGGCAGCGTGATTGGTAATAACTGGGCACAGTCATGGGGTACAGGGGGTAGTGTAAATTATCTATTATGCACAGCCTAATGAAAGAAATGCTGAGCTTAGGGGCCCCCTGATCATCACCCTGAACAGCCCCAAAATACCCAGACTACTTGGCTGCACTCCATAAAAAATTCTGGAGCTCAAAGGATCAAAAGGCAATCCCAAGACTTGTGTCTCAGCATGATATTCCCTGCTAAACTGCAGGGAGTAGATGGAGAAAAAATTCATATTATTAATCAGCCCAAAGGGCCTCTGCAATAGCTGGAAACACATCCACTGCCTCAATGATAGATCCAAGCAAAGTGAGAGGATCCAGGCCCTCAAGTGGCACTGACATCCCCCAAAACTCCACTTATTCAAGGGGTGTAGCTGTCCATGTTTGCCGTGCAAAAGCCACATTTAGATTCCAGTTAGACAGCATTGGTCTAGATCACATGGTGTTTATATATGAATATGATATCCTCCAATAACAGAATGTCAGGTCACATTGCAATACCATTTTAGGGAACCTCTGTGTTAAAGGGTAAGTTTCCCCCATTACTGCCTGAGAGCTTACCCACCCTCTGCTACCTCTTTTGTGTTGGAGCAGCTCCAAGGAGGGTGCTATCATTAGTGCAGAGACTGCAATTGCACTAGAAGAACAGAATTTCCAGAAATCCTTCTTTTGAACATACAAGAAGTGACATGTTTCATCCCTGTTTTCACTGCAATTTCCCTGGTTATGATACTTGCAGCAGGCAGGGTCAGCATGTGAGAGGACCATTGATACTCTAAGGGTCCACAGCCAGGTCACGGCTATATCTCTGTATTTTAATTATATTGGAATTTCACTTTTCAACAGGCAACTTACAGGACACTTTATTTATTTATTTTTTTATTTAAAAATTCTTTATTTATATTTTTCGACAAGACATATCATATCTTAACT
This sequence comes from Xenopus laevis, assembly GCF_017654675.1. NCBI lineage: Eukaryota > Metazoa > Chordata > Amphibia > Anura > Pipidae > Xenopus > Xenopus laevis. Next base: position 1,369,015 of record NC_054387.1, on the reverse strand, counting down.
TATGCCAAAGATTTCCTTATCTAACTTCATTTAAAATGACATTTACATTCCAAAACATATATACAAAAAACAAAAGATACCAAAAAGAAGAAGAAAGGGAAAAAAAATAATTTTGTTTGTTAATACCACTTAAGACCATGGGTTGACCTCTCTAGCGCTTCCACTACATTCCTTTTCTTCTACCTCTCCCTCCTTCAATCCTTCCCTCTTCCCGCTTCTTGAGCTCCTATGTACCCTCTACCTAATTCATTTTTGATATTCACTAGAATCTAGAAAGAGAAGCCATTTTTGGAGAAACTGAAGTTGTTGAATCTGTTCTAATTTATTGCGTGTAAATTTCTTGAACTTTATGTAGCCATTCCTTGATTGTTGGAATATCTGAGGATTTCCAATATTGTGAAATGAGTAACTTAGCTGCATTGATCACAGTGGAGATCACCGATTTTTTTTGTATTGAGATGTGGACATTTTATTTTTATGTAACAGAAAGAAGATTGCTGAATCTTCTATCTCCATATCCGTAAATTTAATTAACGATTGTTGAATCTCCGGCCAGTAAGGTCTTATCTTAGGACATTGCCCAAATATTTGGCAATGTATATTTTTATTTTAATAAAAAAGCAGGGCAGAACTTTCAGAGCCAAGGATCACAGCTGTGATGAGACCAGGGCTTTTTCCAGTGACCAATGTAAATGTTGCCCATTGCAGTGAACTGAGCTGGCACCGCTAGTATGGACATTAACAGTGGGCCACGTGGGAAGCCCAAATGTCATTACTGGCATGGAAACTAGCACCAAGATCGGTGGTGTGTCCATTAAAGACCAGATGAGAAGCAGATCAGGTGCAGCTCTAAATAAATGCAGCATGTACCTTCTCTACCTTCTCTCTGTTGGCAGAGCAGCCATGCCCTACCCAGCTATGCCACACCCAGATCCACCCAAATCTCTGCTCTCATTTCTATAAGACTGGACTCTTTACCCACAATGCAGCAGTAAAAGTGTATTGCAGTCAGAAAAAGTCTTATTCAGCTGACCTACCAATACGTTAACCAAAAGAAAAATAAAGAAAAGGAAGCTACCCATTTTGTGCCATTGGGTCACTGAAAAATTGATTTTATTAATAAAAGAAATCACCAAACAAACAAATACTAGTAAATCACCCCACTAATTATCAAAAAAAATTTTTTCTTATATATAATAACAGTACAGAAATGCGAATTACACAAACCCACAGCACTTTGGGAACCCTGGAACTACCCCTTGGTCCAAACTGGAGCTGACATGAGCTCCAGGCTTCCTATTGCAGGCCCGGATTTGTGGAAAGGCCACCTAGGCCTGGGCCTAGGGCGGCAGGATTTTAGGGGGGAGGCATGCTGCCCAACCACACCCACATTGGTTCTGAAACACTGGGGATGCGCTGGAGATACAATAATTTAATAAATTTCCCGTGTGCCAATCCCCATTGCTCCTGTCCCCCTAGAGGGGACAGGGGTGACGACCGGTAGTGGGCCTAGGGGCGCCCACTATGTAAATCCGGCCCTGGGGAATTGTGCTCGATCCAGAACGGGAGTCAGGAGGGATTAAGCAGCAGTCTCTACGTTCTGCAATTTACTAATATTCTTCAGAACTGAAAATAATACTTATTATCTGGTTGATTAATAATTTATATTTTCTGTCTTCCCGTGTTATTTTCTTTTCTTTAGAAAGTGTTATCAAGCTTTAAGCAGTTGGCAGCCAATTTAAGGACCATTGGATAAAATGAATAGATGATAAAGATAATAATAGGTAGAAATATTGTAGCTTAGTCAGTCCTTGCAACATCTGTGTATTTCCAGCAGAGGTCATTATTGCATTACATATGTTTCTATAAGGAACTGTCTCTTCTATTAGGATGGACTGATATCATCATGCTGTAACATGTACTAAATATTCCTTCATCATAGATTTAGCATTGTCTAAAGGAGATCTAAAGCTTAACAAAAAACTAGTAGAAATGCTGTACATAAAGTTCTAGGGTTCTGTACCAAACCAAGGCAACCACAGTTTAGCAGTGAAGATCCAGGCCTCCAAAGTTTTATTTCGTTCTCCTTTAAATACGTTCTTAATTAGAAATGAATTTGTTTAGGTATCAACTCCCTGCATATTCTGAAAACAGTGTAAGGATGAATAGTTTTATTTCTAGTTACATGAACTTTCATTTTTCAGTATAAAGCATTTTTTTCTGCTCATTTGATATGCTCCGTGGAGGATATAACCCTCATAAAGTCAAAGTCATCAACTTTTTAGAATTAAATGCACCTGCACCTCTGGCACCTGCGTTTAAAACTGGTTGGGTGAGAATGGTCTTTCCCAATATTCCCACCTGTGCCTTGCCTTTGGCTGGTATGTGTGAAGCCGGTATTGGGAAGAGATAATTGATGGCAATTATATTATGTAATAGAGCAGAACACAACCCTTTTGTGGTGTGGCTCAGCATTAGAACTATCTTCCCAGGAGCTTGTCTACATATACATGGGCTCTGCTGCTCCTAGTAACACAAATGTCCATTGGTGTTGGAGTTTTCCCATTATGAAGAAGAAGGGAATTAGCAGAAGATGTTTTTGTTATTCAGTTAGCAATATAGCCACCGAGCACTCTTCTGAATCATAGTTGGGTTACTTTTTGCATTGGCAACGTCTGTCCCACAGAGAAAGGACTCCCATACTAGTTTAAGTGCTCAGTCTCCAAATACAATTTTTTGGATAAAGTTCCATCTATGCTTCCAAAAATCATCTGTACTTTGCTTGGTCTTTTTCCCCTGCTCCACGAGGCAGACAGGCACATTAGCATAAAGCTAAGTTACCACCATGGGCACCAATTTAAAGGGTTTCCCTGTGCGATGGGTTTGTGGGGAGCAACTGATTCAAGGGGGGAAGAATATGAGCAAAGTCTATTTCATACTGCCTGTAATATGCAGCCAAACCAAAGAATGTCTAGCTTTCTAATGGATGGGCATAAGGATCTAACCCCTTGTTCTGATGACCGGTACCCCCTTACACACCAAGGGGGTTATTTTGTAAACTCTGAATTTATCTCATTATTTTATTAAAAAAAAACCACGACCAAACTCCCATGCCCGATTTGACCTTATGTATTAATTAAAACACTCAAATTAATCGTATCAGGAAAAAACCTGATAAAATCGAGTGAAAACCTGAATCGTCCATTTATTTCAGACTTTTTTCAGGGTTTTGCTGGAAAAACCTTAATTTCAGGCTAAACCCAGCGCAAACCATGATAACTTCCAATTGAGATTGGTGCCTTTCCCAATGACTCATACAGGACCTCCACAGGTCTGAGATGGTGGATTTTTCAGATTCCCTCTTTTTGCAGCATTGTCGTATAATAAATGTTAACAAATTTGAGAGTTTTTTTCCATGAAAATTTCGAGTTTTTGCCCCAAAAAGATAGATTCGATGTTTAGTAAATAGCCCACTAAGTATTTTACAAAGAGTACAATTTACATAGGTTGTTATTAACAAACAGCTTTTCCAACCCATGAAAGGACACAGTAGTCACCTCCAATCCATATCCAACAAACAGCAAGCTTGTCGTCGTCCCAGTTCTGTTAGCAGAAAAGTATATTGACCAAAAGAAGGCAAACTACTTTTTGGCGCATTTTATACCAGGAAACGTGTCCCACAGGGTTATTAATGACTAACAGGCTAACATTTACAGTATTCTATTCTGGTGACATTATGGAGAACAAATACTGGAATCATTTCTTCAACCTTTTTTGGACAGGTAAGAACAAAGGTGTCTCTCATTTTCTAAAGGGTTATAGTACTGTACAGGGTAATTGTATTGATAGATGATTTTCTATTAGTGGCCCAGCAAGTCACTTGTGAAGCCAAATGAATAAGGAAGAGAGGCATTCAATATGCACAGACAATACAGGCAAAACATTTTTTTATTGGATGATGGTGCAGTGTATAAAGTCCTTTCCTTAAAGGGAATGGTAATTATATTGGTTTATAACTTCTGTACCACTTCCTCCATTGACACAACCTTTCCATCCACCGCGTCTTCAACAATTTTTTTCACTTTGATGGTTCTCACTGGTTAAATAAAACAAAATGAAACACTATAGTGAATACTGTTCTGTTATTAAGATTCATTAAGTGTCAGTGATCGGTGAACTGCTTCTAACTGGTTGACAGAGGGAAAAGGCAAAAGTGAGATAATTGAAAAAGTAGAAAAATAAAGTGAAGAAGAGCTACATCAAGCCCTAAGGCACAAAAGATGACAAAGAACACCCCGATCCAACTGTCACTGCTCCTGACATTATTAAATTGAATACACCTTGATTGATACCCATGGTGCTAAGGCCGGCAGAGCCTGATGCCAAAATGCTTGGATGTTTACGTTAATGATAGTTCCACCTTTAAAACTTGTGATACCAACTGTGGCTATGAATATGGAGGCAGATATACCCACAAACATCTATATTTGTACTGCTGGGGGGGGGCACAAAAGAAATATGAGGCCCTTGCAAGTAAGCTTGGAAAAGATGGCTTAGCCTTATGGCAGAAACAAATTGGCAGCCTAAATTTATTACAGCAGTCAAGATGTTTCCATGTCCTTCTTCAGATCTATCAGTTAATTGCACTCTTTGCAGTAATAGTCCCATTACCTCCTCCAGCATCAAAAGAGCCAGAACCCCCACCACCTTGGTCCACGCTGCTGCTTGATTCAGAGCCACTGCCTCTTCCTTGTCCCAAGTCTCTGCTTTGTTTGCTCCTGAAGTTTGGAAAGGATAATTTTAGTTATAATGTACTGTATAGTATGGTAAATGCCATGTTCTGGATTATCCTTACCCTCCACCTTCCAGGAGTTTGTGATATGTTTCAATCTCTTGTTCCAGCCTTGACTTCATGTCTAAGAGCAGTTGGTACTGTAAGCGCTGGCATTCCGAGTCTGCTATGATCTGTGCCAGCTGTTCTTCAATACTGGAAATGGTCACCTGTAGCCTTGACAGTTTCCTACAGTAACTGCCCTCAATTTCTGCCAAAGTCAACTCCAGCGATTGTTTCTGCCAGGTAGAATTTTTTTTTTTAAACAGTCTTCTCATTGATTAATGGGATGTTCCCAGTTGATTGCATCTACAGTGTAGGATTTGATGTGAACCCAAAGATCTATTATTAAATAATGAACTTGGGAATCCTGAAGGAACAATTTGATTGAGGTAACTATCATTATTGCTAGAAACAACTTTTTGGCTTTTCATAAAGCCACCACACAGCAATTGTTGTGGAATCTGATGTTCCAGCACCCTTTTTATTTATGTTGTCCAAGATCACAATCAAAAGCTGCAGTAGTGTATTTATTGTATTTTTTATACATTACCATGGCGATTTTGGACTGGAAGTCAATTTCAAGTGCTTGGAGTGTTCTTTTATGTTCTGAGATTTCACTTTTGCTAGTCTGTACTTGTCCCACCCCTACAGATATTTGTTGTCTCAGGTCTGCAGTCTTCGAGGAAATACAAAACAGCAAGGAAATAATTGAATAGGGTCTGGGTGTATAAGTATATGACTTTCACTATAATTCCATAATAAATCTTACCATTTTGTTAAAACGTTCCTCAATTTCCCAGCGGTTCTTCTCAGCCAATGCTTCATGCCGCTCTCTCATGTCATTGAGTATCTTGGTCAGGTCCATACCAGGCTCGGCATTCATTTCCACATTAACTTGGCCAAATGTAGTCTTTGTGGCACCCTTCATCTCCTATAAATAAAATACAGAATTTATATAATCTATGTATATATCTACAGTACATCTCTATAATAAAGCCTAGGAAAGTGCTATGCCACCAACCATGGGACTCAGGAAGGTTAGTGGTTGGTAGTAAGAAAACCAGAACTGTGTAATTCTGTATGTATTTATTTAAATGTTCCACCAGTTTTTGTGACTTCACTTTTCTGATGCTCTGCAGCAATAAAAGAAGACCTGCCTGATTTGCTGCTTTTCTAGAAGGTCCTCAGTGCAAGACTGACATAAAATGCTTCACCTTTGTCCTAAATTTATCCTTGACCTGATAATTTCCACTTTATGAAGGGGCAGATGCTGCTGGAGATCCTGAGACAGGAGCCCTTGATAAGGGGAAGGCAAGATATCCTAGAGGAAGTGGTAGAAAGAGAATGAGCCCTACAGGTATGTGGATAGTTCACCAGGTGATACCAGCCAGACTGTGGGTAGTCAAGTGGGGAGTACTCAGGAGTAGTTCTGCAACTACACACTGAACTTTGAGGGTGACACACACAACAAATTGTATTGCACACAAAAAGATTATTCAGTGTTTCTTGGACCTTCCCATAATTTACATGGTTTTGTAAAGTATGCACAAAGATAGGTTTGTGCGCATGGCCCCCCTAATAAAGAGGTTTCCATGTAATTTAAAGTAGATGCTTACATCATCATGATTCTTCTTGATAAAAACATTTTCCTCAATTAGGCTCTCAAGCTGGGATTCCAGGTCAAACTTAACAAGGGTAAGATCATCCATGACTCTACGTAGATCACTGGTATTGGTTTCCACTGCCAGGGAAAGGTCCCACTCTTTCTCATACCTGTCAAAATATGAACAATTCAATGTAGTGTATATAAATTCTGCACTTCAATTGCATAACATGCAACGTCTGCCTTATATATTGTATGAAAGATATGTGATTATTTTGATGAGCTTTGAAGGGAGGAAGAGCCAAGAGGACGGAAAATAGAAACAGCCAACAGGTATCTCCAGCAATTATATTTACAAATAACTTGACCACTTGAAATCTGTAAGAAATGTATATTGGGAAGTAGCTTAGAATCATATTTACTTTCACTATACAAAAATACATTTTTGGGGAGGACAACCCCCTGTGACATGGTGAAAATAGATTCACTCACATGAGTTTGAAGTCCTCCGCAGCCAGCCTAGAATTGTAAGCCTCTAGGGTGATTCCTGTATTGTCTTTTGTTGCATTAAGGATCTGCAAAAGTCACATGTGCATCTCTGTTGCTAACTTTAGTGAAAGGACTGACTTTTCAAAATTCATTCCATTTATAACAGACCACATATATATTTCCCTAAATGAAATTTACTTCCTTTTGACTTCTATGGCATATCTGTAGGTCTGAGCTGGTATGATGAACTTATTTCCATAAAAACACAAGTGTTTCTTCTGCCAGTTGCAGCTATCTGGCCTAGCCCACTTGCAGGACTCATCATGGAGTGTGCCTGATGGTCTTCCTTCATTAGCTAGAAGGATGGGCTATGATTCTAGTGCAGGTCAGTGATCAATCTGTGTTATTGGGGAAAGTTGTACCAAAGCTTCAGCTGACCATTGATGGACCAGTAACACCAAAAAAGGTAAATAGGTTTCCATGCATTTAAATATAATGTTGAAAATAGGGCAATAGAAGAATGGTTTCTAAATAAACCTGGTTACAGGTATCAAATGTCATTCATTCATCTGGAATACAGCTTCCTCTTAGGTAGTTGTTGCCATGAAATGGTTTATTGTAGGAATGGTAATCTTTAAACTGTATAAGATTCGTCCAGTCTTGATTTATGTGCTTTTGTTCTCTCATTCAATTTAGGTCACCTACCACCTAGGTATGTACTATTGCCTCACAAACTTATTATAATCACAACCCAGACCTCGCCCTTTTCAATTATCATTGCTAATACTGTCATTATGTCAATACCTTTTACCTAATATATAGATATTTTTAAAATAGTACATTTTAATTTTGATTTTATTATTTTTATCATCTTACCTTCATATTTAGTTCATCGATTAATGAGAAATATGTGCTGTAGTCCTTTCCTCCATCACTAGTAGTGTGTTGTTTGTCATACCACTCTTTAATCTTGTGTTCCAGTTCAGCATTTGCTACCTCCAGTTCATGGACTTTGTCCAGGTACGCAGCCAAGCGATCATTAAGATTTTGCATGGTTTGCTTCTCATTAACCACCAAGACCCCTATATTTCCACCTCCACTACAGGCATTACCAAAGGTACCACCATAACCACCACCTGCACCAAAACCATCAGCACCAACAGCCTCCAGAGCACTGACTTTGTTCAGGTAGTTGGCCAAATGATCATTATAAGTCTGCATGGTTTCCTTCTTGACCCCTGAGAAGCTGGGGTCATATTGTCCTCCTGCACTGCTAATTTCATGCAAATTTCCACCAAGAAAACCATGACCAACGCTAGCCCTAAGTACACCACTAAAACCAGAAACCCTAGCTAAGAGTTTATTATCAATAGCATTATTGTAGGACTCACAACCTGTAGAAGGCCAGTTAATTAATTTACACAGCTCACAGCGGATTGGACAAGCTGCAGCAAAGCCACTGCCAAAACGACCATTGTCTACTCCACTTTCGGCGCTGCTATCAATCCCAGCTAACAGATGCTTATCAATAGCATTATTGAAAGCCTTACAATCTTTACAAGGCCAGCCTGTTAATTTGCACATCTCACAGCTAATCGGCTGGAAATCAAATATTTTGGGAAGATTTTCCGCTCCACTACATCTGCCTTTCACAAGATTGTCAGACATGCTTAGGAAAGGAACAACCTGTTAGGTGTAGAAAACAGTTGCTGGACTAAGGATGGATCATTTATATTCGATAAGTTGTGGGTGTGACGTGGAATATTAATTATGATTTATAATATGAATTATAATATAACATTGTAACAATGCTACATGGCTGGTTATTTTCATCCCAAATTATTTGCTGGGTGGAGTACAAGGAAGAACTGGTCTGCAGCATATAGTAAAAATGTATTTGCATAATGCAATTAAGGCGTGAAAGTTGGCTCAGAGGATCTTACAAGTTATACAACCTGGTTTGAGCCACTTCAGACACTTTCCCCCCATCCCAATTCATGTAGACAGGTACATTACTACTACTATGGTTGAGAAGGAGGTTGGGAAGCAAGGGGCCACGTGACCAGGGTAGCGCCATATATGAACCCAGCCCTGGCTTGTACATAATAGCAAATTAAATGAAAAACACACACAAATAAAATACTCATTGATGTCAATGTATTTTGCATGGGAAAAAACACCCACGGATTACAATGCGTTTAGCATGAAAAGAAACACCACAATAAATTGCCCAAATGCATTGTTTTCAGGCAGAAATGCTCTTTGGGTCTAATCCACAAAGCACTTGAACCTGTGGCATTTTTTCATCCAGTGCTTTGCATCTTATACTGGCATAAAGGGCACAGCCCTCTTCTTAATGCCCACATTGGCCGAACTACTAGGCCTCACTGCATCTTGTGCCTGTTGGTGCCTTAGCTTCCATGTCAAAATGATGCACAAGCTAGAATGTGCCCATATACTGCCCCCAACTGGCCCTTTATTAATACAATGTTCTTGAATGCAAGCAACATATACATATGCCTGTGAGTATGTGCTTATTTTATGCACTTAGTGAATTAGCATAGTCGTAGTGCATTTGCGGCCTGGTGAAGTGGTGCGAGGTGTGCGAAGCTGACGCTGGCGCAAATTTGCCCGTTAGTGAATCAACCCCAAAGTGTGTTGCCCAAAAAGATCTTCAGTCCAGGGGCAAAGTTTGTTTCTTTAAGAAATGAAAGTTCAGCTGGAACAGATGGAGGACAGTACGCAGCATCTTCATTTGTTACTTTAATACATCATGACTTCCATAACATTTAAGGTAATCGTGAGCCTTTCTCAAACAGAAAATGAATTGCCTACATAAGTTCTCCAGTGTATGTAACCAAAGTAGCTGTATCTGATCTCCAGATCTTGCATATCCTTCGACTTCCTTAAATGGATTAAGGAAATTCCACTGTAAACACAATTCTAAAATACTGTGTTAAAAATGCTTGATAACCTTGGGGTGATTATCATGTAATTAAATATTTAGCGACATTATGCTTTTTTTTTTAATATTCTTTATAAGTGGGAAAGTTGGTGATTCAGTCTTCAAACACTCCATCCTTAGGACATGAGAGCTTTTTTGGAGGGCTTTTATAATCTTTTATATCAGAGCACCATCATCATCACCATTAGTATAGCAGCTAAAATTTGCGTTTTAAGCATGAGCTTCAATGCTATTGTCCTATTTAAACCAATGACTGCTGGAGTAGAACTGAACCTGAGAACGGAGTGTTTAACTCGCTTTTCACTTTCCTGAGTGACATAAAGTAGATTAATACCCTAGTCCAGTGGTCGCCAAGGGGGTATGGTCCAGTTGCTGGGGAGTCCAACTTGAAGGAAAGTTAAGATGAGGTTGGCCTATTTCCACTTCTAGATACTCTTTAAAGCCTGGCTTAAAGATTATTAAAGATATGAATATGAGTTAATGCTGATATAATCGTTAGTTTTAAGATCATTAAGGGTAAGATTTGGGGTGAATGCTTATTAGCTCTCCTAGAAACATGTGAAAACCTTATTTGAATGTAATATAGTGTATAGTTGTCCTAGATATATATAGAACATTTTTTACCCCACTTCAGTGCCGGCCATTGCCCCACAAAGGAGGACAAATATCATAGTGGGACCAATTCAGAAAACTGGGTTGTGCCACCCTTTGTGTTTATGTTGTAAATTGTTGTAACAAATAAGTAATCAAGGCATGAAATATATTTGGTTAAAGCAAGTGCATTTTATTAACATGATTGTGTGTCAAGCAAAATAAAAGATGGAACTTGCATTGAAGAAGAATCTTTGGCCAGAATGGACGATTGGTTTATAAGTGCTGTACCGTTTCCTCCTTTGAAACAACTTTTCCATTCTCCACATCTTCAACAAATGTAATGACTTTGACGGTTCTCACTGGTTCAAAAAAATAAATAAATAAATACACACACATATAAATATATAAGAGCTATTATCAAAAACCTCTTGTCAGTGCTGAGCAGTGATCAGCTACAATTGTATCAGATTTCCCAACTGGGGTTGCAATATTAAAAAGGCAGGCTGAGGAAACATCTAAATCATCTTTATCAAAATATGAGTATTACAAATGATCACATATTTCTCAAAAGAAAAAAACCTTAAAAATCTATTTGTAGAAATGTATTTAGTTAAGTTTAGCAATATGTTTATGATGTAATGTAATGTAATGATTAAAAGAAGATAGAAATTGAACTTAAATACATAAATCTGGGTTTGCACTTGGACCAATTTAGATTTGGCACTTTGCAATGGATTACACTGAAATAGATTACACTGAAATTATGGAATTTTAAAGAATTCTTGCAGTAATAGTTCCATTACCTCTAGAACCAGTGGAGCCATTTCCTGTTCCGCTCCTACAGTTGGGAAAGGACAATATCAGTGATAATGTAAAGTGTGTAGCTTTCAAACAAATAGAATACTGTAGGGATGATTTAGAAGCATAGGTGCTACATTAAAAAAAAGCGCAGTTGCCAATAGAAACCAATCAGGGCTTTTCTGTTTGAGATGCACCGAATCCAAGACTCAGTTCTCAGATTTTTGACAAGATTTGGCTTAATCCAGCCAAATCTTTAAAATTATGTGACTGCATTGTCAGCTTTAAAGGAGGAACAAACCCCTTATTAAAAAAAAACCCTACCCCCTTACCCCACATACATCCCTCCTCATCCCCAGCCTAGCTGCTACCCCAAACAAATGCTCCTAACCTTTTACTTACTCCTCGGTGCAGTTTCAGGGATCAGAGTTCACGGGAGCCATCTTCCGGGTTTTCGTCTTCCAGCGATTCGGCAATTTCCGTCCATTTTGGCACATGTGCAGTTGTCGCAAACCGGGAAATTGCTCCAACTGCACATGCGTCGCTCTGCCAGTCTCAGATTACAGAAGACCTGGAAGATGGCTGCTGTGAACTCCGATCCCTGAATCTGCACTGAGGGGTAAGTAAAAAGTTAGGGGCATTTTCCCGGGGTAGCAGCTAGGCTGGGGGGAGGGCGGTCTTTGTGGGGGGGGTAGGGTTTTTCTTAATAAGGGGTTTGCTTCTCGTTTAAGATCGGTTCTGTATTATCCTTACCCTCCACCATCTGTTCTGGATAATCCTTACCCTTCTCCATCCAGGAGTTTACGATATGTTTCAATCTCTTGTTCCAGCCTTGTCTTGATGTCTAAGAGCTGTTGGTACTCTGAGCGCTGGCACTCCGAGTCTGCTTTGAGCTGTGCCAGTTCTTCTTCTATGCTGGAAATGGTCACCTGAATCCTTGACAGTTTCATACAGTAACTGCCTTCAGTTTCTGCTAAGGCCATCTCCAGAGATTGTTTCTGCCGAGAAGAAAGAGGAACCCAAAGAGCAATCAGGCTCACGCATTTAGATGAATTAGGGTTAGGGTTTAGTAAAAAAAAAGAATGTATTTGTTTAAGTGTTTGGACTTCTACTGCCATCTCCTAAACATTACTGGCCTCATTCAAGACTCATCACTGATCTTTATTTTATACTTTACCATGGCGATTTGAGACTGAAGTTCAATTTGAAGAGCTTGGAATGTTCTTTTAAGTTCTGAGATTTCACTTTTGCTTGTCTGCACTTGTCCCGCCCCAGCAGATATTTTTTGTCTCAGTTCCGCACTCTTGAAAAAGCAAAACAACAAATGCTATTGGTTAGTTTCCTGGTGTAAGGTGCCATGTAAAAGGAGGGAAATACATTATGGGTCCTTGTTCAAAGATGTTCATTGTGTGTATAATCAGTGCCCAGAAGGGCAAGGGCTTTGCGTATGTAAGTTTTCTCACCAATTTATTATAACGGTCTTCAGCTTCCCGGCGGTTCTTCTCAGCCAGTGCTTCATGCTGGGCTCTCATGTCATTCAGTATTTTGGTCAAGTCCATACCAGGTGCAGCATTCATTTCCACGTTAACTTGGCTAAGTTTATTGTTTTGGACACCCTTTTTCTCCTTTATAAATAAATAAACAAAATGGTGAATATTAATTAGAGGCAACATTGGTAACTCCCCCAACTTATTTCAAATTGTTTCTCACTTAAGATGTGAAAGATCAATTTCCCCCTTATATCTTCTGGCAAAAGCAAGTTCTAATGTGGCATGCACCATTCCTCAAGCTCAAGCCAGAAAACAAAGGCACTATGGTTATCAATCTTCCACTCTCCCATGGTTACCCATAATCTGTCATCTCATGAGATGTGTTCCTTAAAACAAAATCTATCACAAGCAGAGGGTGTATGCTCTGTTTGAATGTGCTCCTTGTAATCTGAGGCTTTAAAAATAGTATTATAGACAGGGATAGGGCAAAAATATTATTACGATGGCAGTGAAGAAAAGTACCCCAGGCTGGTTGGTTTTTTGAGGTGCCCAGAGTATAAGGTTGACCACTATATTTACTGGGAGGGTGACTAACAAATTGGAACCCCTTGTCCCTGATATACTATGCTATGTTATTATATTGAGCATTATCAGAGATTTATAATGTATTATTGTGGTTCATGCAATATTTTCATGTAAGCCATGCACTCACGTTTTAAGGCCAAAACACGCAACAAATTATTTATTATTCATTGTTTTTCTGAAACCTTTTGTTCAATGGCTCCCAAAAAATTTGAGAGAATATAGGTGTTATTTTATTGTAAAGGCTTACTTCGTCGTGATTCTTCTTAAGATAGGCCAGTTCCTCTCTGAGGCTCTCAAGCTGAGATTCCAGATCAGATTTGGACAGGGTAAGCTCATCCATGACTTTGCGCAGGCCATTTATATCAGTTTCCACTGTCTGGTAAAGGGACAACTCATTCTCATACCTGTCAAGATATGAACAATGCAATTTAACATATTATACACTGATTAAACCATGCAAGAATGTCTGCTTTACATGAGGCCGGATATTATTTAGGGCCAACTCACTTTAATTTGAAGTCGTCAACAGCCAGTCTGGCATTTTCACCATGTAGGGCGATTTCCGCATTGTCTACAGTTGCATTTAGTATCTGCAAAAGTCACATGCATACCCATCATTGTAGGACCACCACATGTTGATGCTTCTAAACTCCTACAGTCATCATATTAACCATATCTCTCATCCCCTGCACTTAGAATTTTGTGTTTTCCCTTCTATGTTGTAGTTTCTTTTTCATACTATTGGGCAATATCAATTATATTATTTTTGCCAATGAGGCCCTCCATGGGAGGCTAGGCCCTGGAACATTAGCACCCCTCGTGTCTTGTAGTATAGATCTAAGCCATAGGCCAGAGAAGAGCAGATCAAGATACTTGAGGCAGTAAAATCATAATAATATAATTTTGGTATCCATTATGCTGCCAAGTAAATATGCATATGGAACGAGCCTTTGTCCAGCAGGAGACTCAACTAGCTGACTAACAGATTCTAAAGGGCACATGGGAGCATTCCAGGTACTGTTCAAAGGCCATTCATGACTCTATAAAGAACTACAGAATGAATATAGAACAAATATATTTTCAAGTCATTAAAATGTGTATATGCTTGTATAGTTTGGTTTTATGTGATTTTAGTGTGCTCCTTTTGATTATTCTGTGACCTGATAACCATACAGTTTCAATCAATCAGTGCGTCACCCCATATAATTAGGTTTGCTCTTAGAGTAATCACAATTTTTTCACCATTGCTTCATAGTCACCACCTAGGTGTCACCCATTTCAATCATCACTGAAAATGTAGGCTTACAGGAATCCATCCAGATAATCTGTGCTGTGATTTCTGCTTGATAGCAGTGAGCACTATAGTGTGCATGTGCATTCTTCAGCCATTTCAGAAGGCAGGTTGAAAAGTTGGTTCCACTAACAATAAAAGTAGGACACAGGACAAAAAGGGAACAAAACATACATGCGCAACTGTCACTGCTCCTAATAGGCCTTGTTTGACTGGAGGGTTTCACTGGAGAAGTCTGCTCACTACTGTGGGGCAATATATTGTCCAAGCATGGCCCCATGTCCTATTATAGCCTTTGTATTGTGCTCTACTTAACCAAAATAAAGTATAACCTCAAATAGAGAAAAGTTACATTTTGATTTTATTACAGTGCAGACTCTTCTAGCAACTTACCTTCATGTTAAGTTCATCGATTAATGACAAATATTTGCTGTAGTCCTTTCCTCCATCACTGGTAGTGTGTTGCTTTTCATACCATTCTTTAATCTTGCGTTCCAGTTCAGCATTGGCTGTCTCCAGCGCTCTCACTTTGTCCAGGTAGTTGGCCAAACGATCATTAAGATTCTGCATGGTTTCCTTCTTGTTCTCAGAGAAGCTGCTATCATATTGTCCTCCAGCACCACTTGAGCCTCCACCAAAGCCATCAACACCAAAGCCACCACCATAGTTACCAACAAAACCACCACCAAAGCCACCACCAAAGCCACCAGTAAAGGCACTGCTAGCAGTCTTAGCTACATTGCAACACCCTGCACATATAATGCCCCTCGCCCTGCAAAGCATGCAGTAAATATTACTAAAACCACCACCATAGCCACCACCACCACAATAGCCACCACTACCAGCACCATAGCCACCAGCACCAAAGCCACCACCAACACCAGGTAAGGCACTGCTAGAAACCCTAGCTACATTGCTACAACTTGGACATGTTTTACCCGATAACTCGCAAAGCTTGCACTTGATCTCATTGAAATCTGATGTTACTGTATGACCTCCACCTTTCACACAACTGTAGGACATGCTGAAGAAAGAAAAGAAATTGTAGACAGCAGCTTGTGTAAAGGGAGTGATTTCTTTATATGCAAGATTCCCTGGGTGTAACATGGAATACTAATTAGGATTTTATTGTTCTTATTACAACACTGCTGCATGGCCAGTTATTATAATCACACTTTTTTTGCTGCAATAGTTCCCGTATTGGGTGGAGTACAGGGAAGTCCAGTTGTGCAGCATCCTGTTAATATTTATAGACAATCTATTAGCATTGCTCATTTTATTACCATAATGCTAAGGAGGTATAAAGTAAAGCACCCCCTAATAAAATTTGTGCAATAGAACAAGTTCAGCGCTTATATTTGTTTCCTGTAAGACTGCATTTTCCAGGAACACTTCCTGCCCCGCTACTGCAGAGGGAACTAAGGTGCACAGCCAAGGTAGGAACTTTTACTTGATGCACCAGTTCCCATGTGCAGGACTAAAAGAAAGTTCCTGTTGTCTTTCAGCTAGTAATCCTTAGTTTAATGTTAAAAGCTGTTTCTATATAGTTGTATACTGTCTCCAGCACATACAGCCTGCAGTGAACTACAGCAGACAGACAGTTACACCTGCACAATCAGTACACATGTTGCACAGTAGTTTATGCTCATTACAGATCCTGTATTTTTCCTGATATAAAGTGTTATACTGTTTTATAATAGCCACTCTAGTTTATTTATAGGATTGCTATTTGTATTTCCAGAACAGTGTTAGTACAGCATAATGTTATATGACCTGTATTCTGAATTGCTTGTATAGAAGTATATATGTTTATTTGGTTTACAAACTTTTTTTACTTGATGCACCAGTTCCCATGTGCAGGACTAAGAGAATGTTCCTATTGTCTTTCAGCTCCCTGCAATAAATGGAATTACTTCTCTCTTACCCTACCCTCACACTTTTTTTCTGAAAAAATACTGGCCTTCCTATATATTTATCTTTATTCCCTATTAATAACATTGGGATCACTGACCTTCCTATATATTTATCTCTATTCCCTATTAATAACATTGGGATCACTGACCTTCCTTTATATTTATCTTTATTCCCTATTAATAACATTGGGATCACTGACCTTCCTATATATTTATCTTTATTCCCTATTAATAACATTGGGATCACTGACCTTCCTATATATTTATCTTTATTCCCTATTAATAACATTGGGATCACTGGCCTTCCTATAT
Source organism: Xenopus laevis (assembly GCF_017654675.1). NCBI lineage: Eukaryota > Metazoa > Chordata > Amphibia > Anura > Pipidae > Xenopus > Xenopus laevis. Next base: position 1,352,141 of record NC_054387.1, on the reverse strand, counting down.
ATTTATCTTTATTCCCTATTAATAACATTGGGATCACTGACCTTCCCATATATTTATCTTTATTCCCTATTAATAACATTGGGATCACTGACCTTCCTATATATTTATCTTTATTCCCTATTAATAACATTGGGATCACTGACCTTCCTATATATTTATCTTTATTCCTATTAATAACATTGGGATCACTGACCTTCCTATATATTTATCTTTATTCCCTATTAATAACATTGGGATCACTGACCTTCCTATATATTTATCTTTATTCCCTATTAATAACATTGGGATATCACTGACCATCCTATATATTTATCTTTATTCCCTATTAATAACATTGGGATCACTGACCTTCCTATATATTTATCTTTATTCCCTATTAATAACATTGGGATCACTGACCTTCCTATATATTTATCTTTATTTCCCTATTAATAACATTGGGATCAGCCATAATTTTTACTGGCCATGTGGCAACCCTACTCGCACTCTGAATTCATTTTCATATGTGCAACAGAAGCCACATCTGCTGCCCATAATTCACACTGAAATAAAACTGAAAACTCCATTTAAATGTAAGACCCCAGTCAGGAACAAGACAAAAGCCAGGAATGAGATCCTGCCAACCCCATACCAAGCAATAAGAAACACTATTCCACCTCCCACCGAAAATAAATGAAATAATAACTCAATTCATTTAATTTGTGTTGAATCTTTTTTATTTTAACATTTCATATGTGCATATGTAGTATGCCTGCCCTGCAAGGAGCTAATTGCCCCATGTCCATTGTTAAGCTTAGACCAGTGTATCATCCCAGGTAGAGTACTCAATAGGGCACAGGCACAATGTGATGGCCTAAATAAGGACACTGGTCAGATTGATAGTCTTTGCTATAAGCATGGTGCTTCCATAAACTCAGAATAAAAACATTCCTTATGATATTGCCCTAGAGCCATAATGCTTGAGGTTTTCCTCAAGTCACCTATGTATGATGATGCATCATCCCTGACTATTAATAAATAATAAAGCAGAATTCGAAATATCATTGCGTAAAAGAGTGTTTAATATGCGAGGCTTAACAAGAACAGTGAAGAGGCAGAATTACATGATAAGAACATCATGGGATATTGACCAAAAGCAAGCAAAGAAGTGGCTAGCATACCTTATACTAAAAAATATGCCCTATAGGGTTATTAAGGACATGTTTTTTTAGGCTTAACTCTATATTGTGCCTTGTATTATTCAGCTCCTTTATTGCATATTGTAGAACAAATTACGGAATCTTTCCCTGTCATGAATTCGATGTTTGGTGTTATAATACTATTTGTGTACCTTGCAAATAATGAATTCTACCATTTTACTAATGGATGTTTATTTTTAAGTATTAATAATGGTGTATAAGCAGTCATCTGAATTCATTATTAGGCATCACAGCATCAAGTGCTTTCAGGGAGCCTAAACCATTCAGATGTTACCAAACTTCTCCTCTTTTTCTCCTGTTGGGTGGTATTTGCCAACAGGTTGCACTGTCTGTCACTGTATTATGTGTTTGGGGTATGTATATAAGGTGACTTTTTCAGGCAGGCTAATAAGGAAGAGGGTACCCATGCATAGCTCATATGTCTCCAAATAACCCCAATGATGCCATCCCACCTCCTTCTTCTGTTTCCCTGCCCAACATCATTATCCATGTCAAAGAGATCCTTATAACCCCAGTTTCCCAAGTTTGCTGCTTAGCAATCACCTTTATTTTTGTTCTCTTCATTTCCCACATTCATATGCGTTCTAAGCTGTGTTTCTTTGACCTTTGGAGCATTTTTTTTGCATTCAGCACTATATAAATAACATTACAATGTCTTTTTTTGTATGGTGGTGCAGTGGATAGCATGTTTGCACTGTAATGATGGGTTCTTTATATAATTTCCAACCAAATCTCCCTTCCTTTTCTCCTGGTTGTTTGTTTCCCTCACATTTTTCAAAATCATAGAACTACATTATAGGTTTCTAATAGCATAAATAAACAAATGATAATTAGCATGGACACACTGTTCTCTACTGTACTGTGGTGACTGCCTATCACAGTTGGACACACAACATGGTGGTGGCAGTTTAAAAGCTTGCTCCAGCCAAGTAAAGGAGCCTCTGTATGTTTATCGTGTCAAATGTTGAAATAAAAATGTAAATAATAGATCCAGCATCAAGGAGCCTCATAAAACAAGAAAAAAAAGGCCAAGCCCAGAAAGTTCCTTCCTTAAAGTAACACAGAAGGTGGTGATTGATTATTTTGCTTTATACCTTCCGCACCTCTTCCTCCACTGACACAACCCTTCCATCCACCGCGTCTTCAACAATTTTCTTCACTTTGATGGTTCTCACTGGTTCATAAAAACAAAATAAGAAACTCTATTTTTGTGGGGTGCATATAAGTGGGTGGGGAAAAAACGAAGTAAAAGAAACAAGAAGGAGCACAGAATGGGAGAGCAGAAAGGAAACAAAGTGTGACTGCAGAAATGGGGAAGAGAAGAGGAAGGGGGAGGAGTGGGAGGTAAAATGTGGGTGAAAAATGAATGGATACATTTAGGAAGGAAAGAGAAGAACGAATGAGAATGGAAAAAGAAAATTAGTATGAGAAGGAAAAGAAGGACTGTAGATGTAGGAAGAAATATCAATGTTATGATTGGATGAAGGAAGCCAATTTATTAAACCCTTGAAAAACTGTACGCCTATGCATGTTGAATAATTTATTTAGGGTCAGAATACTGTAAATATGGGGATCCTTGCTGTGAGTGGGAACAAATATGGGCTCTTACGGAAGAAAAAAATGGTCTGGTCTTATGGCACAAACCTTTGGCAAGCCTTCAAATATTAAGCAGATAACTACTGAATATATATGGCTCTCACCCTTTAAAAGTTGCATAGCATAAACTTATATACTGTACATTGTAATGCATTAAACTGAAATCAATGAATCCAGTTTAGAGTCAGAAACAAAGCAAATGTCCTATCTTCATTACAGTAGCCCACAATGTCCTAGGTTACCAACTAACTGCATAAATTGCACAGTTGCTGACTCGTCGTTTTAACAAATCCTTAATAGTTCCATTACCTCCAGAATCAATGGGGCCAGCGCCAGGCCCACTTTGACCAATGCTGCTATTTGTTCCAGAGCCACTGCCCCTTCCTTTTTCCAAGTCCCTGGTTTGTTTGCTCCTGCAATTTAAAAACAGTATTAGTATATAGTGTGGACACACAAACCAACCAGTCTCCATCTATTCTGGATAATCCTTACCCTTCTCCATCCAGGAGTTTACGATATGTTTCAATCTCTTGTTCCAGCCTTGTCTTGATGTCTAAGAGCTGTTGGTACTCTAAGCGCTGGCATTCTGAGTCTGCTCTGATCTGTGCCAGCTTTTCTTCTATACTGGAAATGGTCACCTGAATACTTGACAGTTTCATACAGTAACTGCCCTCAGTTTCTGCCAAAGTCAGCTCCAGAGATTGTTTCTGCCAAGTAAAGAAATTAATTGCAAACACATTTAGGAGCTCTTAGAAATTAGCACCTCAGCTTAGACAGATGGACATTATTATCATGCAGATGAAAGTATTTAACATGGTCTACATGAATAAGATCATTTTCTGCAGCATAATTGGATCAAGCCCTTAATTAAATGTTTGATGTTCTATCAAAACATACTCCTAGATCTTGATACAAAGCTTTGCTGCAATCATTTTTTTTTATACATTACCATGGCAAATTTGGACTGAAGTTCAATTTCAAGAGCTTGGAGGGTTCTTTTAAGTTCTGAAATCTCAGTTTTGCTTGTCTGCAATTGTCCCGCCCCAGCAGATATTTGTTGTTTCAGATCTGCAGACTTGAGAAAATCACAAAACAATGACAAGAAAATCATTTAAAAAGCTGAAAATTCGGAAAGAAGGAATTCATAAAGCCTAAAGTGTAGCATGCAAAGTCTGATATGGCATGTCATTAGTCATGTTTTTTTTTTACTCACAAGGAAAGATTTTGTTTCCCAAAATTCCAGCATATGGCGTGTGTTTTACATGTCTCTTATTAATGGATGTTGCTGGTAACCCTGTTATATGTAAAGAAAATATAGCTGCAAAGATTCATTTTATTTTTGCCCTATTGCAACTATTTGGAGAAAAATTATGGTAAATTCTAATGGTCAGTTTTCCATTAACAAGGGGGACCCACTGGTCTTTGTTTTCATCTGCGAAACCCATTATTTGTCCTTGTTCAGAGAGTATTGTATATTGTGTGTATAATCAGTGACCAGAAGGGCTATTGTTTGCATATGTATGTTCATGACAATTCTATAATAAATCTTTCTTGCCATTTTGTTGAAACGTTCTTCAGCTTCTCTGCGGTTCTTCTCAGCCAGTGCTTCATGCTGAGCTCTCATGTCATTCAGTATTTTGGTCAGGTCCATACCAGGCACGACATTCATTTCCACATTAACTTGACCAAGTGTAGGCTTTGGGGCACCCTGCATTTCCTATAAAGAAAAGACAGAATCTAGTATGAATGAAACATACTGTAGAGGTCACTTTTAATGCTCACTTCAGCTCATTTACAAAATACTTCTCTTATTAAGATTATTATTTTACATTGCCCCTTTACATAACCCTGACTGGGCTAAAACGTCAACTTCCTACTTCCAGTCCAAAAGGAACCAAGAGCTTTTAAAAAGGTAAAAAAGTCCTCATTATAAAAGTGCTGAGGAAAGCCTGCACTGGTAGCCACTATTCCACACCCAAGGGGCGATTTTGGTAGATTTCTGGTAGAAAACCATGTATAATTTCTGTACCATTTTTGTGTAATGTTAACACCTTGAAACACCATGTTTAAGTGTTCAAGCCACCCACCATTGTTCCCATCATCAATGAACAACATCTGCCTCACTGGTGTTCAAAAACTTTACCTGTACTAGAACGTCAAGCTTTACTTTTTGTCACTGTCTTGCTAAGAATGTGCAGTTTTAAATATGCAAAATACAAAGACAATGTTTGTGCACAATTGATCTAATGTTGGTCTCAGTAAAGGCTTACTTCCTCGTGATTCTTCTTGAGATAAGCCAGTTCCTCAGTGAGACTCTCAAGTTGGGGTTGTAGCTTAGACTTGGACAGGGTAAGATCATCCATTACTTTATGGAGACCATTGGTATCAGCCTCCAATGAATGGTGAAGGACTCGCACATTATCATACCTGTTGAGATATGAATGATGCATCATTGTTTACAGTGGCGTAACTAGATGTTGCTGGGCCCTACAGCAAATTAATTTTAGGACCCCCAACATATCCAGTGTTTGTCCTGTTTTACCAATATATGTTGAAATTGCTCATCAATAAGAGCCTCATGGGGCCCCCTGTACCTCCTGGGCCCCCCTGCAGCCGCAGGGTCTGCTTCCTCTGTAGTTACGCCCCTGATTGTTTATCTTACTTATGCATGTTTTGGGTTTGTTTCAGTGGTACAGTATTGAACCAGATTTTCCCTAGTAAGAAATCCAGTGCTATTAGAAACTTTCAAGACTCAACAACGTTCCCTGTCATATTGAATCTGGCTCATTGTCCATCAATCTTAGTTTTGGAATTTAACTCTAAAGAGTGTGACATAGTCTATATAGACGCACATAAGGGATATATTGGGTTATATATTAACATGTCAACTCACTTGAGCCTGAAGTTGTCAGCAGCCAGCCTGGTATTATCAGTCTGTAGTAGGATTCCTGTATTGTCTTTTGTTGCATTAATTATCTGAAAAAGTCGATGTATACTTGTGATGCTAAACATGTAGTCTACTTTCTATTAAATGCATTTATAACAGACCAAAGATATTGTTACTCATTGTGCCTTACTACAAAGAGAAGTTTTACCAGCACTTTAGCAGACCTCCAAAGGACCATAAAACCAAAAAAATGGAAGAGGTTTGTTTACACTGAAAAATAATGTTAATATAGGACTATAGGACACACATTTAGATATCAAATAACAGATATGGTCTGCAATACAAATTGGTTTTACTACGTAACTGGATAGACCTAAACATGGGTCCAATGTAATTCAACTATAGAATGAAAACATCTCTCCTATAAAGAAAGAAGTTGGTTGGACAAATACATACTTAGTTTACAATATATATTCACAGGATTATCATAGTCACCAGCCAGGCATAACCCCTTTTATATCATCAGTCCTGAAAATGTAGTTAGGTTTCCAGGAATTTACCCACTGTTTCATGGTCTGAAACTTGGTAAGTTTATCAGTTTGGCCATCAGTATCTGTGTCTTCTTCAGCCAGACTAGCATCGAAAGTAGGACCAACAGTATTGAAGGAAGACTGAGTGGACACCCAGTGGAAAACACCAAAATGACAGCTTACAGCTCATTATGACACATGAGAAGTTATGTCAACCGCTGCACATGAAACAGCAGCAGAAACAAGTGTCCCTGTCTACAGTATACAATCTAAAATTATATATTCTTATTAAGGACAGTTTAGGGAACTCTTCAAGAGAATGTCAAAACAAAGTTTAACCACAAATGGGGAAAGAGTTAAATTTTATGGTAGTATCTGACACTTTTACCAACTTACCTTCAGTTTTAGGTCATCAATTATAGCGAAATACTTGCTGTAGTCCTTTTCTCCATCACTGGCAGTGTGTTGCTTGTCATGCCATTCTTTAATTCTGCGTTCCAGTTCCGCATTGGCTGCCTCCAGTTCATGGACTTTGTCCAAGTAGTTGGCCAAACGATCATTAAGGTTCTGCATGGTTTCCTTCTTGTTCCCCGAGAGGCTGCTGTCATACTGTTCTCCTGCACCACTATCTTCATAGGCAAGACTTTTTAATACCTTATCTTTTTTAAGTGGTTTAAATGAAAAAGGAGGACAGTCTTTACAACAATACTTACAGCCCCTCAGTTCACAAAGATAACATTTGATCCTATTTGAATTTGAATGGGCAAACCCTTTTCCCCCATAACTTCCACCTTTCACAGACATGATTAAGTAGTCAAAGAAACAGCCTTTCAGGTACAGACAGTCGATGCCTGGAAGAGGGTGATTTCTTTATATGCAATATCCCGTGGGTGTGACACAGAATATTAATAAGACTTTACAGTTGTTGTCTAACTTTACAAAAATGCACCATGGTCAGTTATTTTATTTACTGCACTGGGTCACTGTTGGGTGGAGTACAGGGAGTATAGTTCATATTCATCTGAAATCGAATAGTATTCATGGCTAATTATAATTAAGGAGGCTGCCATTGGCGCACAGGCTGTTATTCTTGACTTAAGCCACTGCATTTGCAATTAATGAGAGCTTTATAAACCTCTATTCCTCTCTATAATTTATTGATACATATGCTGCTGAAAATTCCATGCAGATGAATAGAGTGCATCGGAATTTCACCTCTAGTGAACTGTGCCAACATCAATTTCACCTTTTGATATACCGTACAGTATATACCCCAAAATGTGGCAAGTGCAGGGAAAAGAGTGAAATACAGTATAGAAGGCTTTCCTTTGGAAAAGATAAGCAGACATGGGATCCCTTTTCCGGATACCTATTATCCAGAAAGCTCCCATAGACTCAATTTGAAGCAAATAATTTCAGTTAAAAATGATGTCCCTTTACTCTTTAATAATATTACAACTTGATGGCAACTAAGCTGCATGAATCCATATTGGTGGCAAAACCATCCTATTGGGTTTATTTCATGTTTAAATGATCGTTAGCAGACTTAAGGTATGGTGATCCAAATTACAGAAAGATCCTTTATACAGTAAACACCAGGAAAATGACAGATTCAAACCCTGAGATGTATTTCTGCTTTATAATCTAACTAAAGAATAACACAACCTTTGTATGAATATTTACTGTATATGCTGTCCCTACTGTACATTATGGCACAGGATAAATAAGAGCACAATAAATAACTTTTCATGAACACACACACCCTACTTAATTCTAAACATTCAAACCCACAATATTAATTAAGCCTCCCAACAATTAGGCCAAATTCCAAGCATATTTACAGTCAACATGAAACAACATAGTCCTGTTGGAGCTGAAGCAATAAAACAGAGAATACAGGTGCAAAAGACCACAGGAAAGTGGAGATTTCTGGGATTTGTAGACAGCCAATAGCCGCTTGTTTGACATCTTTTGAGCTCATGCCATTGTTGACATTGACCATGGCTGAAATTTCCTTTAGTGAAGAGAATTAAACACTATTTCCTTTGATATTGCCCTTACATGTAGTGAGTTGGAATGGCTTCACACACTGGGTTTGTCTCCATAGCCAATGGATTCTTTATGGGTGCCCCCTGCAGGTGTCTAAAAATAACTTTCCATTGGGGCGAATGGGAATCAGAGCAAGTAAAACATTTGAATGGCTTGACTATGCATCCTTAGTCATGTTCTATTCAATTTTTTTAGCAAATGTTTTACCGGCACTGATTCACCCAACAGAGAAATATTTTCTGTTGAACATGAATTTTGTATTCGTCATAATGGATTGCAACGTTTATATTTGAATTTCCCACGAGATGGGGCTTAAGTTGGCATGAGAGCTATTGGTGCATATTGAATGCTCCTTTGGACCACCCATTTACATTGCCCCAATGAGAGAAAGAAATGAACTTCAGAGTGAAGTATAAAGAGAATGCAATAAGTTTTGATGTTGTATTATTTAGAAAATCCAGTAGATGGAGACACACAAGTATATATTTAAGAAAACCATCGCCGCAATATAAAGTGCTGTATAAGCATAATCTGTTTATGCTCCTTCATTTCCCAGGAATATAAAGTGGGCTCCTGATTCTGGCTCATATTAACTGAGGGTTCAGGGGTTACTACTAACTTGTAGTTACACCACTGGGCCAATACACACAAAAAATGGCATTTTAATAAATAAAATTAAATACTGTTGGTTTATCCATGAGTAATTAGTGATAAGCAACATTTGTCACCAGGGGTGCAGCAAAATTCTATGGTTTGCATGGTTCGCTGAATTTTTTGACAAAACGTACAACAGGACAAAAATGACATGGGACAACACATGTAGAAGTACTTCTAGCAAGCAGCTTTATTTATTTATATGATTGCTGGGATCTATTATCTGGAATGCTTGGGAGCTGGGGGTTTGTTTGTATCATTTTGATCTCTATACCTTGGAGGCTACTAAAAAAACAGTTAATTTTAAATAAGCCCAAAAGGATTGTTTTGCCAATGGCGTTATGTTTCTTAGTTACCATCAAGGTCAAAGTATTGTTTTACTATCGGGCAATAGTTTGATGGTAGATTCTATTAATGCCTGTGCTGAATACATTCTTAAAGTACAATATCCAAGGCTACAGTGATGTCAAAGTCTCCAGATGGTTTTGCATACTGTATGTATGAATGCATGTGGGTCTATATTTGTGTATGTGTGTAAATATGAGCATAAGTACAAGGAAAAACAAACCAAGAACACTGTTTATAGCTTGCATCAGAAAAATGTTTATTGTGTGGATGATACAACAAGAAGAATGCAAAATAACTATGCAACTAAGAATATAAGTATGGCTACAAGCAGATTAAGGTTTTGGCATTTCCTTCCCTGGAGAATTTAATAAGCATTTATAATAGTAACAAGCGTGCACTTGTTCTGCACCTTCTCTTTACATATCTACGACCTTGGTTGACACAACTTTTCCATCCACGACCTCTTCAATAATTTCCCTCCTTTTTACAGTTCTCGTTGACCCTGAAGAAAAGAGACGGTTGTCAGTAGAGCTTTGTTTGCTGGTCAATATAATATTCTAGTTAGAATCCAAAAAGGATAGGGCAAAAAAACATTTCTAAATCGTTTCTGGGAGCATTATAAATTATACCAAATGATTGTAAGCTTTTCATTCTGTAACCCTTCTTGCCTGTTAAATTATTGCTCCTTCTTTGATTTGAATGCAATGAAAACGTGATGAGGAATTGTATCAGGGCAAGGGCAGAAAAAGGCCAACAGATAACAAGTCAGAAATGCACAACAGAACAGCAGGGAATTTAAGTACAATAATAAGGTTTATGGATCACGTCAAAATTATATTTTTGGAATTCACCTTTGCTGGATGTAGAACCTGTATTAGTAGTGCCTCCACCACTTTGCTTGGGTGGGCCAGTGGATTTGATCCTGTGATTGGTGGAAGAGAATTTAGAATTAGCAGTATCATATAATGCAGAACTGAAGAAAAATACATTATAATTTTAATTTTACTTACATATCTCCATCCAGGAGCCTGCGATATGTCTCAATTTCATTCTCCAGCCTTGTCTTGATGTCCAAGAGCTGTTGGTACTCTGCAGTCTGGCACTCTGACTCTCCTTTGAGTCGTGCTATCTGCTCCTCTACGTTGACAATCATCTCCTGTAAACGGGACAGCTTCATACAGAAAGAGCCCTCCACTTCAGCCAGTGTCATCTCCAGAGATTTTTTCTGCCAGAGAAAAAGCTGAATGTTAGATAAATGAAGAGCTTGGGCTGTATGTGGTACAGCTCGCCATATCTCTGAATTCCTCAGGAGATGCAACAGGGTCAAAGTGTTTATATTTACTGAACCATAGTAGAAACTAGTGATGGGCAAATTTATTCGACCAGGCGTGAATTTGCAGTGAATTTCCGCTTTTGCCGCCAAACAATAAATTCGGCATCAAAGTTTTACACATTTTGTAAATTCGCCCATCACTAGTAGAAACACAGAAAAATAGATATCTGGGACCTCAGGTGAACTCTAAGGGGGTTATTCATCAAAGTCAGATTTTATGTCAATATTTTCTGCTACAAACTCCAATCAAATCTGCATGTTTTTTATGCTTATTTATTATGATATTTTCCCAAAAATTTGCTTTGCGGGAAAAAAATCACATTCTCATAATTTTTCATCTGAAAACTGATTTCTTATGCTTTTTTGCCCGAAAACTCAGAAAACTTTGGGGTATTGCACGAAACCCAGCGCACAACAAAAATCATTGGGAATTCTTCCATTTATTTATATGCAACCTCGACAGGTCTGAGGATTTTTTTTATTCAGACTTTTCGATCCTCTGGGTTATATCAATTCTGAAAATAATTAGTGATTTTTTTAATAGTCCGATTTTATTAAAAAAAATCACAAATTTTTCGGGATTTTTGCATTCGGAGTTTAGTAAATAACGCCCTAATTGATATTGATATACCTGTAGTCATCTTTCATATTGGTACCATTGTCAATAATCAACAACACCAGGGCAAAAGTCAGAAGACTGGGGCAAGAGCTAATCAAATGATGCTGAGTGAACTGCATTGTTCAAAAGTCATTGCATTGTTGCTTCTCTGATACAAGGTTCAAGGTACTATGAGCTTGCCAACAACCAGGTATAGGAGGGCCCTTCCAGTGCTTGCCATAAAATGTAAGCATACAGGCCACTTTTTAAGGGTTCCTCCTGCCAAGCAAAATGGGAATTACATACAGTAGTTGGTTTGATACCCATCAGTGTCCATGCTCCTGGTCAGTGATCTACTGAACCTGGAACTACTGTTGGTGTGACACAGCCAAACATAGTGTTCAACAGCTTTGTATTTGGCCAAAAGGTACAGAGGAACCCTTCACCCCTTAGTTGTTTGGTTGATGCTGTTGGTAAGGGAGCTAATAATTCAAAACACAGGTGCACTTAATATTGGCCATTTGGGATAACATAAATACAGCAAATGTTTATTTCAGTTTTGATGCTATAGCAAAACACTACAGTGTTTTAATTCTTCTTCAAGGTTGGCACCTCAACATCAGCATTGAACTGAAACTATTTAATTTATTGATTGTAGCATTTTTCATTGACAAAGCTGTTTACAAACCTAATAAAGTGGATTAGAAGTAATCCTTGTGTTTTATACTATACCATGGCAAGCTGTGACTGAAGTTCAATTTCCAGAGATTGGAGTGTTCTTTTGAGTTCTGTCAATTCCGACTTACTCTCCTTCTGTTGTTCAATCCCTTGGGAAAGTGTATTTTTCAGGTCAGTACTCTGAAAAGAGAATAAACAAAAGAAAATTCAAATGATGTCCCTATGTAAGTGTTAAGGAAACAAACCTTGGGGTTTTCAATGAATATTAAGAGTGACCATTGGGTACACAAAGAAACTCTGTTGATCCTTTTGTGTCAGACGATAGTGCCAGAGAGATCTTTCATCTATGCCATTTATTTGTTTACATGGCAAGGTGCATTATAGATCAAAGAGCCAACTGTGGCAGTTGATGGCATGGGATATTGCTTGTGAACATGCTTGGCTGACAGACTCACACACTACACAATACAATACTACACACATCCATGAATACATATAATTATATTCCTTACTCCTTATTCCTTACAGTTTACCAATTTCTTACCCTTGTCTGCCATCATTTACATGATACCAACCAAAATGAGCATCCTCATTAAAAATAATAAATACAGTATATACATATACACACGTACAACCAAAGCTTCCTCACCATTCTGTTGAATTGTTCCTCTGCTGCTGCACGGTTCCTCTTGGCTAGATCTTCATACTGACTCCTCATATCATTGAGTATTTTGGTCAAGTCAGAACTTGGTGCAGCATTCATTTCTACATTAACTTGACCAACCTGGGTCACTTGCATGCCTTTAAGTTCCTGTGGGATGGAATTGTAGAATGTGTTATGCTTCAGATTTGGTTAATAACAGCTATACATACACAGATTACTCAGCTTCATTTGCTTTATCGCAAAGGCTTACGTCTTCATGATTCTTCTTAAGATAGGCCAGTTCCTCGCTGAGACTCTCAAGCTGAGATTCCAAGTCAGACTTGGACAGGGTAAGATCATCCATGACTCTACGCAGACCATTGATATCAGCCTCCACTGTCTGCCGCATGTACTGTTCATTTTCAAATCTATCAAGTAAAAAAACAGGATATTACTGTTGCTACACTTTAAATGTTTACAATGTTTTGGGATTGGGTGATTCTACAAATATTTTGCATTGGGGCCCAATAACATCTGCTCAAGTCACTGGTTGCTCAATGCATCTGTCTCAAATAATTGTTTTCATATTATATTCTTTTCTATTCTACATTTTTCAGCAGCAATCTCCAATGTATGACTCCACCAATGGGAAAAGTCTGTCCTAGTTTCAGCCATTATTTAGTTTTTCTAGAGAAATATAGTTTTTTAATACTATGTGCTGTTGGTTAATGCTGTAATAAAACATTACCATTTTCGATACTAAGGTCCACCTCTCTTGCTCATATGAGGCACTGTGCTCTGACACAAACCAAGGGCATGCATAACTGCTAAATTAATTCAGCCAATGAATGGGAAGGGTGGTGTCTTTTACTGCCATTCGTCTTCCTGTTACAGTTAGACCTATTAAACCAAAAAAGAGCACCCCTCCTATGTGCTATGCAATATCCCCCACTTACTTGTTTAGGGAGCTAAGACAATGAATAGAAAGGTCCTTGCCAAAGAAACAATGAACACTGTAGTCATAACAGCCATTTAAAATGTTGACATAACTAAGAAGATTTCAAAATAATTCAGTGTGCCACAAGAACACCTTGTGCTTTTTATCTCCAAAATCAACTCAAAAGTTATTTATTAAGCAAAAAATGTCTCAACTCACTTCATTTTAAAGTCATCAGCGGCCAGCCTGGCATTGTCATTCTGCAGAAGAAATTTTGCATTTTCTATGGATGCTGCAATGATCTGCAAATGGCACAAGTATCTGGGTTAATCTTCAGAAATTAAAGCCCTCCAGTTGCTTATCTCCCCCTGTGTAGGCAACAATTGCTGGAGAACACTAGTTTGACATTCCCATTCAACCTTGTACAGTGGAATTAATGATAGAGAATGCATTCAGGGTGTTGTTTTGAAGCTATCAGAGTCCTTGCTACTGTGCCATTCTCCATGGCTATCTATGCACCCATGCATAGCTATTGACCATAATATATATAACTTTCTATTTTAAGGAGTAATATTTAGATTTGTTTTGCAACCAACCTGATTTTTTAGGTCATTAATCATAGTATAATATTTGGAGTAGTCCTTTGCCCCATCTCCACTTGAGCTCCCTGGCCGTTGCTTTTCATACCACTCCTTAATCTTGCGTTCAAGTTCAGTATTTGCTGTCTCCAGTGCATGGACTTTGTCCAGGTAGGAAGCCAAGCGGTCATTGAGATTCTGCATGGTTTGCTTTTCATTGGTAGAGAAGATGTCCATTCCACCTGCACCACCACCGAAGCCACCACCAAAACCACCACCATAGCCTCCACCTGCACCACCTCCAAAACCACCACCATAGCCTGCACCAGAACCACCACCAAAACCACCGCCATAGCCTGCACCACCACCACCAGCACCACCACCATAGCCTGCACCACCAGCACCACCACCATAGCCTGCACCACCACCATAGCCTGCACCACAAGCTCCAAAGCCACCCATACCACCAAAGTCACCCTCGCCTCCTACACCGCAAAAATATTCATTTCCACCATGACCACCCCTAAATCCTCCAGAACTTGAGCTGGAATAGTTATTCTTAGCTGACTGTTTTATAGAATAGTTTGACATTGTAGCAAGAGACACCCTTCCAGTATAAGAGAAAAGCTGCTGTGGTGAGTGGAACATATGAATAGTTTTTGTTCTTTATATATAAAAACAATGGGTGTGTCACGTCTGAATATTATTATTATATTTTTTTCTAAACAGGTCAGGTTGCTGCAACTGCCTCTGTCTGGATCAATTATAATTATTAATCAACTTGCATCACTTTGCCCTCTGGTCTTTACACCCCAAGGTTGCTTGTTATGTGTCTTCATTTTAAGGGTGGAGTAGAGACAACTGTCACTTGCATAAGAGAATGTACATCTCAGAACATCTCACCTGTAGTGGATTCACATCTGCAAATTCTTTCCAAAAGCAAAACTACAATAAAAAACTGTATTATAGTAACATGTTTGTGTACATGTGTGTGTGGGTCATTGCAAAGAAGCCATGCATATGAAATATCATGTTTTTGACATAATAAAAGTAGTTTCAGCATATTTTATAAGTGAAAAACAAAACAAGTACACTGTGTATATACAAGTACTGCACTCAGTAGGACTTTAACAATCACATCAATTTATCAAAGTGATTAAATCATACAAATTCCATTTTTTCAGCCACTCGGTCATCTATGACCTTTTTATTTACAGTGCATATCTTGGTGAAGATTCAGAATTCTGCTAAATCCAAAATTCATGCACATGCTATATATAATGTAAGTATTTGTAGCATATAATTATTTTCATGACCATATAAAATCAGGAGAACAGCTTCTTTTATACAGGGCATTGAACTCCTAGGCGACTTTTATTTTAGAATTTGTTCTTTTTCTATTGTTATTTTCTCAGCCTAAATCAGATTTTTTAATTCGTTACTCTGACCCTGAGGCCTGGAAGTGTATCCCATCAGTAGCACCATCTAAAGCTCCAGAAGCTTTGATGAAATTAGAATCAAACTGTAGGTTGTATCATCCTAAACACACTACTAATGGTCATACCAAGACTGTTAATACAAATTAAATAGCCAGGCTTCACGTTCAGGCATTTTCTGACATTGGCCAGTGCTTTCCTCTTTTTCTTTCCTTATCGGCCTTGAAATGCAAATGGAACACAGAGATAATTCATTGTGCCCCTTGCTTAATATCTGCAAGTAAGCATTATTGCACAATATCAATATTAATTAAGTAAATGATTTTCTCTTGCCAATATTCTTTTTCCTTCCAGCCTAAAGGCAGACTACATGTTGTAACAGTTACTGACTGGCAACTGAAGATGCCACTTTGTGACAAGTCTGGCGCTGCTATGTCTGGCGTCCCGGGGGAGGTGAAGAAAATGTGTTTATCTCTATTATGTGTACCATAAAGCAATATATAAAGGGACACTTGATTAATATAGAAAGTGACATTACTTAAATTCTATAGTTTCTGGTCAACTTTGTTGCCCTGATCTTGGCAAACAGAAGGCAGATAACCCAGAGGATTAGTAGTCCTATTAATATTAAACACTTAAACATCTCCTATATGTTTTCTAAACTGCCATTCAAACCATTGCCTGGTTTTCTGATCAATCATCTGATTTACAAGCAACCAGAATGCAAAAAATACATTTACTAACTGCACATCATTTTAGAATTCCGCTCTCTACAAAATAAAAGAAGCAATGTAAAATTGTAGGTATTTTTATACCAAATCCATTGTTGGCCAAATACCAAATACTCTCCCAAAAATCTGACTGAATACTGAACTGACAGGAGAGACATTTGGTTCAAGTCTGAGTCATGGCGCGCAACAAAATATAATTAGTTGGACCAGCCCAATGTTCTGGGACGTTTTCTCTTGTGACTTCTTCCCTGGAGCAGAGGTTGGAGGTTGGGTGCAATGCCCCATCCTTTGCTGAGTTTTGACGTTTAATTAAGATGTATGAAACGACTCCTTGAAGACAGATAATTACAGCTGCCCTAGAACTAAGTCATAATTGATGATTTTATAGACCTGATAATTTATGACCTCATTGCAATACATTTATTCTGTATGTATAAGAGATTACATTTTTTTTTCAAGAAGCATGGGGATTTTAAGGTGCAATATCTAAGGGAACATTTTCTGGGGAATACTGGGTAAAAAGCACAAACATCTAGGAACCTCAAATTCACATTTGTCATTGCCAGTACACAAATTTGATGAAAATGTGTCTACCATGTGTCTAGAGCGAGACTGTAAGGTCAAAGAAAATGTTTTGGGGAAATTACTGCAAAACCAACACAAAGATATGTTGACATTCTTCAGACTTGATAAGATTATGTTCATATACAGTTAGGTTGATAAATATTTGGACAGAAAACTTTTTTTTCTAATTTTGGTTCTTCTGTACATGACCACAATGAATTTTAAATGAAACAACTCAGATGCAGTTGAACTGCAGACTTTCAGCTTTAATTCAATGGGTTGAACAAAAAGATTGTATAAATATGTGAGGAACTAAAGCCTTTTTTTTAAAAAAAAATCAAAAAGTAATTGGACCTGGGGTTCAAAAGTAATTGGACAATTGACTCAAAGGCTATTTCATGGGCAGGTGTGGGCAATTCCTTTGTTATGTTTATCAATGTGGTCAAAGGAGCTCTCCATGCAGGTGAAACAAGTCGTCCTTAAAGGGGAAGGAAACCTCGTCGGCGCTAACCCCCCTCCCCCCTCCCGTGTATTGCCCCCCCTCCCTCCTCCCCCCTGGCCTACCCCACCCGCTGGGCAAATGCCCCTAACTTGTTACTTACCCTTCTGCGCAGGTCCAGTCCAGGGAGTTCACAGGCGACATCTTCTTCCACGCGATCTTCTTCCTCCTTTGACCGGCGCATGCGCAGTAGGATCATTTCGCCGGTACGATCTACTGCGCATGCGCGTGACTTTTGGCGCATGCGCAGTAGATCCGTACCGGCGAAATGCTCCTACTGCGCATGCGCCAAAACGCCGGTCAAAGGAGGAAGAAGATCGCGCGGAAGAAGATGTCGCCTGTGAACTCCCTGGACTGGACCTGCGCAGAAGGGTAAGTAACAAGTTAGGGGCATTTGCCCAGCGGGAGGGGTAGGCCAGGGGGGAGGAGGGAGGGGGGGGCAATACACGGGAGGGGGGTGGGGGGTTAGCGCCGAGGAGGTTTCCTTCCCCTTTAAGCTGCAAAAACAGAAAAAAAGCCATCCAAGAAATTGCTACAATATTAGGATATTGGTACATCCTGAGAAAGAAAGAAATCACTGATGAACTCAGCAACGCAAAAAGACCTGGACGTCCACGCAAGACAACAGTGGTGGATGATCTCAGAATAATTTCCATGATGAAGAGAACAGCCAAACAAGTGAACAACACTCTCCAGGAGGTAGGTGTATCTATATCCAAGTCTACAATAAAGAGAAGACTGCATTAAAGTAAATACAGAGGGTGCACTGCAAGGTGCAAGCATCAAGAATAAAAAGGATAGATTGGACTTTGCTAAAAAAAATCTTAAAAAGCCAACACAGTTCTGGAAAAAAGTTCTTTGGACAGATGAAACCAAGCTCAACTTCAACAGAATGATGGCAAGAAAAAATTATGAAGAAAGCGTGGAACATTTCACTTGTTGAAGACTAAACTTTGGACAGAAAGGCCACAAACAAACAGCAAGTGAAAGCAGCTGCAGTAAAGGCCTGGCAGAGCATTAAACAGGAGTAAACCCAGAATCTGGTGATGTCCATGAGTTCAACACTTCAGCCTGTCATTGCCAGCAAAGGATTTTCAACCAAGTATTAGAAATTAACATTTTATTTTCAGTTTTTTAATTTGTCCAATTACTTTTGAGCCCCTGAAATGAAGTGATTGTGTGAAAAAAAATGCTTTAGTTCCTGACATTTTTATGCCATCTTTTTGTTCAACCCACTGAATTAAAGCTGAAAGTCTACAGTTCAACTGCATCTGAGTTGTTTCATTTAAAATGTACAGAACCAAAATTAGAAAAAAAGAATTGTCTGTCCAAATATTTATGGGCCTAAGTGTAGTTACATAGTTGGGTTGAAAAAGAACCAAAGTCTATCAAGTTCAACCCCTGCAATAGAACCCCAGTGCAGTGTACATATACCAATACATATACTAATTATAAAGTTTAGTATCACAATAGCACTGGATATTCTTCTAGTCCAAGACATCAGCCAAGTCCCCTTCAAAGGCATTAATATAATCTGCCATCTCAACATCCCTCAACAGGACATTCCCCAATCTCACTGTCCTCACCATGAAGAACCCCCTAAACTGCTTCAAATGAAAGATCTGTTTCGCTCATCTAAATGGGGGGCCTCTGGTACATTGATCTATTCTATGGGAAAAAAAGATCCTGCACATCTGTCAATAATGCCCTCTAATGTCCTTGTAAAGAGTAAGCATGTCTCATGTTTGCTTTAACATTATGGTATTATTGATTAGTTCCCATATATGTACCGTATAGATTAATGTTTCCATAAAAAATGTTGAAATTAATTCAGTTCTTTTCGATTTTGCTTTTTAATAAAGCGATTCCTTGACAAGTTGCACTGTTGTGGCAAGCTAATGATTATTGTGCTTAACTGTTATTGCAAGGGAGGATACAGATGGGTGTAGCTTTGGCAGTCACTATGGTTCCTATAAAATACATTTCAGCTGGGTTATGTGAGCATTTCAGCCCTGAACTACATCTGAAATATTAAAAAGATTTATAATATGCACAATAGGGGAGGAAAGGAATCAGGAGAAGAGAAAATGATCCCTATACTCACCTGTATGGCAGCAGACAGCATTAGTGTAAACAGTAGCAAAGAAGTTGTCTGGTTTAATTTAACATTTTTAATCTATACCAATATTTAATACAGGAAGAAATAAAATACATAAATAGTGATGTTTCCATGCCGCTTTGTGATAATTTCATTGAAAAATAAAAAAGCTAATTTAAGTTAACATACGTTTCACAACCCAACTTCCTTTTGGCAGTGGAAAGGCTAAAACAATGTGAATCAGGTGCAGAACGTTGTCGCCGTGTCCCAGCATGTCTGAACGTAGGGTTTCCTAACCCCAGGTGATGACTGAATGTTTTGTGAAACAACTTCATTGCTCAGTTCATATCAGGGCTCCAGTGGGAACCTCCTGAAACAAATGATTATTTTACTTAAATACTGATAATATATATTTTTTAAATGATCAGAGCAATGGAACCAGTGAACCTTGAAACATATAAATATATCAGGGATCATTAACGACCACAAGTGTAGTGAGCAAAGTGCTCAATCAAGCACAATCTTTTCCCCCAGAATTCCAGCATTGCAATCACTAGATTGTGCCCAGTGCGTTAAACAAAATTGTGTTTGCATTTCAATACAAATCAGATGTAACTGCGTCAAAAATGTTCTAAGCCTGGTTTCTGTGCAATTACAACTTTACTAATGGTCGTATATGACTGTTGCCTTTGCACATTGATCAGGTTTTGGAGACATGGTGCTACAAGACAGACATGGATTTTCTTATGAAAGATATACAATATGTTCTTCATTTACAAAACGTCCATAAATAAAGATATGCTCCTTGCTCTGAATTCAGAGATGCCTCAGAAGGGCCTGGTGGGGGCATAGTTGTGCATCCCATGAAATGCCCCCTGTCTTGCGTGGACTAGTGCAATATGCTAGTTGTTAGGTTGCCATGTTTGCCACTGACGATGCCACTAGGACTGCAAAATACAAAACTATTATGTCCAGAAACACAACAATAGGACATAGTATTTAATCCAATATCTATGCATATCTGTGTTGTTGGTATTAAATTAAAGGTTGTGAGACAATGTTATCTATTACATCAATCTCAATTTCCAAAGAATGCCTTGTGCAATAGGTAAAGGTAAAATTACATAAAAATTGCATAATCATTTCTAGTAGAAACTCTCTGGGACATCCAACAAGCAAATCAGTCCTATGGAGACTCATTGCTACTCATTGTAGCTGCACCTCTATGAGTTGTAATCTATACACATTAAGTACAGCATTTCAATTTTTGGTTTTACTATCCCTTTGAGCACATTACTTTGCTCTGCTTGCTAGTATATAATTAAGATTGATTACCGAAACTACAAAATAGACACGCCCAAGTTATAGGGAAGGTGGGTTACCCTTAGAAACACATGCACCTAACTATTATTGTCTTTTAGTGTGTGTGCATGTGTGTCTTACAGAAGGGCAATTCAAGGATATAAAAGAAACGACAAATACCCCTAAGTAAACAAAGATCTTGGATCCCAATAAACAGCTATTGTATTGATCACAGCAGAACCAAGCTGGACATTCTAGAAAGACTCAATGTATTTGTCTGAAAGTTCACTCCAACACTGCAGCAGAAATGGCCACAAATGATCTGCACCAGTTATCTGTTTAGACTTGACTGTTCTATCTGTTCAATCCCAAATCAGTTCAGTGGGGTCAAGGTAATCTCTTTATGGATGTACTTTTAATGTTTAACTTAAAGAAGGAGGTAAAACCAAAGTGTTAGTGCCCCTTCTACCTATTAAATTAGAAATACAACTGTGATTTGGGCATTCAGCAAGCTCATAGCTCAGTTAGAATCAGCCGTATGTTCTTTGCTATTGGCCAGTAAGAGTGTTAGCATGAAAGGGATAGGAGACTCGAGTGATATTTGCTTCTTGACTAAGGTCTATAGTTTATTGAAAGTGAGGGTGTGTCGGCATACCCGATCATTATTTCCATTAAGCACTTTGTAGTAGGCATAGCTAGCAGTTACACAGTGTGGCTATTGGCTCCATGTACTGGTTTTCGTCAATATAACATTCATATTTGAGAACATCCTATAATTATAACCATGGCTGTGCTCATATTGGCATTTGTTTACCCTGTATACGCCCAAACTAATTTTGTCAGTAGACAATCCTCATAGTGTTCTCCCTACAAACAGTTGGAACAGGAGTGGTACATAACTGCCATGCACACTCTACCACTTCTGATAGCAAGTCATTCATCCATCTATCAAGGGATACTATATCAAACATCTTTGCTTGCTCTTAAGTTTGTGGCCTGCATAGACTGGCTGTCATCTGAATCACAGTATTCTTCAGCGCCATGATATACCCTCTGGAATTAAACTTATTGGGCAGCCATTGTTTATGTCTAATGATTCAAAGCAGAGCTGTCAGAACCATTTGAAGAAAAAGATGAAGGAAAGCTGAAAGGATTATCTTGCCTTGCCAGGTCATATTTACATGAAATTCATACCCATCCTGATACCAAATCATCTTCATACCAAATCACAGCCCACAATATTTTCCTGTTCTTCCACCTCCAACCCCTTCTGCATGATTTGGAATCAAGCATATACTTTGTATAAAAATAAATCAAACCTAGACCCTTAATACTGAGACTTTAAAGAGCTGGACATCTAAAGGTATCAGATGATGCCATTTTGTAGACTGCTCTATAGTTGATAGTATACCATTAAGGGGTTGTCGTCCTCTTCTAATTAACACCTAGTTGTATAACAAATACAGTAGGGAAATAATGCATATAGCCCACCTAACAACAGTCTGCTGAAGGTCTTCGGTCATTGGATAAAGTGTGATTGGGGTAAATTGTATGCTCCCTTTTTACATTCACTCCTCAAGCTTCCTTCAAAGCTCGCTTCAAACGTGCAATAAATTCTCATTTAGCATGCACTACAATTATACTTTAAATGCGCTAAGCGAGAGTCAAGAATGTGATCTTGGTTAGCCAGTGCTAGAGTTTGAATTGGCCCTTATTGAATGCATTTTGGTATAGTGTAATCCACCTTTTTATCAATGCCAACCTAAAAATAAATGATAATGGTTTCAGTTCCATGTCATTTATTACATGTAACTGAAACCATTATCATTTATTTTTAGGCTACAGTGAAAAAAGCTATTCTACATCAAGGACCCTATTTATACAGCAAACATTGGATTTAGTGTTGGTGCTATTGTCACAGAAATCCCATTATTTTCCTGGCATTTTCAACTACTTCAACCAGATGAAGTTCAAGTGCTGTGTAATGTTTGGTTCTTGTACCCAATTACTTCTACTTACCTTGAGAATTACAAGCTGAAGGGTATTAGACATGAGTAAAACTGAGTAATGTGGTTCCAAGGGAAACGCCTATCATTACATTGTTGGCTGGAGAGATCAATGTGTGGCAATCAGACCTTCTACTATTCATCCAACTAGCAATGATGTCTATTGCATCACAATATAGAGCCTTAGTCAATCATTAGCTGCTCTACAGCTATTTGTATTTTGAAGACTGACCAAATGGTCACAAATTCTATCCAGTTTCAGAAAAACCAATCTTTTACTCGGGTGCCAAACATGTCTTAATGCCCTGGTGCAAGAGTGCGAGTGCAAGAGCACCAAGGGGCACAAACGCAAACATAGTTACATAGTTAAATCGGGTTGAAAAAAAACAAAGTCCATCAAGTCCAACCCCTCCAAATGAAAACCCAGCCCCATACTCACACCCCTCCCTACTTTCACATAAATGATATATACCCATATCTATACTAAATATAGAGTTTAGTATCACAATAGCCTTTGATATTATGTCTGTCCAAAAAATCATCCAAGTCCCTCTTATAATCATTAACTGAATCATCACCCGGCAGTGCATTCCCCAACCTCACTGTCCTCACTGTGATGAACCCCCTACTCTGTTCCTTTAAATGAAACTTCTTTTCTTCTAGTCTGAAGGGGTGGCCTCTGGTACATGATTCTCTTTATGGGTAAAAAGGTCCCCTGCTATTTGTCTATAATGTCCTCTAATGTACTTGTAAAGTCTAATCATGTCCCCTCACAAGCGCCCTTTTTCCAGAGAAAACAACCCCAACCTTGTCAGTCTCCCCTCATAATTTAACTCTTCCCTCCCTCTAACCAGTTTAGTTGCACTTAGTCTCTGCACTCTCTCCAGCTCATTTATATCCCTCTTAAGGACTGGAGTCCAAAACTGCCCCCATACTCCAGATGAGGCCTCACCAGGGACCTATAAAGAGACACAATTATGTTTCATCCCTTGAGTTAATGCCCTTTTTTATACAAGAACTTTATTTGCTTTAGTAGCCACAGAATGACACTGCCCAGAATTAGACAACTTGTTATCTACAAAGACCCCAAGATCCTTCTCATTTAAAGAAACTCCCAACACACTGCCATTTAATGTATAACTTGCATTTATATTATTTTTGCCAAAGTGCATAACCTGCATTTATCAACATTGAACCTCATTTTCCAGTTTGCTGCCCAGTTTTCCAGTTTAGACAAATCACTGTGCAAAGTGTCAGCATCCTGCATGGAACCTATAGTTCTGCACAATTTAGTATCATCTGCAAAAATAGAAACAGTACTTTCAATGGCACCTCCAGGTCATTAAGAAACAAGTTGAAAAGCAAGGGCCTAGTACAGAGCCCTGCGGTACTCCACTAACAACACTGGTCCAATTAGACAGCTTAGTGGATGCATTCCCATGTTCCTAAACAATTGTTTTCCTTTCATTTTTAAACTCAGAAACATTCTTAAATGTATAATTTTTCCGTTGAATTAGTACATGCTGTTTCTTAGGTGTTGTTTTACCAGCCAGGCTACCAACAAGTCGATAGTAGCAAATGGCAGAGAGTAAGAGACTTGTTCCAGTAAGGTAGTTAGAAGTTGGGGGTACCCCATTTATTTTCACATATGTAATTACATCATTTTAAGGGGTGCTGAAGTATATTGTGCCAGATTTATCTGGGCCAATTTCTGCAGCATGAAAATCTGCAAAATGAGATACTTGGTTTCAGTCCAACACAGTATCATGCATTGGGTCTGATTTTGTGAAGCTGGCTCCTTTGGGGTTGGGGGCTTGGAGCAATAGCAGGGGGCTTCAGCCTGAAGACCAGTTAGGGTGATATTTGAGAAAAATGCAAATTGCATCCTACTGAACGCACACAAAGCTGATGTTTCTTGCATCTTTAGTAGGTATACATTGGTCAAAATCTGCAGGGAAACCTGGGCGAGTGAGCTGAGAAACAAGCAAAACTATCAATTTTGATTTGATAGTTAGTCCAGGTAGGGATCCGTTATCAGGAAACCTATTATCCAGAAAGCTTCCAGATTACAGGAACGCCATCTCCCATAGACTCCATTTTAATTAAATTCTTTTTAATCAAAGATTATTTTCGGTTTCTCTGTCATAACAAAACAGTACTGCATTCTTGATCCCAACTATGATATAATTAATCCTTGATCCTAACTAAGATACTGTATAATGAATGGCTATAACTGGAGGAATAAATCCTATTGGGTTTAATAAATGTTTAAATGATGTTTTAGTAGACTTTAAGGGGTGTTATAGAATGACCAATTCTAAGCAACTTTTCAATTGGTTCTCATTATTTACTGTTCATAGTTTTTTAATTATTTGCCTCTTTCCAGCTTTCAAATGGGCACCGCTGACCCCCATCTAAAAATCAAATGCTCTGTAAGGCTGCAAATTTTGTATTTTGTATTGTTATTGCTAATTTGTATTACTTGTCTTTCTAGTAAGGTCCTCTCCTATTTATATTCCAGTCTCTTATTTAAATAAATGCACAGTTACTAGGTTACAACCAGATTGTTTATAATGCAAATTGAAGAGTTACTGAATAAAAAGCCAAATAACTCAAAAACCTTAAATAATAAAAATTTAAAAGCAATTGCAAATTGTCTCAAAATATCACTCTATACATCATGCTAAAAGTTAATTCAAAGGTGAGCAACCCCTTTAAGTTATGGAGATCCAAATTAGGGAAAACCCCATGTCTTAACTATGATGTAGACATGCACCATGTATCTTACACAAAGAGAGTTCGGATTGCTTTCATGTTAATGTAGACAAGTTATAATATGCACTTCCTACACTCAACACTTGATGTCGCTGTGATTCCACAAGACATACCATGTCCTTCTAACCATTATAATGATTATTGGAGGTGGATTTTGCAAACACTAAGCAATACATTGGTGGTAAGTAAGTTAATTGCTTTGCCAAGAGTGTATGTCATCAACATGAATTAAAAGATTATCAGATTTTCTTATGGGAGAGAATTAAGCAAAAGCTTTCTCTTTGCATTGGACATGATACAAATTCTTGTTTAAGACCAAAGGGGATGCTCCAAGATAAACATGTTCCTATTCAACCAGCTGGAACACGTTTGCAGAACTACGTTGAACAAAGAAGGTGCGTGTTAGTGCATGTACATCTGTAAGCTGCCATGAACAGGAACCTGCATGAATAGGGACCCCGAGCGAATACTCACATGGGTGGGGACTGAGGTGTATATCAGATCAGTATGTTTCTCATCCTGAAGCAAAATGCTGGAGATTGTTTTTAAAAAAGTAATAAAATGCATTTATAAAGATTCACGGAAAGGTTGTGTTTAATGCTTTGCTTGGCCTAGGTTAAGACATCAGGGCATAGAACTGTAATAGGCAGACCCATGACTCTACTTGGATGCCACCATGTGGATTTTCCTCTAAATTTGAACCATGAAGGTTTGTTGAAACTTAGAAACTTTTCATTTTCAGGTGTTCATTTTAGAAATCAACCTGGGATCACAGTCAACCAAGTTTTAAGGGGATTGACAGACTGCTCTGAAGTATACAGAACAGCAGAAGTCATTGGTCAGGGGAGCAGCCTCCATATTGTTCATTGAGTAACAAAAATGTAATTGAATCTTCATCTAATCTGTAAAACTACAAAAGGATATTAGAAGTCACAAGGGAGTTCCATGACCATAAAAAACACAAGGGGCAGACTGAGTGCTTACAGTTTGCTGTAAAATGACCGATCTGTAGATTATAGACTTACATATTGTATGACTGAATGAAGGGCTAAGTAAACACTTGGTTAAAAACTCAATTACTACTTATTTTTAAGTAGTAGCACTTTGTATTGTCAATAAATTGCCGGCACTGGTAATTACAGTTTCAAAAGCTGTTCTTCAAACATGTTTATTTTTATGTTCTTCCTCCATTTATAGTAACATTAATTCTCCCCCGCGTCTGTGCACGAGGAACATTTTGTTATTGTCTGTAAGACACGTTGTCAAAATAGGATCATTCTATTCTTGCGATGCATGCAAGCAAGGCACTCAAAGGCAACATTTCAGTGGGATTGTGTTGCACGCATTGGGGGCTGAGGGGATACCATAGGTGCAAGGCATTGCATTTCTCACAGTAACAAGAAGAAGAAGCTTACAAATTAGAAGTTAAAGATCAAAGTTACATTTTATAAAATTAAGTGTTTCATTCAGGGGGTACAATACTTGGTGGCACAATGCTAAGGCCCTAAACACCATCATTTCATAATGTTCTATATGACATAAGGGGCCCCAAATGTTACACATGCCCAGGACTCCAATAAAAAAAGACATGATGGAGGCCCAGTTTTAACTGAAATAAATGCTGCCTTCATGCTGTCATTACTATATTTCTTAATGTCTATATTTTGTTTGTTAATCTATTCATTCTATTCTCCATGCGTCAATTCTTCCTCCTGTTTATGTAACATTACCCCTTGCATTCTATGGGCTGTGGCCAGGAGCAACCTATCATCCGAGGCACCTTTCTTGCACTCAGCCGGGGCCCCGCATAATTATTGGGATGGGAGGGAGTGTCGGGAATGAAAATTCCTCCTTTTATGATTCATTTGTGTCTTCATTTTCTCACACGGATAATAAATCTGTCAGACAGAAATTTACACATCTTTTCTGCAGAATTGAAAAAAGTAACAAAAATACCTTGAAATGGTTTGTTCAGTTGAGAATCATTAATGCCGGAGTGAGGCTCAAACCACTGAAAATAGCATTTGCTATTTTCTGTTGAAAGTAGCAATAAATAGTACCCAAGTAATACCCAACCCTCTACCCTTGTGGGCCGCTAGAACTTGACGAAGCCATCGCACATCGCTCTCATTTGATCTCTGATATACTGGTTACTCAGGGCAGGTGGATACTGTGACTGATTTAGGCAAAGAATTTTTTGGCTGGGGCAGCAGATACATGAGTGGATACGTTCCTACCAGGGGAGCTTTAGCAAGAGAATCCCATTCACATTGGGGAATTCCCATTCTGTCATTATTGGACTCGCAGTTGACCTACCTCTTGGGTTTGTCTTTTCAGTATTTTGCAAGAAATTAAAGGGCGGGTTTGGGAGTTTCCATCCACTTCGACCTGTTAGTCATTGAAAAGACTGTGCTGCTGACAAAGCCTCTCAGAGGTCACTGAAAGGAAAGCCTGATATATTCTCATGATATAAGGAACCATTGTGTTCTATCGCAGTAAGGGTTATGGTGTTTAGATTGCCACTATCCCCTGTATCAATGGGACATGTTCACGTGGTCAGTCCTAGAGCATGTGAGTCCATCCCACCGTCTCTGACTTTGACATTAATAATTAAATGTGTTTCAAGGCCTTTAATATTATTATTGCATTTACTTTTCAGTCTGCATGGTAATATTATGTTTCTAAGCAAGGATAATTCAATGTTAATAAAGGTGTAGAGCCAAGCTTTACCTATTAATCAATATGTCCCATAATTGCAAGTCATTTATCTATGATTTGGAAAGCAGGGTGATTTCCTTATTCCCACAGTCAGGCTAAGCTCCATAGGATTCCTGTAGAAGCCCCTGGCATTCACCCAGATCCCAAGAGAATCTTGGAGTCAGTGAATCTTTAATGCTAATCACTCTTGCTGAATTTCATGTTCAGGCCTGTACCACAACAACAAAGAAAATACTAAACTGCCCCACGTTATTACAAGGGATAAGGATACTGAGGGTGATACAAGATATGGGGGGTTGATATCAGGAGCTGAAGTTTTACAGCTGTAGATCCATGGGGGGAATGCAATGATGCTCATCTCAGAGATTGCATAGGGCAGAATGTATGATGGGGTTGAAATACAGACAAAATCCTGTTATTTGGTCTTTAGTTATACCATATTATGTTTAAAGAAAACTAAATACTTTAATGACACACTTGCAACCTTGTGCCAATGACATCTGTGTCCACCAAGACCTTGGATATCATAGGAGAAGCTTTTTCAGTGTGACCACTGTAGCAGCACACAGGCCAAGAATGCTGGCAAGACATCAAGGCCATTGACCTTTTTCCCCAAAGGATTCCTTGTGATTTTAGTGTCCAAAAACAACTGCCTGAGAAGCTGACATTGTGTATGTGCAAGTTAAAATATCTAATTTTTTCTCTGAAGGGCCCTTGTGTTAACACCGTTCTAAATTGGCCCTACAGTGTCTACTGAGTCTGAAAGTAGAAGAACTGTTGCATTTTCCTAAGAACTGTTATGGAAGGGACATTTTCTAATGTCTGGCCATGGAGACCTACTGGGTCTTTCTCTCCCACTGTTGCTCTCTGTGCCCGACATCATCTGATGGGAAGGTAGAGCTTGGTGGTACTATGGCTAGAAAGATGTGGCAAAGGCATTTAAATAAACAGTTTAGCCGTGGATCACAAGAAGTGTGATGGGAGTGGGCTGCAGTGTTTGTGCCTTAAGCAAAATTCTTTCTTCATACAATAAACTTGTTAACAGCTACAGAAGATTTAAGCAAAGTCACCTCAAGTTATAAGATCTAAAGGTGCATGTTGCAAAGGAAATTGAATGAAAGGAATGGCATGCAAATGTATTATTGTCACCAAGCATATTTAAAATGACATGCTCTAGATATTTTAACAGAATTTTCACATTCTCTTCATGTCATTGTTATGAAACACAACCAGTCTTTACTGCTTTGCACCTTATGCTGGATTTCAGATCTGGCACAAGGCCAGGGTAAGTTTTTCCTAAAGTCTCCTTATCCGAAGCTCATCTCTTATTGTGAAAACTGTATTTCTTTTTAATCAAAAGACATTGACTGCTCACCCATAATGTTGTGGCAAGCTGTGCTACATAAACATAAATGCTACCCAAAATAATTGTTAACTGTATATACCATGGCCAAACACTGATTGGTCTGCTTAGTGACGACCTAGACAAGTGGTTAGTGAAAGTGTATATATGTTTCACACTCTGACCAACAATCAGGTCTAGGTGGTCTGAGCAGAACCACAAACTGCCCCAGAAGTCCTGTGATTTTTTTAACCCCAGATTTCAGTTAATTGGTGTTTATTTTGGCCCTAAACCCAGTCCAGTAGTCAAGAAAGGCTAAGTCAGCCTCCAGTGTTTACTCCTTGACTGCAGCTGTGGACACCTTAACATGATCCATATTAAACTTATGGCAGTTGGGGAATAATGAGACACACAACACTGCCGTTTATATAAGAACAACGTACATTTACATTTAATTGCAAATTAATGTGTAGAAATGATAAGGAAGCCATACTCTTTGATGACATTTTGTGGTTGTAGTAAAAATGTCACACATATATTCTCGGCTTATAAACACATCAGTAAAACAATCACTTTTTGCGGTGGGGCAGTCTTTAGCTTGAAGCTGCTTGTTAAAGGGAAAGGTACATAAATAAGGGAAGGGTCGGGTGTAACCCAGCCAGTTTATCCTGTTCTTTGTACATTATGAAGTCTGTAGGGGAGACAATACTGGGTGTTGTATCTAAAAAAAAACACTTCTAATAGCTGGTTTCTCGTTCATTTAGATTCTAAACTGTAAGTGTACCACAAATGTGTATTTCTGTCAAACAAAAAGGGTGTATTTTCATCTTGAACTTGTGTAGCTAAAGGTTTGTAATTTGTGTACTTGACACGCAGGTCAGTCTGGTAAAGTATTCAAGTGCAGGAACATTCCAAATTGCACCCATTTCCCAACCCACCTTGGGACCTC
Source organism: Xenopus laevis (assembly GCF_017654675.1). Lineage (NCBI taxonomy): Eukaryota > Metazoa > Chordata > Amphibia > Anura > Pipidae > Xenopus > Xenopus laevis. The sequence goes on along the minus strand of NC_054387.1, from coordinate 1,321,691 downwards.
TACAGTCTTTCTTTTTGAGCAGTAAATTATTAAATATATAGTAAAGTTTGCATTACATCTTGCCAGATCTGGCAGTCAATAAAAGAAATAACATTTATTTATCAACTGTCAGACTGGTTGCACAGAACTATCTGAGGAAACTCTACACATCATTCTATTCACAGGAAGGTGAAGATTTTGGGAGTAAAAAGAGCTGTTTCTTCCACATGGCAAATCACATGCACTTTGCATCCTGCCCTGTGTTTGGAAATGAGGCTAATTATCTGCAGATATTGAGGTTTTTTTCCATTTTTCATATGCTTTCTATATAATTTGTATATCTTGCTCTGTCTGAACTATTGTTGGCAGATCAAAAGAAGGAGCTTAACAGTGTATTGGAAACTATTTTATTAGTATTTTTACATATTCTTGCCTTTTTGGAAAAAGAGTCATTTTCATTTCTTATTTTCTGTGGTTAATATGAACAGCAAAGAAAAGAGAAAGGGGAACTGAGGTTTTTTAATCCTTGGTAACCAAGCTACAATGTTACTGGGGTGTTGGTCTTTAAAATGCTTGAAAAAGAAAATTCCATGCCACGTACACAGCAATTCTGTACGCAGTAAAGCTGTAATTACGTTAGACTGGATCATAAAGTCAAATTGGTTTGGGTTTAAAGCAATATAATAATATTCCCGTAATGCCCTCTAGCGGCTTGCTGTTATTACAACAGTATCAAAATCACTTAAAGCTGTATGTGTTTGTTCTTTTCTTTTTCCTAACAGAGGTAATGCCTTGGCATTAAATAAAGAATGTATTTGCCTTTGATTGCTATTCTCTTGGGACAGTAACCCATAGCAACCATTTAAATGGTAGACATTGGTTACTATCCAGGTGCAACGTTACCCAGATAAAAAATGTCCTTCAGAAAAATTCTCCACCTCCACAAAACTGGGTAGGGACAAGTCACTTGGATTCCTGGGCACTGGGGCACTGGACTGAGCCACAGGTACTGGCCATTTTGACTGTTCAAAGTAACAATCTATGATTGTAATTCCTGGCTTCCAACAAATTCTGGTTTGTTAACATGGAAGTCTTGTGGAAGCTGTGTGTGTCCCACAACATTGTTGTGTTGTCTAAGATATATAACCTCCCCCTGTACTTGGGTTCTAATTCTGAAATGACTGCTAGTTCAGCAGTTAAGTTCAGATGGTTAAACTGAAATCGACTCCATGTGGACACTCAAAGGTCTAATAATAATAAGCACCATTATTGAAAGAATCCAAATTCTCTAATTGCTCTATAATATATAATGTTCCTCTACCCTGAAGCTACTCAACGAGTACAGAATGTACAACAGCCTTACAGAACCATCACCTGGGTTAATGCGGCATCTCAGGTATTGCTTTTTGTTGTGCACTTGTCTACCATCAGCCCCACGTTTTTTTTGGGGTACCCTCCTTCCCCCTACATTTGCTAACATATGGCACCTAAACTATACTGTGGGCACATGTGTAGAGCAATATAACAACTTTATATAATTTTATTAAGGTTACCTGGCCTTGTGTAGTGTAATGTATTTGCTGCAGCATATACGGCCATTGTACTTTAACTGCACACCGTATGCTAATTAGCCAACACTAGCGTAACTTCGAACTGCTGAGCGTAAATTCGCTGGCGTAATTTCGCCAGCGTTCGTTACCCTGTGCGCAACTTCGGATCTTCGTGAATTAGCATTGTCCATGCGAATTTACCAGCACTGGCAAATTTTTGCCGGTTTGTGAATTTGCTCCATAGTACTCAACCACTTCTCCAAGCTCCAGTCCCACTAACTTCAAGCTTACCATGAAATGTTCCAATTATTTGGGGGAATAAAGCACTACATTAGTTTTAAAAAGAGAGCTTTTATCTTAAGAATGTATGGAGATACTCATTACTTCATTTGATGTCGGCAAAACTACTTTATGAAACACTACAATTTAGAGCAAAAGTATCCCCCAGCATTCAGATCATTAAATTGCATGCAAGCTCCTCCTCCTGAGGAAGGGATATACGTCCATATCTAAACTTATATTGTATGTAAGTTATTTGTGAACAACACATGACTCACCAACCCCATGGATGTTGCTTCCAGTGGCCTCAAAGCAGTTGCTTATTTTTGAATTGCAGGCTTGAAGGCAAGTTTTGGTTGCATAATAACCAAATGTACTGCCTAACAGGGCCTTCTGTAGGCTGTCAGACCACATAGGGGCTACCAAATCACATCCCTTATTATCATTAAGTGAATGATATTATCTGAAGATATATGTAAAGTGATTGATGATTGGAACATCTGAATAGAACCAACAGAGAGCTTGTATAAGATCCAGCAAATAAAGAGTTGTCATTTTGCTGAAAGACACCCAAGTTATTGTGAGATCAAGCTTTGTGTGTGTAATTCAATGTGGTTAACCCTTCTTTCACCAATACAGTGGGGGCCCACCTGAAAGAAACTGTTCCTTGTAAGACATGCTCTACTGGGATTGGGACTTTTTCAGCCAAGTCCAAGATAAAATAAAACAGAGTGGAGGTACCCATTATTTTAAATACTGTTACACAACATATTTCTGAGGGATAACATTTTGCCAATAATATTGTTATTATTATTATTATTATTATTATTATTATTAAAGAAAACACATTTAACAAACAGCAGACACACAAATGATGGTGGCATTAGTCACACTGTTTTCTCAAACGTAATTCCACTTCTTTCGTTGGATTTGTTACAGACTCACAAACTTCAATCACTGTTAATAAAAGTGCAGTCTAAACTTGATGAGCTGAAAGGCTGGAATTTGTATGTTGCTTGTTCGAACGTGTTAAATTATGACTTTTATCTTTGCCTTTACCACTCTGCCCTAGTGTTACAGGGCATGTTCAGTCAGGGACCCTCCAAAAAACCACAGGTCTCCTCTTCCAACCTTTTTATCTTTCTCTTCTTTATTCTCTTTGTGTTTCTCCTAAAACACTTACCCCTATTTTGCCTCTTTGATCTCATACAGAAATCAGGGGTAAGTAAGATACAGGCATAAGGTCAACTAGTTGGCTGAGCAGGAGGGCCTTCTGACACTTGGGCCTATTGGGTATTGTTCTGGTATCTTGACCTGCCCTTTATTCCCACTAAGAATTAAATGGCAAAATCTATGTGAATGATACTATAAAAAAGAACTAATCACCTTTTGGCTTTAGCTTTGGCATACCAGGGTCCCTCCAATAAGCTTTAAATCAATCTAGACAGGGGCAGTAATGAAGGATTGTCTGTTTTTAGGGTGCCAACTGCATGTATTCTCAGCATTATTTCCCTAGGGCATCAGTCCAATACATTGCAATCTGAACTCTTGGGGTAGAGTCCTGCGCGGGTCCATTTTTTGGAACCCGTACCCGACCTGTACCCACAACCTGCAATACGGAACCAGGACCAGCAATCCGCATTCTTACCCACTTGGACCCGTGACCCGACCTGCAAGTACCTTATCCAAAACCCGGACCAGCGACCGGCTGACCATCAAGAATCAGGAAGTGCTGTCATTGTAAACCGGAAGTGACGTCATCAGAAGTAGGCGTGATCAGAAAAAAGGAGTAAAACAGGAAATGCTGTCATTGTAAACCGGAAGTGACATCATCGGAAGTAGACATGCTCAGAAAAAAGGAGTATTGAGATATTGAGAAGACCCGAGGCCCGACAAGTGACCCGCAAACCTGCAGAACAGCCGACCCGCGTCTGTACCCGCACCCGGAACTTCTACCCGCAACCTGCAGGGTACCGCAGGTTTTCGAGGGTGACTCGTGGGTACCGAACCCCCTGCAGGACTCTATCTTGGGGTATTTAGGCTATTCTTATACATTTTTAGAAGTTATATTTTGCATACTTTCAAACAATGATCTTTTGCATTTCTTGTTGGTTGTATGTGCAAAAAATATATTTTGTACATGCTTTTAACATCGGAGTGAGCAAATAAACTTTCTGTGTATACAGGGAAGTTGGTCGTCTGGAATAAGTAGCAAATTAAGTATTTTTGCAGAAAATATTTTGTACACACCATAATTAATAATATCTAAATTTCTCTCAAAAAGTATTCATGGACAACTCAACCTTGATAAACAAGCATTGGATAAAACATAGATTCTGGCTATATTATTTACTATGAATTACTATCTGGTATATATACATTTTTTAAATGAAGGGAAGGTATGATACAGAGGTTTACTAGTTAAAAAAAAGCAACGCAGCTAAAGTATCCACCCTAAACCATGAATTACATATATTCCCTTCAGCTAATTCCAGAGAGTTTTACACTGACTGAAAAGCAAAAGGAATGTGATTTCTGACTTGCACCACTGAAAAATTAAATTTTTTTTGCCTATACTAACCCAAAAGGGCAAAAATAGGGTTCTGTGAGGAATTTGTTCTCTTGGGTAGCGTTATTCAACTTGAGGCTTGTAGGCCTGACCCAGTACACCCAAGATCTAATTCTGATAACTATATGAATTCAGCCCAGAGGATTATTCTGTTGACCCTGGAAACCAGGTTGGGAAGAGGGAACATTGAAAGGCAAATTGCTTAAATTATTAGTTTTCTTTTTTTCATACTGAACATGGGTAAGAGTGCATAAGGTGTCTTTGAGTTTTCAAATGTGCCTAAAAAACAGATACAGATATTGCACCCTTTATCTCACATCCCGGCATTGGATGCTTTAAAAAATATAAATTTTCCCAAATCTGTTAAAGCTGGTTCACAAGTTGAGTTTTTGTTGGATTTGGCCATGCTTTTCACTCTACCTTGCCCTTTCTTCTAACCTTCAGGATATAAAAATCTTTTCATTTGTGTAACTTTATATGGATTGCAGATGTTGGCAGGACCATATACCTACATAAACCAGATATTAGTGCTTATGTTCATCTACAACTGCAGTTGCGGTCCCTGCCCTTTCCCTGCAGCCAGTCATTAAAGGCGCTTGCATTAAAATGCGCTCCTTTTATTTCAGTATAGTTGTGCTTGGCATCTCTCAGTCCTTCCTGCCATCCATTACACTGTTGTGCTTATTGACACAGGGAAACCCTTCAGCTATGCCACTTTTGCACCAAAGGGTAGCTCCAGTGAATTTTGGAAAAAAAACACTGCATTGTGGGAAAAATACATGGTAATTGTGCTCAAAGTTGCACTGCACTTGAGGATGCACATGTGCTTGGCAATGCTTGGCAAGGTGGAAGAAAATGGAAATGTTATATCAGTCCAACCTTTTAATTACACAATTTTATATAAGAGCTCAGTGCTGAATTTACAAGGGTAATTTTACAGCTAAATGTCAAAAATATTTATGAGATTTTTTACATACCCTGCCATCTAAGTGTGATAAAAAGCATTTCTTCAGAAATTCTACATAACCAGCTCTGATGCCTCAAGTCCTGTCCTTTCTGTACTATGCTGCTTAGGTTAAAATGTACCTTTGCATTCTTCACATAACCTGACATCTTCTTGAGAACCTATAAAAGGTGCAGAATGTGAGGAATTTTCTGCCAGGGTGCTCTCCTCTCATTTGTAGGGATTCAGCTGAACCCCAGCACTTTTCACAGGATTCATCCTAAGCATTACACTTTAGTGTTACAATCTAAATCCAAGTCTTTATAGCTGTGTGAAAGAACTGGACAGTTGAAAAAAATACTAATTTTTTTTTCCAGCTGATGCAATATCTTGGGATTTTGCTTTTATTTTAATTGGCAAATTGTGATATTTGATTAGATGTTAGCCAAGGGTTTGGGGAATATAAGTATCAAAAGTATTATAGAATATAGTATTAAAAGTAAAATGTATTCTACTTTGCATGTAAAAGCTAATATAGAGGTAGGTACTCCTGCTGTGTTCCTGAACTTGAACTTTGAGACTATTTTGCACTTTACTTTGGTTTGTATTCTGTTAATGCCACTATATCTGTGCCAGTACCTTGTATACTGCCTGCCTTCTTTATTCAGCCTGTGCCTTTATTAAGTGTTTGCCAAGCCAACGTCCTGCCTGTTCCCTATTTCCAAACAGGAGATCCCATACCTGTACCAATAATCAAAACAATTCAGATTGACAGTATTTAAGGTAGGTAATAATGTTTATGATATTTAGCCAAAGTATCTGGGCATCTGCTTGTAGAACAGCTATTTTTTTTTTAAATCAATTGTATTAATATTATGTTGGTTTTCTCTAAAAAGGTATTCACTTTCTGTTCTATTCAACATCTTTTTTTTAAATATTTTGATTTTCAATTTTTCACAAACAATTTCAAAAGAAAACAGTAAAGAGAGAGAGAATGAAGGTACCACAAGAGAAGGGAGGAGGTGAGGAAAGGGAACATGACTATTCGACATCTTTGATGGGATTTGCTTCCATTCTTGCTGTTCTACTTCTGCAATATGTTGGGACTGTGCTTTGTTATTATCCTATTGAAATAGAAATGGGCCTTCTACATCCGACTGGCACAAAGTAGAAAGAAATAGTCAAGCATGTCAATGTATGATGTTTTGACACCTGCAACATGGACATGGCTAAAATTTAATTCATATCAATACAGTGGGTAAAATGGGTCCATGATATTATTCTCATTCTATAGCCTCAGAAAATGTAGGTTTGTTGATATGTAATAGCACCATTATCCACATTCTAGGGATCAGCAGTGGTCAACAACATACAGTAATTATTTTACATTATAATTCTCTTTGTTATTCCATTTTGCAGGGACACCCACTTAATGTTTCACCAAATAAGCACATGTTTGCTTACCACCAATGTAGGAGGCCACATTTTGGCTGATCTGTGCATTTGTCTCTTAATCCAGCAATTGAATAGCATGGGCAGCCCAAGCATTGTACCATCAAGAAGGGGTATAATTGTGTTCCTGTACATGGGCATTTGCCAATATCCGTCCCTACATGGACACCTTAAGGAAATTGTTTTCCTCAATGTAGATAAATACAGCGAAATGTTATTGGCTATATCTAAAATATCCACATATTGAGCCACAGAATAAGTTCTCCTCAGGTAACCAGGGAACTAAATATTCATCTGACACTGACAAAAATTGTGTTTGCAATCCATTGTAGATCTTAATGGGAAATTTACATCAAATGTTCCAAATATAGATTTTTTTTCCCCAAACCTTTTAACCGGAATTTAACTAAATTTGTCAAGTGTAGCATGGGGATGAAATATGCCATTGTCACCTATATCTGGACAGATTTGAATGTCACAGAGTACCTAGTTGCTATGGGTTTTGAGAAAAGTTGTTAAACAATATATAGTTAATAAATAGATAGGGGAATGGTGGTTCTTCTGTAGACAGTCTTATGCTGTAATTGTGCCTCTGGCAGTCCATTTTGTTTTAAAGGCCAATAACCCTTAAGTTAAATTGTCCTAAATTGACTATTTAGTCATAATGACATGCTTTTACAGTATAACATCTCTTTGCATTGACTAAGAAAATATGGAATAGTGTCCCTGCGATGGGGTATTCCTCTTTGGTCAATTTATGTAAAGTCAAGCTCCTTGCTCAGTCAACCAAATCCATGATGGCCTTTTGAAAAAGTATAATATAATGCAACTGGAGAGCTATAGCAGGTGACAAGGAAGGTTGTGTATGGCCAGCCCTGAGACAATTGCATCTCACCCATTATTCAGTTATTAACACCTGCACAGAAGATATGTGGGGGGGGGGGATTAGCACAAGAAAAAATATATACTCAGACGAATACAATGGGATATTGTAGGGACAACACTTAAACAAACACATTTCCAAGGAGTTAGCTTGAAATGCTTTATTGCATCTTGAAATCAACAGAATTTTCCATTGTGTGCCTGAAGATTTCAGAGCTAAATTCTTATTTAACATGCTCTTCAATTTCCTCAACTCTTGATGAAACAACCTTTCCATCTACCACTTCTTCCACAATGGTCTTTACTTTTCTGGTTTTTGATGGATCTGGAGATGAAAAAGACAACATATCTATGAAAACACTGCAGATGTAAGTGTCTTAATTCTGTTATACCCCACCCTGTAATTATGTAAGTGTGTAACCATGTTACTACTGTTCCTTCTGAAGTACCTTTAGAAGCATTTCTGTGCCAGTGTCTGTGACAGTAGGAATCACCAAGAACAGGTGTTGGTAACTGAGTGATAACATGCTATTTAAACAACCATTTGGAGGACTACACCAGGTAAGAATAAGTGAAGATGAGTCTTATGGCCAACAGCTATTGGTCAATGAAAACATTTAACTGATACTTTTCATGGTATTACTGCAAGTTAGTGATGTTTGTTGTAGAAACAAAATATGAGGGTGTTTTTCTCAATGAGACACTCCAAGCAGGGCTAGTGAATGTGGCCACTGATGGGGGTAGGAAGGGCAAATACACTTATTTTTGTGGACATTGCAGTTGTAGAATTGACCAGATTTATGTTAACGCTGGTACTCTATATTCGGGGATTAAGGAAATCGAAGTGGGGTTTTCTGACCACTTGGTTCTTTTCTTTGAATATGTTTGGGAGTTGGTAATGGTTTGTGGAGGTTGGGGGATGAGTCACTAAAACCCTTTTATGAGTTTGTTATACAGAAAATTATCTCAAATTTTTTTTTTCATGATTCACCAACAGTGGTGGGAAGAGGCCACGAGGTCATTTTGGGCTTACTTCAAGTCCCTATCTGTTAAAAGGGAGTGAAATAGGCAATGGCAGTATCAGTCCTTGAGAAAGAAGCTGAAGTCCTATATTGTGGATGGGGTGGTGGGGGAAAAAGTTACCCAGTTAAAGAACTAAACGAAGCAGTATTAGTACAGCCGCCAGAGATCTCTGGTTTTTGAAAGGGATTCTGGGAAGAAATTTCCCCAGATCCTTTTAGGAACTGTAGAGAGTCAGATAAAAGGAAATTGGTTCAGGGTCTCATTGACTTCCAGGAACAAAAGACAAGGGAGGGAATACTGGAAGTCGTGAGATCCTACTATGCTGCTTTGTTTGGGGAGATGTGTTATCCCGCGTCAATTCATTAGTTGGCTAAACGTTTTGTACAAAGTTTTGATGAGGTGAAGAGAGTCTCCCATTTCATTAGAAGCTACTCAGAGGCCTCAGGGTCTCTGGTCAATAGTGAAAAGTCAGAAGCTTTGTAAATTTTGGAGGATGAGCACATTTTTGAGTTAAGAACCTTCCATGTTACATTTACATTTGGGAAGGAAGACAATGCCAGGCCAAATTGGGAAGAGAAGTTGGATACCAATTTGGCAAAAGTTCTGTGTTGGAAAGGATGGAAGCTGACCTATAGGGAAAGAGTTAACATTATCAAGACTTTTTTGTATGTGTCCTGTGTGAGTCTATAGCTTATACTTCCAGATGCTCTGGGGGAGTAAGCTAAACCCAGTCACGTTCCTGCAGAGGAAAGAGGGAGGTTTGGGGATGGTCTGTCCTGTGACCTTCTTTGGTGTCATATTACTATAGTTTAACTTTGGGGGGTCTGACTCAAAGGACATGCTCCCTGTGGGAAAGTTCTATCAGGTCTTGGGCATTGTCTTTTATCATGGACTGGCTGCAGGGTGGTAGTGCAAAAAAGGTCTGTGTAAGACAGAGCTATTTCCCACCACACATTGCCCATGCCCTTAAGCTGTTAAAGAGATGGGGCATTGGGGCGGCAGAGATCACATTCACCATGAGGAAACAAATCTATGCCAGGGTACTAACATCCTACTTATCTGTCCCACTGGCTTTAAGAGACTGTACCAGCAAGAGCCTGGAGGAGACTTTACAATATTTAAACAGTATGAGACTCCCTGTAAAGCTGTTTGATAATGCCTGGCTGTCACTAAAGATAAGCCAGGAATACCTTCATAGAAGCTAGAAGAGCACAGAAGAGAGGAACATACATATTCCCATTTAATATTTCTATTAGGGATTCAGACAGACATAAACAATATTAGCAAAGATCTTTGAGAAGCTTGCTACAGTGTTTAGAAACATGATCAGCACATGGAGATACAATTTAGTTCAGAATTGTGATGTCTCCACAGGCACAACATTTATTAAGGTACAAACTAGAGATTTGGTGCAAACTAAGATACAGCACCTATCTTGTAAATATTTCATGGGAGACTCACCTCTGGAAGAGTCTGAAAGAGTGTTGGACTTTCCATCTGACATCCCAGCAATCAGTTTTCTGAATAGAACAGAATGGTGTTACATCACATCAAACTAATTGTAGGAAAATAGAGTAAAGGCATTCTAACCATAAGCCTGATCTTTCTATATATGTGCAGTACCTAATACTGATGAATCCACATGCTAGTGCAGTGCTTTGTGTTTCAATACACTTTATAGTTCTCTCCAAGTATTCTGTCCTGTTGGCCCTGAACATCTCTCCAGTGATATAGAAGCACTTAATAAGTTCATTAAATATGCACAAAGCAAAACATTTATAAAAAGGTGTTAGAGTGAATAAGAAAAACTTAATCCTTACCCTCCCTCTCCATCCAACAATTTGCGATAAATCTCTATCTCCTGCTCCAACCGCGTCTTGATGTCCAGCAGCTGTTTGTACTCATTGCTCTGAAGCTCCATGTCACTTCTCAGTTGGATCAGCTGCTCCTCCACGCTTGTGATTAAGTTTTGTAACTGCCCGAGCTGAGAGCAATAGCGTCCTTCTGTTTCTGCCAGGGTTTTTTCCAACGATTGTTTCTGTGGATGAATGATATGTTTCGTTATCTCAAAACAAAAACATATCAAGGCCATGGGTGATTGAAGCCAATCAGTAGGTAGCATTTACTTATCAAAGTATAAGTTTTTCAGTTAGTTGAGGTGACGATAAAATGCAGTTATCCGTTGAATAGCAACTGATACATACCATTGCCAGCTGTGACTGAAGTTCTATCTCCAATCCCTGAAGGCTCCGTTTTAGATCTGAGATCTCTGTAGTGTTAGACTGTGCCTGCTGCACTCCCGCTTGGATCTCTTTCTTTATTTCTTTGCTCTACATAAAGTAGCATAATAACAATTGCAATTATATAATTACAATAATGGAACAACATTATTTAGCTATTGTGTACTTTGATGATAGATTCTTGCCATCATTTTGGATCATATGGCAGTTTTTACCTGCTCATTAAACACTCTCTCTGCCTCTCTTCTGTTCTTGTCAGCCAAGGTTTCATATTGCTCTCTCATGTCATTGAGTAACTTGGTCAAATCAGTTCCTGGAGCAGCATTCATCTCAACAGTGAGCTGGCCAGCAGGTCCACCTCCAAGGGCATCCAGTTCCTGAAGGTAAAAACCACAAATTGAATTATTTTAACCAACAACAAGCATTTATTTCCCTGTTGCTGCTATAGATTTGTAACTACAAACATTACACACAATTTTCACTCAATTGCACCCTCAAAGAGGTCTTAAGACATCAGTAGAATATGCCATACGACAAAGGATGTGTTGAAGCAATATTGGCAGAGAATCAACAAATATTTCATATATGCCAATACATGCATATGTCCTGCCTCCAATACACCAGGTGCTGTACACAGGTTTGCATTAGCTGCACTCCATGCACATACAATAAAAACACAGGGACTTTGTTGTTATTTTTTGCCCTACCTCCTGATGATTCTTCTTCAGATATGCCAGTTCTTCAGTCAAACTTTCAATCTGCAATTCCAGATCAGCCTTGCACAGGGTCAACTCATCGAGCACTCTACGTAGGCCATTAATATCAGCCTCCACACTCTGGCGAAGGGCCAGCTCATTCTCATACCTGTGAACATGTCATTAGTGTTAGTAGAAGTTCTTGCCCTTCTCATGTTAAGCAAATCAGTGGCAGGTCATTATCATCATCACTACACTTCTTACTTCAGCCTGAAGTCATCAGCCGCCAGCCGGGCATTGTCAGTCTGTAAGAGTATCCTGGCATTTTCCAAAGTGCTGTCCATGATCTGCAACACAGAATGAGAAGACCCTCACTCTCATACAAACGTACAAAAGTAACACATACATAATATTTCATTCACATACACTAGCAACTACTTTTCTCCTCCTTTAATGAAAGTAATGTTATCCTAGAACAAAAGCAAGGTTAAGTATAGATATACACCCCATTGTTTGCAGATCTTCCCTCTTCAAGTACAATACTCAACATCATGTTCATTAACTGAGAAATACTTTAAGCTTTGAAGCATACATTTCCACAACAAAAGTGCCAACAGCAGTGCATGCTGGCTCTCATATACATAGACACAGCTTTGCACCTGTATAGTAACCCATAAAGCAACCAATTAGTAGTCTATTGCATAACAAAATAACAAATGTATGGTTGGATGCTAGACTTTTTGTATTGATGGATGGTTGTGATACAAGCAGGTCATGGTAATCATTTTAATGTGACATGCACAAATATATTAACTGCAATATACGTTTCAAGTCTACATGGATTTACTATTCACAACCATTTCCCTACCTTTTTCCTGAGTTCCTCAATAATTGGTAAGTATTTACTGTAGTCCACTGTTCCTACACCACCAGTTGCTGGACGAAGTTTTTCATACCATTCTCGTATTTTCTTCTCAAGATCAGTATTATCATTTTCCAAAGCTTGAACCTTATCCAAGTAACTGGCTAAGCGGTCATTAAGATTTTGCATGGTATGCTTTTCATTGGTGGCCAGGATGCCTTCAAAGCCACCAGCTCCTCTGCCAAAACCACCACCAAATCCTCCACCAGCTGCTCCACCAAAGCCACCACCATATCCTCCCCCAGCTCCTCCACCAAATCCTCCCCCAGCTCCTCCACCATATCCTCCTCCAGCTCCTCCACCAAATCCTCCTCCAGCTCCTCCACCATATCCTCCTCCAGCTCCTCCACCAAATCCTCCTCCAGCTCCTGCACCAAAACCAGCTGCAAAACCTTCATTAAATTCACCCCCTCCATAGCCACTTTCAAAATCACCAAATCCTACACCATTCATCATACCTCCATATCCACCAGCAGGTCCCCCTCCATACCCACCACCTGCACCACCACCACCAGCAACACTTCCTACTCTCTGAAAGCTTTGCACAGATTTCCTGACAGAAATATTGGGGCCACCGGCCAATGACCGCGACTGGCGCATAGATGTCATAGTGGTAGCACAGAAGTAGAGCTCTCCAAGTTAAATGAGGTTGCAAAATTCAGGCGAAAGTAATTCCGTTAGAAGTGTAGCTCTTTTATACAATGAGCTAAGGGGTGTATCTTCACTGGAAGGAATATTTATTGAGCAAGATCAGCATTTGGTGCCCATTTCAGTAATTAATTAAATTCCAGTATGTTTTATCTGAACAAATATTTTGCCTTGAAGCTAGATTTATTAAATCAAAAGGAAAATGTGGGTGGAGTGGCAGTCAACCATTATTGTTGACTCTGTTGAAGCCTATCTAAACTTGCCTTAACATTTTATTTATGCCTTGCTCATTATCACATACCCTAGGCACAATTTTATTTAAACTAATAAACTGAAATATC